>NC_138203.1:251026554-251153712 GCF_964194415.1 Vipera berus
TTAGAAAATTTACGCCTTTCTGTTATAATTATGAAAATTCAGTAGAGGAGGGTGGTACTTGCATAACAGCAAATATGCATTGTGCCTGGCCTTTGTGAAGTCTCATATGACAAAATTCCAGTTGTTATTTTCATTACTTACTACAGTATTACTGTAAAGTAATAGGGTTATTTTCTTTTTTGGAGCAATTGTCTTTAGAGACTTAAAAGTCTCACTCCATTACATCAGACACACATGAAAATAAAATTTAAAAAAGGAGTTTTTACCTCTTTATTCTTTTGCTTGTTAGTTTTCATCTTTTAATTTTCATCTTGCTTTATGTAAACCTTATCATGTTAAGTAGAGTCAACATCATGTGAAGTGTTAGTTCCACTTTATAATGCCTTGGTAAGACCACACATAGAATATTGCATCCTGTTTTGGTCACCGCGATATAAAAAAAGATGTTGAGATTCTAGAAAGTGCAGAGAAGAGCAATAAAGATGATTAGGGGACTGGAGACTAAAACATATGAAGAACTGTTTCAGGAATTGGTATGTCTAGTTTAATGGAAAGAAGGACAAAGGGTGACATGATAGCAGTCTTTCAATATCTAAGGGGCTGCCACAAAGAAGGGGGTCAGTCTATTCTCCAAAGCATCTGAAGGCAAGACAAGAAGCAATGGATGGAAACTAATCAAGGAGAAAACCAACCTAGAACTAAGGGGAAATTTCCTGACAGAACAATTAATCAGTGGAACAACTTGCCTTCAGAAGTTGTGGGCGAGGTTTTTAAGAAGACATTGGACAACCAATGAAATGATATAGGGTTTCCTGCTTGAGCAGTGAGGACTAGAAGACCTCCAAGGTCCCTTCTGACTCTGTTATTATGTTAATCCTCAGCAGCTAAGCTTACTATTAGCCATGTAAAAAATAGTGAATAACAACAGTTATAGATTGTGAAGCATAATGGTACTAAATGAAATTTTCATGCCTGGCGTCTGCTGTTGATTTTTTATTTGTTTGTTTTATAGTGAAAGAAAATGTGTCAAAATAACCAGTTAATATAGACTCATATGTAAGAACTATGTACTCTCAGTACTATATGTATGGAAGAGAACAATATTTTACATTTCCTTTGGCTGATATGCAAAATGTTGTACCTCATTGTACTGTTGTCATCTTGTTAACTTGTAGACAAAATATTATTGTTGTAATTTTAAAAAGGGGACATAAAGGACTAAGTGGATACTGTAAGTATGTTAATTTTTATTAGTTTCAGATATGTTTGGTTGTTTACTCTTTGGGCTGTCCATGTTTTTATTATTTGGGTTTTTTCCCCCTTTACATGTATTTTAATCCACCCATAATTTTTTTAAAGTTTGACAGTTTCCAAAGTGAATAAATACATAAATCAAAAAATATTTTACCCAGAGCTAGGTAGCTTTTTGAAAACTAATATTTGATAATGACATTGGCAAGTGGTGCTTCTATTCTGATTTCCTTTTCCTTTGTGGTCTAGAACCTAGTGTATTTTTGGGGGGCGGAAATTGCAGAAAAAGTTTCTATAGCTCTTTCTCTAAAAAGTCTAAAGATTAAAAAAAAATCTGCTTGATCCAACAGGTTTGTTATAATTTCAGAATTCATTTTAGTATTGATGTGAATGTCTTTAATGTCACATTTCCACCATTCAAATGATACTTGAAAATCTTCTGGTACAATAGGATGAAATCTATATGTTTTGTCTCTTGTTTTCCTTATGTTGCAACCCATATGGAAAAATATGTTCTTTGCTTGATTCGCCTAGGATTTGTTATTTTGATGTCCATAGCCACTGTACTGTATTGTCCACAGAGGTTTACCTCTTAAAAATGGTCGAAAAGGGACACATAGAGCATAGTTCACACTGTAGCATACTAGAACAGCTTTGTCCTAAAAAGGAGCAGAAGATGTTGTTTTAGGAGTATAACTGGATACTTAATCCCAATTAAAACAAAACCTAAATTAAAATAGCATTGTGCTGCATTCCTATTATATATCCACCCAATTGACTGTCTCAGTTGATTGATACGGTATTTATTTATTTATTTATTTATTTATTTATTTGTTTGTTTGTTTATTTATTTATTTATTTATTTATTTATTTATTTTATTGGATTTATATACCGCCCCTCTCCCAAAGGACTCGGGGCGGTGTACAGGGCACTTAAAACATGGTATACAAAGTTAAAAAATAAATTAAATTAAGTTAAGTTAGCCCCAACAAGACAAATTCTAAAGTTTAAAATCCCAATCCCTCAGTCCAGGCCGGCAAGCTCAAATAACCAGGTTTTCAGGTCGCGGCGAAAAGAGCGAAGGTCGGGGGCCATCCGGAGCTCAGCAGGAAGCTGATTCCAGAGGGTGGGCGCGCCCACAGAGAATGCTCTCCCCCTGGGGGCCGCCAGCTGACATTCCCTGGCCGACGGCACCCTGAGGAGGCCCTCTCTGTGGGAGCGCACAGGACGATGGGAGGTTGACGCTGGCAGAAGGTGCTCCTGTAAATAATCTGGACCCATGTCATTTAGGGCTTTATAGGTCATCACCAGCACCTTGAATCTCACCCGGAGGGCAACTGGAAGTCAATGCAGCTCGCGGAGCAGAGGTGTTACATGGGAGTATCGGGAGACCCCCATCACAACTCATGCGGCCGCATTTTGCACCAGTTGGAGCCTCTGGGTGGTCCTCAAGGGCAGCCCCATGTAGAGAGCATTGCAGTAGTTTATTCGAGAGGTCACGAGTGCATGAGTGACTGTACGTAGGGCATCTCGGTCCAAATAGGGCTGCAACTGGCGCACCAGGCAAACCTGGGCAACCCCCCCGGTCACAGCTCCTATATGATCTTCCAAGCTGAGCTGTGAGTCCAGGAGGACGCCCAAGTTGTGAGCCCTATCTACGGGGGGTAACACCTCACCCCCCATAGTTAAAGATGGAACAGACTGAGTTACCTGAGATACTGGTATGTACAGCCACTCGGTCTTGTCGGGATTAAGTCGAAGCCTGTTCCTCCCCATCCAGACCCTAACCGCCTCCCGGCAACGGGACATCACGAGGGCATCACTGGGTTGGTTCAGGGTGGAAATAAAAAGCTGGGTATCATCAGCATACTGATGATACCCCACCCCAAACCACGAATGATCTCACCCAGCAGCTTCATATAGATGTTGAACAGGAGAGGCGAGAGGACCGACCCCTGAGGGACTCCACAAACGAGAGGCCTCGAGGCCGACCTCTGCCCTCCTGCCGACACCGACTGCGAACGACCCAGGAGGTAGGAGGAGAACCACTGCAAAACAGTGCCACCCACTCCTAACCCCCTGAGGCGCCGCAGTAAGATACCATGGTCAATGGTATCAAAAGCTGCTGAGAGGTCTAATAGGACTAGGACACAGGAACAACCCCTGTCATGAGCCTGCCAGAGATCATTCACCAGCGTGACCAATGCCGTCTCCGTGCTGTACCCGGGCCTAAAACTCGATTGGTATGGGTCCAGATAATCAGCTTCCTCCAGGAACAGAGGGAGCTGATGTGCCACCACACTCTCAACAACCTTCGCTAAAAAGCGAAGGTTGGAGACCGGACGATAGTTATTCAAAATAGCCGGGTCCAAGGCAGGCTTCTTGAGTAGGGGCCTCACCACCGCTTCGTTCAAGGCGGCAGGGAAGCTACCCTCCCTCAAAGAAGCAGTTGTTACTGCCTGGAGCCAGCCTCGTGTCCCTCCCGAGCTACACCAGCCAGGAGGGGCACGGGTCCAATAAACACGTGGTGGAACTCAGCCTCCCCATGATCCTGTCCTGTCCTGTCTTCCGGAGTCACAGGGTCAAATTCTTCCCAGATAACATTCCCAAGACCGCTCGTCTCCCCCTCGTCAGACTCCACCCAGTCGGAGTCCAGACCGGCCCGAATCCGAGCGATTTTGTCCGCCAGATGCTGACTAAACTCCTCGGCACGACCTGCAAGGGCTCCTCCCTCACCTCCTGATTAAGGAGGGAGCGAGTCACTCTAAACAGGGCGGCCGGGCAATTATCTGCGGACGCGATGAGGGCAGTGAAGTAGTTGGACTTCGCTGCCTCCATCGCTGCGAGATAAGACCTCGTAAAGGTTCTTAACCACAATCGGTTAGATTCAGACCGGCTGGATCTCCAGCAGCTCTCTAGGCTCTGTCTCCGACACTTCATCTCCCGGAGCTCCATAGAAAACCATGGAGCCCGCCAGGATCTGCGCCGGGACACAGGCCGCATGGGCACAACGCGGTCGATTGCCTCAGTGGCTGCCCTTTCCCAGGCTTCCACTAAGGCATCGACCGGGCTGTGAGCGAAGATGGCAGGCACGGGTCCAAGCACCACCTGGAACCGTTCAGGGTCCATTAGGCGCCTGGGGTGGAACCACCTGGTCGGTTCCGCAACCCGGTGATGGGGGGTGGCGAAACGGAAGGCCAGCCGCAGGAGGTGATGATCGGTCCATGACAGGGGTATCAGAAGGTCACCAAAAAACCCCAAAACAAAACACAGGACCATGGGACACTGCAACTGTCATAAATGGGCGTCAGTTGTCAAGAGCCTTGGTGGAGCAGTGGGCTAATGCCTCCTTAAGTAACACCAGCTGCCTGCAATTAGTGCAGGTTCGAGTCCCACCAGGCTCAAGGTTGACTCAGCCTTCCATCCTTCCGAGGTAGGTAAAATGAGGACCCAGATTGTTGGGGGCAATTAAGCTGACTTTGTAATAATGCCGCTTGGGGTGTGTGTGAAAGCCCTAATAAGCAGGCATATACATAGAATGAAGGCTACTGCTAAGCTTGTAAGCCGCCCTGAGTCTTCGGAGAAGGGCGGGATATAAATGGAATTAAATAAAATAATAGCTGGAAATCCCTCTCCCAGATCATCTAACCACCTTCCAGATAAAAAAATAAGATCGAGTGTGTGACCTCCCCCATGTAAACTTATCCTTGGTTGTATAAGGTTAGGCATAGAATCAAAATCACATGAAGTATTAGTACCGCTTTATAAAGCCTTAGTAAGGCCACACCTGGAATACTGCATCCAGTTTTGGTCGCCACATTACAAAAACATGTTGAGACTTTGGAATGGGTAGAGAGAAGAGCAACTAAGATGATTAAAGACCTGGAAACAAACATATGAAGAAGGGTTGCAGGATTTGGATTTGGCTAGTCTAGAGAAAAGAAGGACTAGGGGGGACATGATAGTAGTATTCCAGTATTTTGGAGATTGCCACAAAGAGGAAGGGGTCAAATCACCAGAGAGCAGAACAAGAAACAATGGATGGAAACTAATCAAGGAGAGAAGCAACCTGGAATTAAGGAAAAACTTCCTAACAGTGAGGACAATTAACCAATAGAACAGCTTGCCTTCAGAAGTTGTGGGTGCTTCATCACTGGAGGTTTTTAAGAAGAGATTGGACAGTCACTTGTCTGAAATGGTATAAGGTCTCCTGCTTGAGTTGAACTAGAAGAACTCCAAGGTCCCTTCCAGCTCTATTCTGATTCAATCAACACAAAATAAGAGCATAAGAGAAAGAGGCAAATCACCTTTTGTTGCTTATACAGACTTGTTAACATAACCCTAATTGTATCCAAAGGCCTCATAACATGCGCTGTCTTTCTTAGCAGGGTTAGAGAGTTCAGGGAAAGTGGGTAGTACAGCTTATTCATTTCTGAATCCATTTTGTACTATTGGAGGCAGTTCTGAGAAAGATGATAGGATGGGGAGAGTACACAGTTCAAACCAATAGTTCATGCTTAGTTATCATTCAGTAATTGCTTATTGCAGAAAGAATAAGGGAAGGGTAGAATCCAAAAAGTGTTTGATTATGTTGTTGTGGCTGTCATCTTGACTTTTTTTTAGCCTCTAGAACACTCCCCACTTTCTATCTACCTCTACCTTGGTAGAAACTAGTTGTCTGAGAAGCGATAACATGATGTGTAGGAATCCCAGTAGTGGGATTCAAATATGTGAACAACCGGTTCTCTGTGTGGATGCCACTTCCAAAAGTCCGTTCTGGGCCTGGGCAACAAAAAATTAGCTAGCGGTTCTGCCCAAGTGGTGCAAACTGGCTGAATCCCACCACTGTGTGGGGCCCTTGGTGCTGTCTGAGCTTGGTTGTTTTTGGCAGATGTTTCATTACCAAACTAAATAACGTTGCTCCCTTCTAGCACTGATGTTATCTAGTTGGGTAATGAAAGAAATGCAAGAAAACAACCAATCTCAGAAAGCACAAAAGAACCCGTAGTTCAACCCAGAGGTACAAATATTGTCTTCTATTAATGACCTGACCATGGTTAACACTGTGGCTACTACCCATTGGTTAGCCAACTGAGGGTTATTTTAAAATGAAGAGTAAATTTTTGTATCCTGACTAACAGATTTATTATTATTAAATTTATATGCTTGCCCATTTCACTATCCAAAGCAACTCTGGGTGGCTTTTTTCTGGCAGAGATAGTTAAATATTCCTTTACTACCTAATGCTATTAAATAATTTGCTTTAGATGAATTTTTGTATTTTTTTATAGAAATAGAAATATTCTTCATAAATTTGTGTTTAAATTAAACATTCTTAAATGATTGGGCAACTTCTTTAAGGACATTTATTCTGCTGGATATAAATGATTTATATCTGCTTGACTTGGTCAAACTTAATTTAACTGTTCGGGAATAAAACTTGTTTTACCTGTTAAGTTTGAATCATTCAGGAAGATGAAAAAAGGTGATATTGCTTTGACTTCCCTGAAAAAGACTTACTATATCTATACCAATAGTTCAGAATTTAAATTTTTGCAAACATAAATATTACAAAACATATGTTTGATGGGGAAATCCTATGCCAAGAAGGGATTTCAATTAAAAATAATCCATTCTTTCTTCCTTATTCTTTGACAACCAAGACATGAAAAACATCAGTTCTTTCTTTCACATCATGTTCATTCTCTAACATATTTATTTTTGTCACAGCAATGAGAGCACTTACTCAAATTTGGCTTATCTCAAAAACATTAAGCGTAATCTGATTTCATTAATATCTGGATAGGAGACCATCAGAAATCCAGAACTGTAGACTACATTTTGAAATCAAAATATCTGAGAAAAAGACAGTGGCAAATCATTTTTCTATTGTTGCCAAGAAAAGAAAATTCAGTTTGAGTAAAATGTTACTTTATACCTGTATTTTCCCTCTACCAACTTTTTAAAAAATAAAATAAAATAAAACTGTTTTTACAGTATCAGACATAATTCACTTTGGGGTGAAACTTGCATTACATTATATAAAGATTTTACAGTTGTATATTCACATGTCTTGTTACGGTGTAACCTTGGATGAATAAATATTACTATTATTCTGTTTTTGTAGACAGTCTGATGAGATGGGTGGGAGGAGGACTGTGATTGCTTACCTAAAGAGCACTCACATATATTTCAATTGTTATTACTGAAATTCCTCATTTGTATTTTTTTTCCCAGCTGGACATTTTGGTAGCCTTATGTGAAGAGAAAAACAGTATACACACTTGAATATATTTTCTAAAAAAACAACAACCCAACAGTACTCTGAAAGTGAAGAGTCTAGAATTAAAAGGAGTAATTTAAACTACAAGCTATTTTGTGTTTTTGAGTAATGTGGAAATTCCAGAATTTGATTCAAGAGAAGAGTTCATAAATCTGTTAAATACACCATGCCTTGAAAATTGTCAGTGGATCCCTTACTGATTGTATGGGGTTGCTTCTATAGAGGTCCCTTGCTTCCATTTTACTGGTCTTGAGGGAACAACTAGAGAGGTATCTATACTGTGGTTATCTAGGAAGACTTACCTGCACCCAAGAGTCTCTGTTTTAAAATGTAGTGAGATGCTTCTGTGCAAGATAATAGTCAAGAGTTTCAAGAATTATTTAGGATGCAAAAGAAAGAACTACATTATATCATTCTCACTGTCTCAAAGTTGACTCAGCCTTCCATTCTTCTGAGATCAGTAAAACGAGGACCCAGATTGTTGGTGGCAATATGCTGACTCTGCAAATTGCTTAGAGGGAGTTGTAAAGCAGTAACACTCATCATTAGAAAAGAAGATTGTCTGTTGGCAATTAGATATCTATTACTTTTCTGATGAAAAAAAGTAGTTTCTTCTAGGATTCCAACCAGGTTAAAGTACAAAGAACTGGATTTCAGTATTTCAGCCTGTCATGAGTGAACCTTTTTAACTTTTGTAACTTTACTCATGTTTGTCCCACCATCATTCATATCCTCAAGTCAAGTGGTTGTTGTTGTTGTTAGTTGTGAAGTCGTGTCCGACCCATCGCGACCCTATGGACAATGTTCCTCCAGGCCTTCCTGTCCTCTACCATCTTCTGTAGTCCATCTAAGCTCACGCCTACTGCTTCAATTACTCCATCCAGCCACCTCATTCTCTGTCGTCCCCTTCTTCTATTGCCCTCAATCTTTCCCAGCATTAGGCTCTTCTCCAGTGAGTCCTTCCTTCTCATTAGGTGGCCAAAGTATTTGAGTTTTAGCTTCAGGATCTGGCCTTCTAAAGAGCAGTCAGGGTTGATCTCCTCTAGGACTGACCGGTTTGATCGTCTTGCAGTCCAAGGGACTCGCAGGAGTCTTCTCCAGCACCAGAGTTCAAAGGCTTCAATTCTTTGGCGCTCAGCCTTTCTTATGGTCCAGCTTTCACTGCCATACATTGCAACTGGGAAGACCATAGCCTTGACTATACGCACTTTTGTTGACAGGGTGATGTCTCTGCTTTTTAGTGTGCTGTCTAGATTTGCCATGGCTTTCCTCCCAAGGAGCAAGCGTCTTTTAATTTCTTGGCTACAGTCCCCATCTGCAGTGATCTTGGAGCCCAGGAAAATAAAATCTGTCACTACCTCCATTTCTTCCCCATCTATTTGCCAGGAATTGAGAGGGCCAGATGCCATGATCTTGGTTTTCTTAATGTTTAGTTTCAACCCAAGTTTTGCGCTCTCCTTCTTCACCCGCAACACGAGTGGTTATCTTTGTTTAAAAATACAGGTGGTCCTTGAATTACGACCTCAATTGAGCCCAACATTTCTGTTGTTAAGTGAAACATTTATTAAGTGAGTTTTGCCCCATTTTATGACTTTTCTTGCCAAAGTTGTTAAGTGAATCACTGAATTTGTTAAGTTAGAAACACAGTTGTTAAGTGAATCTGGCTTCCCCCTCAACTTTGCTTGTCAAAAGGTTGCAAAAGGATCATGTGACCCGGGACACTGCAACTGTCATAAATATAAGCCAGTTCCCAATCATCTGAATTTTGATCACGTGACCGTCGGCATGCTACAATGGTCATAAGTGTGAAAAATGGTCATAAGTCACTTTGTTCAGTCCCATTGTAATGTCGAATGATCACTAAATGAGCTGTTGTAAGTCAACAATAAAAACAAGACCAGGAGCTGACTGTGGCTCAGACCATGAGCTTCTCCTTGCAAAATTTAGGCTTAAATTGAAGAAAGTAGGGAAAAGCACTAGGCCACTCAGGTATGAACTAAATCATATCCCTGACGAATATACAGTAGAGGTGACAGATTTAAGGAATTAGATCTGATAGACAGAGTGCCTGAAGAACTATGGACAGAGGTTCGCAACATTGTACAAGAAGTAACAACTAAAACCATCCCAAAGAAAAAGAAATGCAAGAAAGCAAAATGGCTGTCTGAGGAAGCTTTGCAAATAGCTGAGGAAAGAAGGGAAGCAAAAGGCAAGGTAGAAAAACATACACCCAATTTAATGCAGAATTCCAGAGAATAGCTAGAAGAGATAAGAATGCCTTCTTAAATGAACAGTGCAAAGAAATAGAAGAAAACAATAGAATAGGGAGGACCAGAGATCTCTTCAAGAAAATTGGAGAAATGAAGGGAACGTTTCATGCAAAGATGGGCATAATAAAGGACCAAAATGGCAGGGACCTAACAGAGGCAGAAGAGATTAAGAAGAGGTGGCAAATACACAGAAGAACTATACAAGAATGAGCTTAACGTCCCAGATAACCATGATGAGGTGGTCACTGACCTCAAGCCAGACATCCTAGAATGTGAAGTGAAATGGGCCTTAGGAAAGCTGAGCAACAACAAAGCTAGTGGAGGTGACAGTATTCTAGCTGAGCTATTCAAAATCTTAAAAGAGGATGCAGTAAAAGTGTTACACTCAATTTGCCAGCAAATTTGGAAAACAACAGTGGCCACAGGATTGGAAAAGATCAGTTTACATTCCAATTCCAAAGAAAGGCAGTGCCAAAGAATGTTCAAACTATCGCACCATTGCACTCATTTCACATGCTAGTAAAGTTATGCTTAAAATCCTACAAGCTAGACTCCAGCAGTATGTGGATCAAGAACTACCAGAAGTACAGGAAGAATTTCGAAGAGGCAGAGGAACTAGAAATCAAATTGTCAACATACGCTGGATCATGGAGAAAGGTTGAGAGTTCCAGAAAAACATCTACTTCTGCTTCATTGACTATGCTAAAGCCTTTGATTGTGTGGATCACAACAAACTGGCAAGTTCTTAAAGAGATGGGCATACCAGACCATCTTATTTGTCTCTTGAGAAACCTATATGGGGGTCAAGAAGCAACAGTGAGAACTGGACACGGAACCACTGATTGGTTCAAAGTTGGGAAAGGAGTCTGGCAAGGCTGTATACTGTCACCCTGCCTGTTTAACTTATATGCAGAGCACATCATGAGAAAAGCAGGGCTAGATGAATCAAAAGTTGGAATTAAGATTGCCGGGAGAAATATCAACAACCTAAGATATGCAGATGATACCACTCTAATGGCAGAAAGTGAAGAGGAACTAAAGAGTCTCTTCTTGCGAGTGAAGAAGGAGAGTGCAAAAGTTGGGTTGAAACTAAACATTAAGAAAACCAAGATCATGGCATCCGGCCCTCTCAATTCCTGGCAAATAGATGGGGAAGAAATGGAGGTAGTGGCAGATTTTATTTTCCTGGGCTCCAAGATGACTGCAGATGGGGACTGCAGCCAAGAAATTAAAAGACGCTTGCTCCTGGGGAGGAAAGCCATGGCAAACCTAGACAGCACACTAAAAAGCAGAGACATCACCCTGCCAACAAATGTGCATATAGTCAAGGCTATGGTCTTCCCAGTTGCAATGTATGGCTGTGAAAGTTGGACCATAAGAAAGGCTGAATGCCAAAGAATTGAAGCGTTTGAACTATGGTGCTGGAGAAGACTCCTGCGAGTCCCTTGGACTGCAAGGTGATCAAACCAGTCAGTCATAGAGGAGATCAACCCTGACTGCTCTTTAGAAGGCCAGATCCTGAAGTTTAAACTCAAATACTTTGGCCACCTAATGAGAAGGAAGGACTCACTGGAGAAGAGCCTCATGCTGGGAAAGATTGAGGGCAATAGAAGAAAGGGACGACAGAGAATGAGGTGGCTGGATGGAGTCACTGAAGCAGTAGGCGTGAACCTAAATGGACTCCAGAAGATGGTAGAGGACAGGAAGGCCTGGCGGAATGTTGTCCATGGGGTCGCGATGGGTCGGACACGACTTTGCAACTAACAACAACAAGCCAACTACCTGTATTAAAAAAAAAATAACCATAATATACTATTAAAACTGTATTCCACAATTCAAGCAAAATGTTGAAGTATTAGTAAACCAAATGAATTGTAAATCTTAATGTATTTGTCGTTGTGCCTGTCCATCTGATTTCACTCTGACAGAAAAGGAACTTGTTGAGCAAATACTGGCATGTTTAGATCAATAATACATTTTTAAAAAGTTGCAGAATTACCAGTAGATGAGCGTAACTTGTGCCTGAACTCATAATGAAAATATAAATCATTTGAAGAGAGGGAGCAAAATATTTTTAATTGTACTAAGCTGTAAAGCAAGTGAAGTGTTTTACCAACTACTTTATATTTTTTTTCTTTCTTCCATTAAATTATTCCAGGTTTTTGAGTCATGATGCAAGAATCTGGAACTGAGACAAAAAGTAACGGTTCAGCCCTTCAGAATGGAGCAAGCACTGTCAACTCCCTACTAGATTGCACCCTACGCGAAGTAAGACCCAACGGAGAGACACCTTCGGTGGAAATCGGTGCTGTGGATCTTGCCCATCTTCAGCAACAGCAGGTACTGTAAAATATACTACTAGTATTTTACCAACTTCGAAAGCTTCTTGTATACGGAAGTCAAGGTTGATGAAATTTTTCACATCATAAAAATACCATGGTATTTTCTAGCAAACAAATACTTTACAGCATGCATTTATAGGATATTAATTGATTGGCGTTCTGCAGAAGTAAAGTATAACCTTAAAGAGAAGCAACTGTATCGTGTGAACTCCTGCGCTACCAACATTTCACTGATAGAAATAAGCCTAAGTAGATTTCTGCGCTTTAGTAGTGAACCCGATATCTGTGGTATAAGAAGCACTAAACCAGCAGCCCACCATCGCCGGAGACCAGTTCCGTTGAGAGAGGTTTTTCCACGGACCAGAGGGAGCATAGTTTCACGCACTCTCTGCATCCCATGCGTGCGCAGGTGGGGCTTCGCTCATTTGTGCAGCCTGGTTTCTGACATGCCGCAGATCAGTGTGGGTCTGCAACCCAGGTTTTGGGACACCTGCACTAAACTACGAGGCTTGAGTAAGAGAGCATGACTGATAATTTCATAAGTCTTCATTAATAATCCAGGTGTTCCAGATGTGTTCTTATTTCCCCCCAAAGTGTAGCATTGATTCTAGAAAAAGGAAATTATTGCAATTTTAATTGTGTAATCATTCAGTATTGATAATCAGGTGCTCTTTACTTTGCTAATGGAGGAAGTGGTTTCCTCTAAGAGTACAACAGGATGCCTGCTTTAATCCTCATGAGCAAGCATTTGTATTTATTGATTTCCAACAATTAAATTACATTTATTGCTAGATATCCCATTTATTTTATGCGTTAGTCCTTGACTAAATAAAACAGTTTTGCGTATGAATTATTTGAATACTTGCTTGTATGAGAAGAATAGGTCAGGTTAACAACAGTATCATTGCAAGTTTAACACAGAGACACTTAATTTTAAAAATTCTGTTGAATAATACTGGCACTGCATAACATGGGAATATATATATATATATATATAATATGTAAGATCTCTGAAAAGATGCAAATGTTCATTCTACTTTTTTTAAAAATCCTTGGTCTGGAATTTGGAATAGTCTTGAAGGCTTTGACAGCTGTGGAGTCTTTTTAGTGCGCATGATGATCTTGTCAGCAGATTGTTGTGCTGTAGAAAAAAAGCTATGACCAACTTTGCTTTTTTCCTGGAAAAAACATTTAACTTAAAATCCTCTACATTTTAGCGTCTTAAGTTTTTCATGATACTAAGTTCAATGTACAGTTGTTTTCTTCTTGTAGATTTTTTTTAGGTGAGAATGCAATCATTAAAAATATCACAAGCATGCTGAATTCCTTACTGCAGTAGTCACACAAAACCATGGATAACATTTCAATAAGTGCAGGCCACAGTAGAGTAAACAGTTGCACTGAAATTTAATTCCTGTTGACTTTTCCGTCATTCTTGGCCAGGGGCACATTCTGAATTGTACTGCAAAGACAACAGGGGTTACAGCTTTGATTAATCTAGGGCACTGGAAGAGAATTAGAAGAGTAAAATATGTTGGAAGTATTCAGGACACCAAAGCTTTTTTTTCTAAGAGGCTTGTGATCAAAATAAACTAACTCATATATAATTATACAGCTCTCCTTTTCAGTTTGTTATTTTCCCATCTTTTTTTCCTGGTGTTATTTTGCTTATATGTGGCATCCTACAACATTAAAGTAGAAAGCCTACTTATTCCCTTTTAGATAAACAATGTTATAAGCACAAAAAAGGGAATAAGAAATAGTTAGCCAAAGCAATTAAAAGAAAGAGGGGGAAAAAAGAAACATAGCATAATCTAGTTTATAGCAGCACCATTAACTATACCTATCTTGTACTTTTTTTTAAAAAAAATATTATTTTTACAAATAACCCAAGGCTGCAAATATATCCAACCCCTCTTTCTCTTTTCTCTCTATTTTGCCCACAACAACAACCCTGTGAGATGGTTTAGGTTGAGAAAGCGTGATTGGCTCAAAGTCACCTAGCTGGCTTTCATGGCTAAGGTGAGACTTGAACTCATGGTCTCTCGTTTTCTAGCCTGGTGACACCTAGACCAAACTGGCTGTCGTTCTTATCGTGGCAAGCCATCGTTGCTCCTACTCCATCCGTACACCACTTCATATATTGTCTTTTATTCTTTAAACTTCTCAACTCTCCCTTATTCAGAATCTCATCAATTCCAACCACCATGATTTTCTTGGTTCACCCCCTCTTGACCTATCCACTCTCCCTTTATATATTTGTTTTGTGATTTGATTCTCATTTGTTCTCTATACATCACCAACCTGCTCAATATACTTCTTTTATACAAGATCATTCACTTTTGTATTCACATTCATCCAGAACCCATTCATTCCTGACCCCATCTTTTCTTGTTTTGCCACACACAGTTCTTAAGTACCCATTCCTATTGCATTCAATCTCCTGACATAGCTATCTCTCACATCCAGTAACAAACTGTACAAAACTTCATTCATATACATAGCCATTTTCACTTACTTTGAAAAATATTCATGCAGCAGACCGCATACTATACACAACACACACACACATACACATTGTCCTACTCCTTTCAGTATTAAAGCATTCACCAAGGATGTAATTCATTGTTCTGCATGTTTTAATTTCATTATAGGTAGTCCTCGACTTACAACTACAATTAAGCCAAAAAATGCTGTTGCTAAGTGAGACAGTTAAGTGAGTTTTGCCCCATTTTACAATCTTTCTTGCCACTGTTGTTAAGTGAATCAATGCAGTTGATCACTCAGTCAGTCTGAATAGAGCTGGAAGGGACCTTGGAGATCTTCTAGTACAATCCTCTGCTCAAGCAGGAGATCCTAAACGGTTTCAGACAGATGGTGATGAAGCAAGCTGTTCTACTGGTTAAATTGTGCTTATTGTTAGGAAGTTTCTCTTTAGTTCTAGGTTGCTTCTCTCCTTGATTAGTTTGCATCCTTGGTTTCTTGTCTTGCCTTCTGGTGCTTTGGAAAATAAGTTGACCCCCATCTTCTTTGTGGCAGCCCCCTCAACTACTGGAACACTGATATCATGTCATTCCTAGTCCTTCTTTTGTCTAGACTGGCCATGCTCAATTCCTGCAATCGTTCTTCAGATATTTTAGTCTCCAAGCCCTTAATCATCTTAGTTGCTCTTCTTTACACTTTTTCCAAAGTCTCAACATCTTTTTTGGTGAACAACGTGACCCCCTCTTCTTTGTGGCAGCCCCTCAAATACTGGAATACTGCTATCATGTCCCCTCTATTTCTTCTTTTCTTTAGACTAGCCAAACCGAAGTCCTGCAGCCGTTCTTCATATGTTTTAGGCCTTTGATCATCGTAGTTGCTGTTCTCTGATTTTTTTTCTAAACTCTCTACATCTTTTTTGTGATATTGGCTTAAGTATTCCAAAATTGGCTTAAGTATTCCAGGTGTGGTCTTACTAGGGTTTTATAAAGTGATACTAATACCTTGTGTGATCTTGATTCTATGCCTCTGTTTATACAACCCAGGTCAAGTGATTGTCCACTAGGACTCCAAGGTCCCTCTCAGAATTCCTGTTTTTAAGCCAGGTCTTTCTCAATCTGTACTTGTACCTTTGATTTTAGTGAACAAGCCATAAAAGTGCCTTCTCATTTTTACACATTTCTTACTAATTTGCTGAAGGAGAAATATCAGGCCTGCATCTTCCCATCTGGCATAAAACTGTACTTCCCTTCCCAATTTTGGAATATCGTTACTTCTCATATTACTTCAGAGAGAATTCTACCACTTCTGAGGTCCATTTAACAAACTAATCTCCCAAAGATTTTTGTGCTCGCTCTTGCCAGATTTCTCTTTACGTAGGGAAAAGTACAGTCATTGGGCATAGATTGAGTCTTCACCATACACTGAACAAGTAGCAAGAATCTATATTTTAACATTGCTCCAATTCCACCGTGCATTTTCATGGCATTTGTGACTTCCGTTCCACTGATATATATTTTTCTTAAATACTAACATTTATAGATTTATCTCACTTCATTTCTTTAATGTATTGTGATTGTTACTCTATAAATCTCCCTGAGTCTTTCTGCCCATCCCACCACTTCAGATAGGATGGACGCATTCCACGTCCCTTTGTTTAAATGTTGTCAGGGGGCAAAGGAGGCTCACCTCCTCCTTAGCTGTGCCTGTCCCATGGATCCTCCGAGTTCTTAACTCCTCCAGCAGGAGGAGTTGGAAGGTCTTGAAGGGATGGCTTTTCCCACAAGCTTTGGGATAGAATGGAGATGAAGCCCAGTGATACAGAACATTGATGTGTGAGACAATGTGCCCCAAGGTTCAAGGAGTCTTTATTGCAACTGTTTCAATTTTATTGTTTTTATTTTCCTCATCATGAGGCAGGCCAGGCTGAAAAATCAATGCCATGTAGGTCAGGACTACTTCATTGTAACAGCTGTGGTAGCAGAATTTTGAAGTCTGAATTGCGTCCCCCCCACCCCCAAAATCACTTATTGATGTGTGAACTGGAGAGGGTTTATCTAAGACATCTCGTATTACAGGTAGTCCTCAATTTATGGCCACAATCAAGCCCCACATTTCTGTTGCTAAGTGAAACATTAGTTAAGTGAATTTTGCCCCATTTTACAACCTTTCTTGCCGCAGTTGTCAAGTGAATCAGTGCAGTTGTTAAGTTAGTAACATGGTTGTTAAGTGAATCTGGCTTCCCCATTGACTTTGCTTGTCAGAAGGTTGCAAAAGAGGATTTACGTGGCACCTCCAGGACACAGCAACCGTCACAAATATGAGTCAGTTGCCGAGTGCCAGAATTTTGATTGGGTGACCATGGGGATGCTGCAATGGTTGTATGTGTGAAAAATGGTCGTAAGTCACTTTTTTCTGTGATGGTGTAACTTTGAACTGTCACCAAATGAACTGTTGTAAGTTGAGGACTACCTGTAGTTTCTTGGAACAAGCTCAGGCCCTGCTTATCTGACCATTGCCTTGGTAGCAGCTCTTTTCCTGTTTTCATGGACATTCCCTATGGCCTCTACAATTAGTTTGTAGAGTTGCAGTTTATAATAAGACTCCCTTTAAAATAAATAAAACACTCCTTCCAACATGCCTTCACTTCAGTTTCATCACAGATCAGTTAATCATTTTTATTTCTAATTCTATTCACTCTGAGGTTTGTTTGTTTTTTGTCCCAAAGGTCCTTTTTCAAGAGGCAACTGGACTTTCTTGTTTTTCTTGGAAAACACCTTCTCATCCAAGAAGCTTCTTCAGAGCTGACTCTGAGCTGAAGAAGCTTCTTGGATGAGAAGGGAAAAATCTTCAAAGAAAAACAAGGAAGTCCAGTTGCCTCTTGAAAAAGGACCTTTGGGACAACCGTGACCTGGATAACTGAGAATCTCCATAGACATCTAAGGCTTTTTGTTCAGCCCTCGCCCTCCACTTGATAAATAATTTTTATCTCCCTCAATATCACTTTGCCTTACTTTTTTTGCCCACATTTTTTGCCCACATTTGTTTACAACTCTCTGTTTCTGTCTGCGCACATATGATATGATATCTATCTCTCATCCTCATTTTTTGAAGCAGTCATATGCAGTTGTTTTTCTAATCTATACCACTTTGCACTCTAGCTATCATTTTCAAACTTCTTAAAGTTCCTCAACAACTGACTCAAGAGGTTAATGTTTAATTGCTACTGTAGAAGTAATGTTGTATTTCAGAAGAAAAAAAAATTGGGATTTTTCCTATTTTTGCCAGATAATGCTTTATTCTGTATATCCTAGAAACAAAAATGTACAGCTGTGATGAAGTGCCAGTTACGAAAATTTAATAGAAAATGAATGCATAAATGTTTAGTTCTGTCCCCTCCGCCCCTCCCTCCTGAGTGTGTATTTCATGAAAACCAGTTGTAATTTTGCAAATCTGCCTGCTATTTTCTTTTATCATAGCATTTTTCTTAGGTAACACATCGTTTGGTAGATCAAACAATATATTCATATTATAGCCATCTACATCTGAATTTTTATTGTGCTTTTTAAAGTAGAGTAAGAACTAAAAAAGCCTCAGACCCCATATCATCATGCTTTGGGTGTTATGGTTTCTAGATCTTCTAAGTAACATCCTCTACATTAAAAAAAAGGTTGTTTTTAAAAACTAATGCAAGCATACCACACACAGCATATTGTTTAGTTGTTTCTCCCTATACAACATATGCTGTCAGGTCACCTAACAGAATGCTTGATGTAAAATAGTCATTCAATAAATCTGAATGGCTGTTAAGTAAAACTGCTGTTTCCTGACAGCATTACAATATAAATTCTTTTTGACAACTGTATTGCATTGCCTGATATATGTGAAAAAGATGCTTCCCTGCTGTATAAAGAACCATGATGAGTGTTTTGGTGTTTGCTTTGTGAAGTCATATGTAGGAGATCTCTGCCTTGCCAGAAAGAGTTTCAGACATGTTTTAGCACTTTAGACACTGCGTTCATGTTCCCCTTTTTCCACTTGAATAGAGATGAATACTTTAGAACACTTAGTTATTGTCCAAGAATCATCTAAGCTGCAGCTAAGCATGATGATTCCAGCTACTTGTACTTCTACTTTGCAGTCTTCTATTGAGCATAAGCCAAATAAATAAGCTATGTCTATTATTTGTTGCCATGTAGAGTTAATAACATGGTGGAACTCCCTTTCAGGGAGGTACAGTTGACTGTGCAATAAAGCCTGTTATGTTCAGTCAAGCTTGTAATGATCTTAACTTTTATATTGCTCTTCAGTTTTAAAGTTTAATGTCATTCTCAACTTTTATTACATGGGTTTCTTCCCCCTTATGTTTCCTGTTTATATAAATTATTAGTAATGCTGTTGTTATAATTATTAGTATTATTGTTGTTATACTGTTAGTATTATTGTTATAACTACTACTATTGCTATTTGTAGAGATTAAAATTTATAAACCTAATGAATAAAGATCCTGCCAGGAAATATTTACTGAATTACAAATGTAGACATAAAATACACATTCTCATGTAGAGGTAAGTTAAACACTCTTGCGAGGAGAAGTAAACGTTATAGGTATTACTTCTCTTTGCAAGGATGTTTAACTTACCTCTACTTGAGAATGTATATCATTAACTTGCTTACTTAATTCAGCATTTCACCATTTTAGTCATTCCCTGAAGCTGAAATAGAAGCTTAGCAAAATGAAGTTAAATCTCAAAAAAGTCACCTTTAGAAATGTACAGTTCAGGAGGTAACTCCCAGGAAGAAAATACTACATAAATTTAACAATTTTTGTGGATTTCTTCAGAAGAAAAGTCTGAATGATTATAGGAAGTGTCAGTTTCATCCAAATCCTTTGAATGAAGCCATATTTGGAAAGGCACTTTTTAAAAACAATCATAATTTTACACTGACAAAGATACAGGGTTACCTGTGAGGAAGACTTACAAACAAGGTAGGGTTGGCTTTTAATTTAGGATGGGTCATGTGTTAAGGTTTAAGTTTAGACTACTTTAAAAGTTCAGAATTTTGTTGGGTTTTTAAAAAGAGACCATAATGTCAGACTAGTAAATATACATCAAGTCACAATCAGAATGATACAACCTCTTGTATTCAAGGTGGATTCTATTTACAACCCCTACCTTTAAATGCTGTCCCATTCTCAGAGGATTCAGCTAGTATAATATAAATTTCCCCTAACTGAAATGTGATGTAGCTTAATAGCTGAACCACAAACACCTTTGTACTTTCCGTGAGGTTTTCTAATCTAATTGGACAAGCAGCCGTTAGTGGAAGCTATAAAAGCTGAAAAGGGTTATGCCCATATCTTTTGAGTATGAGAAGAAGCCCTTATGACCAGAACAACAAGATAAAAAGAAATTTGAACACAAGAGAGTTAGGCATCTCTGCAAGTTGAGAAAGAGGATAAGAAGGCTAGGGAAATCAATACTTCCTGTCTTCTGCTAATAAATAACGTTGCTTTAAAGTAAATATCATCATAGTGGTTTTTCCTTTTAAAAGTTATTAAGATTAAAAAGGCAGCAGGAGGTTGTGGATTATCTAGAGCATTGCGCTGAGTATCACATAATTGACTTTCTGAATGCTAGACAAAAATTGAGTGTGTAT
The DNA here is from genome assembly GCF_964194415.1 of Vipera berus. NCBI lineage: Eukaryota > Metazoa > Chordata > Lepidosauria > Squamata > Viperidae > Vipera > Vipera berus. The sequence continues at coordinate 251,046,844 of NC_138203.1, forward strand.
TCAGTATAATGAGCAGCCACCCCTCTTGAAAAAAAAGTTTATTCTTTTGAGGCCAAAATCATTAAAAAGAGAAGCTGAGAAAAGCAGATTTCTAAACCTAAGCTTCAGAGTTAGGAGAGGGAAGTTTCTTTGTCTAACACTGAACGGAATTGAAAAGATGGAACAAATAAGTAAATAAATAAAAATGGCAGAGGGGGGAAGAGTGTACCATTCTGAAGATATGTGAAATTATTTCTTAAATAGGATGTGGTCTTACAAGATGAGAAGCTAGGGTTCTCATGTGATTTTCGTGTGATTTCATTAATTAGAAATACGGACAGAGTACAAGCTCTATAGTACCAATATAGGAGAATATTTGTAGCTCTGGTTTGAAATGAGGGATCCTTGGATGTCTCTGAGCTTGGTTGTTTGCTAATACTGATAATGTTAGCCACAGTTTGGGCAATGAAACGGCTGTAAGAAAACAACCAAGCTCAGAAAGCTCTAAGGACCCCTCAAACTCTATACTCTATACTGTACACTGCTAAGTGTCCCTCCTTGAGAGAAGTGGATGCTCCAGAAACAACAAAATATAAATATATAAATAGTAACTTGTAATCTGGTACAAAACAGTTGCTATTACACAGGTAGAGAGCCTCATGGGTGGTATTAAGATAAGAGCCTTGGTGGAGCAGTGGGCTAATGCCTCCTTAAGTAACACCAGCTGCCTGCAATTAGTGCAGGTTCGCGTCCCACCAGGCTCAAGGTTGACTCAGCCTTCCATCCTTCCGAGGTAGGTAAAATGAGGACCCAGATTGTTGGGGGCAATTAAGCTGACTTTGTAATAATGCCGCTTGGTGTGTGTGTGAAAGCCCTAATAAGCAGGCATATACATAGAATGAAGGCTACTGCTAAGCTTGTAAGCCGCCCTGAGTCTTCGGAGAAGGGCGGGATATAAATGGAATTAAAATAAAATAAATAAAAAATAAAACATTCACGTTCAGGAAAGTTGTCGGAAGAAATTCTGCTGAAATATTGCTTGTTCAGAGTGCTGAGGTATCCATATGAGCAAGAAGTATCAGAAAACTCTTTCAGATTCGCTAAGCAACAGGAATGCTTGAATTGTGCTTGACTATAAGCAGAATATATGCATTACTGGTATGATATGATTTCCAAAAAATTCAAATACAATTTTAGGCTGCATCAATTTTGGTATAGCTTCCAAATCACTGGAAACAATATTTTCACTTTATCCTGCATTTGTCAGTTCCTATTTCAGTGTTGTGTCTAATTATGAATAATACATTTTAAGACAGATTAGGGGGGGAAGTGTAAAGAATAATGAATGGATTGGAAGCAAACTCTTATGAATTTGGGAATGTGTTTAGCCTTGGTAGAAGGTGACAAAGGAGAAAGATGAGAACTTATTTCTAGGACATGAATGAATGTCATGCAGAAGAAGGTCAATTCTTGATCTCTGCTGGTTGAAAGTTTAAAAAACAAGCAAATGTCCCAATATTAAGAGCACTAACTATATTAATAGTTCTGTCAATAATCAAAGGAGGTGATTCTCTTCATGCAGTATGTTTAAGCAAAAGCTATATTTATTCCATCTATTGAGAGTGCTTTATTTTATATTCTTCTAAGATAAACAGTTCGGAGTCAACTGAAAATATGTGTCTCTGTGTGTGTGTGTGTGTGTCTGTGTGTGTGTATCAGCTAGATTGATTTAATGTATTAATAACTGTAGCATTTTCCACGTTAAGAGAGGAGAATGGAAAGATTTCAGTTTAAAAGAAATGTTTATGTCCATTGAGGGAACATAAAGAATGAATCTGTGTCCCTTCTTGAAACAGATTTTGTCTGAAGAAGAGAAGAAAAACATTGGAGTTTTCAAAGATGGTGTGTTTGTTTATTAGCCTTGAAGAATGCTTTTTTCTTTGCTGACAGGGAATAGGTGACACAACTGTATCCCAGAAACAATTTAGAATATGTTATCATCTACCTGAGTGATAGATTCAAGCTGTTTTTGAGTTAGAAAATCAAATTAAAGGAATGTATTAAAATAGACCTAATTTCCTTTATACAAAGTAAGCATATACTGCAAAGGATGATGTTCTTGATAACCTAAATGATTGTACCTTAACATTGTTTTTTCAGAAACTGGTCGGAGATAAGAAACCATGAGCTTAATATTCAGAAAGCCTCAATACATGGTGGGAATGTTATTGATATGATAAAAATACAGGTAGTCCTTGATTTATGACAACAAGCCCAACATTTCTGTTACTAAAGGAGGCATTTATTAAGTGAATTCTGCACCATTTATTACCACCTTTCTTGCCATAGTTGTTAAGTGAATCACCGTAGCTGTTAAGTTAGTAACACGGTTATTAAGTGAATCTGGCTTCCTCATTGACTTCGCTTGCCAGAAAGTTGCAAAAGGGGATCACATGACCCCAGGAAACTGCAACTGTCATAAATCTGAATCAGATGTCAAGCATCTAAATTTTGATCACGTGACCATGGGGATGCGGCAAGTGTGATAAACGTGAAAAACAGACATAAATCCCTTTTCTCAGTATCATTGTAACTTGGAATGGTCACTAAATGAAGTGTTTTAGGTTGAGGACCACTTGTACTGTCAAATTTATATACTTGTGGAAACAGGGTTGAGGCAGACAACTCTAATCATATTTACCTCAAAAAAATGGAAACTTCACAAATATGAGAAACTTGGTAGGAAAAAAAATAAAAGAAATTGAAAAGGGTAAAATCTTTCTAGAATGTTTTGGATTCATGGTTGAAACTTACTACAGGTAGTCCATGACTTATGATCATAACTGAGCCAAAATTTTCTGTTGCTAAGTGAGACTGTTGTTAACAGATTTTTGCTCCATTTTTCAATCTTTCTTGCCACAGTTTCTTGCCGCCAGAAGCTGTGAATGCTCCCAACACTGGAGATTTTTAAGAAGAGATTGGACAGCCATTTGTCTGAAATGGTATAGGGTTTCCTGCCTGAGCAGGGGTTGGACTAGATGACCTCCAAGGTCCCTTCCAACTTTATTATTATTATTATCATCTCACAGTTGTTAAGTGAATCACTGCAGTTGTTAACTTAGTAACACAGTTGTTAAGTGAATCTGACTTTCCCATTGGCTTTGTTTTTCAAAAGGTTGCAAAAGATGATCGCATGACCCCAGGACACTGCAACCATCATAAATATGAGTCAGTTGCCAAGTGTCTGAATTTTTATCACGTGACCATGGGATGCCACAATGGTCATAAGTGTGAAAACCAGTCATAAGTCACTTTTTTAGTGCCATTGTAACTTTGGATTGTCACTAAATAAACTGTTGTAAATTGAGGATTACCTGTAGTCAGGAAGATTATCTGCAGTTCACCAGCATGGTCAGTGAACAACGTCAGTGAGGCTAAGAAAACAACAGTTCTTTTGAAAATCCAACTCTTGACCAAATTAGAAACCCTAAAAGAAAACTATACTGCTCAAAAAAAATAAAGGGAACACTTAAACAACACAATGTACTGTATTTAATAGTAGGATGTCTTATTTTGTGTTCCCTTTATTTTTTTGAGCAGTATACTAAAAGTTGCAAACAAGATATGTCAGAATTGAGTAAGGAGAAGGATTTTGAAGTGCCTATCATTATTAATAGGAAGAACACCAACAGCAAGAATAAAATTAAGTAATGTACATCAGAAGTGATTTAGACAAAGGACTTGAGAAAATACTAAAGCAGATGGAAGGTATTTCAGAGAAATTGCTTGAATTCTATCCTAGGTAGTTTATCTTAATTGCAGAAAAAGACATGGGTAAATATTCCTTCCTTCCTTCCTTCCTTCCTTCCTTCCTTCCTTCCTTCCTTCCTTCCTTCCTTCCTTCCTCCCTCCCTCCCTCCCTCCCTCCCTCCCTCCCTCCCTCTTTCTTTCTTTCTTTCTTTCTTTCTTTCTTTCTTTCTTTCTTTCTTTCTTTCTTTCTTTCTTTCTTTCTTTCTTTCTTCTTTCACAAGGGACCAGTTCCGTAGAGAGAAGTTTTTTTGTGGATCAGAGGGTGCATGGTTTTGTGTGCTGCCTGCATCCCACAGATGGGGCTTTGCTTGTTTCTGCAGACTAGTTGCTGGCATGCTGCGGCCCAGTACTGGTTCACAGACCAGGGGTTGGGGACCCCTGGCCTAGAGGAGTGGTGCCCAATCTTTCCAGTTCCACAGACCAGGGGGGGATGGTTTCACACGCTTGCCACCACTTCTGCGGCCTGGTTCCCAATGGGCCGCAGAGACTACGAGAAAAAAAATAAATAAAGCAAACTATTTTTAAATTGGGGCTGCCTTTAACAAAAATATGAAACAAATCCTTGTACATTGTTGTTTAAATTGGAGCAGAGATACGAGCCAAAAAGCTTTCTGATACCTATATCTGCATTGGGAAATGCCTGTGCAATCTACTGTTCAAAAGAAAATTCTGGCTAGTTAGCTTAACATGAGCTGGTAAATTGGGGGGAAAAACATTTTTAACAGCAGCCAATTGAGGTCTTTTAAACTGTATCATGAAACACATGCATAAGCAGCTGGTAAAGTTTTGTCCTTGGTCTCCCAAGAAACTTGTTCAGATATTAGAAAAGAAAGGTGAAAGCAACCTGTTCGTCCATGTGTACCCAAAAATATTTGTAGGGAGTGGCTTTATGGATTTACACGCAGACTCCCTTGAGCTGGAATTCTATTGAGATTCCCATTCACATCAGTACATACTATAGATAAATGGTATAGCATCATCATAAGATCTTCTCCATTCAGAATTATTTGTTGCATAGATAAATGTCAGTAAGAATACTGCTTAGCAGGGATTGAAGAGTTTTGCATCCAAAAAGTAAAAAAAAAAGTAAACAGGAATAAAAAAATAAATTTTCACAGAACAGAGAATATGACCCATGCCATTGACAGGACAATCAATCTGATTTGAAGTAAGCTGTGAAATAAGCAGGTTTCCATTATTAAAACAACACTAAATGAAACAAAGAACAATAACTTTTTCTGATACTGAATTAATAAGGAAAACTCATCTTAGTATAGCAGTGAAAATGCTGACCCAGAGTAACAGATATGAAAAAAAGGTAAAATCCAATTTAGGAATGATTAGGAATGTGACAGAATATAGCAGATGTGGTGACCATGTCGAAGATACTGCATGTAGTTATGATAAGTAAATTTAAATTGGGCATTGTAGAGTTGGAAATAAGTTGAAGAAAAGGGCAGCCAGCTCCATCAGGTGGCCAAAACAATCTATTTTAAGAAAAGATGACCCTTTTTCAAATTTCTATTATACCAAAACTACAAGTGGGTAGAGGGTGCTGATGAAGATGTTTAAAATGCTATATTGGTTTTTAAAAATTGGATCGAGGTAAATTATTGTACAATTGGGGAGTATTCAAGACAAGTACATCATCACAGAGAAAAGTGAATTCCTTGCTGAAGGTTATAGTAATGGCCATCAACTCGGATAGTTTTAAAATTACAAAAGCAGAAGCAGAATGTTTGCTATCTAGTGGCATTATAGGGTGAATGTGGCCAATGTAGGTCTTCTCAGTTGGATATCTTTTGGATGGGATGGGATAGCTTTGGGATGGGCTCAGCATTTGGGAATTTTGCAAAGGCCAACATCTGCTACACTTTGTAGCTCAGTTGATATAAATCAAAATACTAACTTAAATTACATAAAATACATCCAGGTATACAGGACGCCGTCAACCTTTGCCCACAATTGAGCCCAAACTTTCTGTTGTTAAGTGAAACATTTGTTAAATGAGTTTTGTCCCATTTTCTGACCTTTCTTGCCAAAGTTGTTAAGAATCACTGCAGTTGTTAAATGAGTAACACAATTGTTAAGTGAATCTGGCTTCCCCCATTGACTTTGCTTGTCAGAAGGTCACAAAAGGGATCACATGACCCTAAAACACTGTAACCGTCATAAATATGAGTCAGCATCTGAATTTTGATTACATGACCATGGGGATGCGACAGTGGTTGTAAGTGTGAAAAATGGTTATTAGTCACTTTTTCAGTGCCATTGTAACTTCGAACAGTCACTAAACAAACTGTTGAAACTCGAGGTCTCCCTGTATTTTATTTTTTACCAATGTAGCTTGTACTAGGCTGCCTATTTAAATCTGCATTTGATTAGTAAGATGATCAGAAAGTGTTGTTTTTTTTTAAAAAAAGGAAAATGTGGGTGGGAAGAATAAATTAAGGCAAGCAGGGCATAGAATAAATATTCACTATTTTATTTGGAATTTCAAAATATAGGATTTACTGATTATCTCAGTTCTCTGTCCATGTAATCCTTTAAGAAGTAACATTATTTTTATTTTTTCCAGGTTTTGATTGTTTTTGTCTTTCCTTTAAAAGTAAACTGTATCCTCTATCTTCAGATAGAATTTTCCAAATGAAGCTGGATAGTATTGAAATAGTTGGCTTATCTAGGAACATAGTTTTTGCATCTATGATTGTGTTTACAGAACTACAATTATTGCTTGGAAGGCTTTGCTTTCCAACCAACCTTGGGAATGAGATTTGTTTTTAATGATTACAAACAGGTAATTTTAAAATAAATATCAACCTGCAGTTTTAGAAACAAAAGGAGAAAACATCAGGCAGTAAAAATAGGATAGTAATTTGTTGCTTACATGAATAATATTTTTTAAATCCTAGTGTGGATTTTGTGATAAGTGTACATATGGGTATAGATTCCAGTTTTGATTATTAAACTACTGTAAAAAAATAAAAAAGGTAAAGGTAAAGGTTCCCCCGCACATGCATGCTAGTCGTTTCCAACTCTAGAGGCCGGTGCTCATCTCCGTTTCAAAGCCGAAGAGCCAGCGCTTGTCCAAGGACGTCTCCGTGGTCATGTGGCCGGCATGACTAGACGCCAAAGGCGCACGGAGCGCTGTTACCTTCCCACCGTAGTGGTCCCTATTTTTCTACTTGTATTTTTATATGCTTTCGAACTGCTAGGTTGGCAGAAGCTGGGACGAGTAACAAGGCGCTCACTCTGTTACGCGGCACTCGGGATTCGACCCGCTCAGCATCCTAACCCACTGAGCCACCGTGTCCCTTAAAAAATAATGCACTTAACACTTCAAATCTACTTAAAACATCTTAGCAAATTCCGTGGGTTATGGTTGGTTGGTATGTGAGTGTGTATGCACAAAATTTTCTGACCTCTGAAAGAACTATATTGCATCTTTTGGTGACTATAAAATATTATCCTGCCTAGTTTGTATGCAATGACTTCATCTTCAGATTAAGAATTATTAATTTTGAGATAGTCGAAAGATGCCATTGTCACCTTCTGTTCAATCCTCTGCTTAAGGGTGGGAAATTTGAGGCAAGGCAAGAATAAGAAAAGTGCTTTGATGGTACAGTTCCTACCAATATCAACAAATTGAACATGCAAAAAGGACAGAACAATGTGAGCTACATGCTGTCCCGTAATCAATGTGGGAATGATAACTAATAACTACAAATTTTCTAAAGCACAATTGATTCCCATTGAATATTTTGTTAACATTTTCTGGTCTGGCATGCGAGACATATTCTGGATCCCAGTGGCTAAGGAGCATTGGCTGGCACAACCCAAAAAGAGAGGGTTTTTCCCCCCCTTGGATCCTGCCCTGGGAGGGCATCATTCCACCTGAGGTAATATACTAGCCCCAATCCTGATGCTCTTTTGTAAGGGCCTCAAAACCTGAGGGTGTGATTCAGCTTGTCTCTTGGCTTTGAGGGAGGTTATTTTTTTGATGCTCAGCTGCAGTGTTTTTATTTTTATATTGTGTATTTAACTAGTTTATTGTAAGCCACCTAGAGATATGTATGTGAGACGGGTGGCTATAAAAATCAAGTCAATAATTGTTTAATTTGTGCAGTGTCAATGCAGATAAGGGGAATGTACACACCTATACATACATCTGTACCTTTCCTAAACAGATATTTATTTAACAGTGTTGGTGTTCCCTGCATCTGGTAAGTAGGGTTTTTCCATGCTGTAGTGTAGAATTTATTTATTCATTCATTTGTTCAGTTTGTATAACTGCCCATCTCAAATCGGTGAGTCTGAGCAGCAGACAATCATAAAATAATAATAATAAACCACAGTACTGAAAAGAAACTGAATACAAACCACTATCAAGAGATATTTTAATCTGTTGGTGTTAGCATTACCACTATTGCAGTCAGGTTTGATTGAGGAATGGGGATTTGGTCTTCAAAATTCTCCTCTAATTTCATTCTCTCTGAGCCTAAAAAGTAGTTGAAATTAATGACAGAGACCACTTTTTATGATCACCATAAGAATTGTAAATAGTTTCTCTTGATGTAGGTGGAGGCTGTTTTATTTATTGTTTATTCTGTTTTTATCCCATTTTTCTGCTTAGAGGTCATTCAAGGCAGCCTAATTGTAGCCTAGCTGTGCAAGGAGCATGTTTGATGCGTGTCAGGCTTGGGGAGAGAAAGGCCAACCTCCCCTTTAGCAGTGGGGCAAATTTTCCTTGAAAAGATTTTTCCAATACTCCAATCAAGCTTAATAGTACTCTCCACTGACATCAGTGGATTTCTAAAAAGCATTTTCACTGTGTGGGAGTGTGTCAGCATTGGAATGGCACGTATACTTGTAAATGAAAAGGTCTCTATATAAGAAATAACTACATCTCTACAGAAATAGAGCACAACAGTGATGAAAACTGTAAACTTGAATGCATTTGGGTCAATATAAAAGGGAGAAAAAATGACATTGCCATAGGTGTATACTATAGGCCACCCAACCAAGCAGAGGAAATAAGATGAACTTTTTGCTAGTCAGCTAACTAAGGTATGTAGGAAGGACATCACAATAGTAATGGGGGACTTTAACTATCCTGACATCAACTGGGAGACAAACTTTGCACCAAGTGGAAGATCAGACAGATTCCTGACAAACCTAGCAGACAACTTTGTCACTCAAAAAGTAGAGAAGGGAACTAGGGGATTAGCCATTTTGGATCTAATTCTCACTAACAGAGATGAAATGATAGAAGGTGTTGAAGCCACAGGAACCTTGGGAGGAAGTGATCATGCAATATTGGAATTCAACATTATGGAAGCACAAGCAATAGAATACTTTCAAACTAGTCTTGGACTTTAAGAGAGCTAATTTCAATAAACTTAGAGAGAGCTTGGGAAGGATTCCATGGATGAGAATCCTCAAGAGGAAAACAACTCAAGGAGCTTGGGAAATTTTGAAAAGTGAGATAATAAAAGCCCAGTCTAGCACAATACCAACAAAGAGGAAAAATAACAGTTCTGAAAAGAAACCAGCATGACTGCATAAAGAACTCTGATAAATTGAAAGATAAAAAGGACAAGTATAGAAGGTAGAAAAAGGGGCACATAACTACGTCAGAATATCAGAAAATAGCCCAAGCCTACAAAGACGAAGTGAGGAAACCTAAGGCTCAAAATGAACTAAGGCTTGGGACCAAAGTAAAAAATAACAAAAAAAGCTTCTTTCAACATGTAAAAAACAAAAAAAGTAAAGGAAATGATTGGTACATTAGTGAGTGAAAGTGGCAAGAAGGTGACAAGCAACGGGGAGAAAGCAGAACTATTTAACTCGTTTTCTGCATCTGTCTTTACACAAAGGGAAAAAACAGACCAACCTATCAAAAATAGTGCCATAAAAAACAGAATAGAAACACAAGTTAAGATAGGCAAGAAAATGGTAAGTGAGCACCTGTCCAGCCTATATGAGTTCAAATCACCAGGACCAGATGGATTACACCCCAAGGTTCTCAAGGAACTGGCAGATGTGATCTCAAAACCACTGAACTATATCTTTCAAAGATCCTGGAGCACTGGGGAACTACCAGAGGACTAGAAAAGAGCTGATGTAGTTCCCATCTTCAAAAAAGGAAAAAATGGATCCAGGAAACTACAGACCTATCAGCCTGACCTCAATACCTGGGAAGATTCTGGAAAAGATAATCAAACAACGAATCAGTGAGCACCTAGAGGTAAATAAAATCATTACTAAAAGCCAACATGGGTTTGTCGAAAACAGATCATGTCAGACAAATCTCATTACATTCTTTGACCAAGTGACAAAATTAGTGGATCAGAGGAATGTTGTGGATATAATTTACTTGGACTTCAGTAAGGCATTTGATAAAGTAGATTACAAACTACTACTTGATAAGATAGAAAAATGTGGGTTAGACAGCATCACTACCAGATGGATTTGTAGCTGGCTGACCAGCCATACTCAGCATGTGGTCCTCAATAGAACCGCATCTAGATGGAGGGAAATGTGTAGTGGGGTGCCCCAGGGCTCTGTTTTGGGCCCAGTGCTCTTCAACATCTTCATCAACGATTTGGACGAGAGGACGACGACACCAAGCTGGCAGAAATAGCCAACACTCCAGAAGACAGGCTTTTAAGATACAGGAGGATCTGGACAGACCTGAACGCTGGGCGCTATCTAACAAAATGAAATTCAGTGGTGAAAAAAGTAAGGTTCTACATTTAGGCAAGAAAAACCAAATGTACAGGTATAGTATAGGGGGTACCTTGCTCAATAGTAGTAACTGTGAGAGGGGTCTCCGACAATCACTTAAATATGAGTCAGCAGTGTGCTGCAGCTGCCAAAAAAGCCAACACAGTGCTAGGCTGCATTAATACACATGAAGTATTAATACCATTTTACAATGCCTTGGTAAGGCCACACTTGGACTACTGCATCCAATTTTGGTCACCATGATGTAAAAAAAGATGTTGAGACTCTAGAAAGAGTACAGAGAAGAGCAACAAAGATGATTGGGGGACTGGAGGCTAAAACATATAAGGAACGGCTGCTGGAATTGGGTATGTCTAGTTTAATGAAGAGAAGGACTAGGGGTGACATGATAGCAGTGTTCCAATATCTCAGGGGCTGCCACAAAGAAGAGGGAGTCAAGCTATTCTCCAAAGCACCCAAAGGCAGACAAGAAGCAATGGATGGAAACTAAACAAGGAGAGAAGCAACCTAGAACTAAGGAGAAACTTCCTGACAGTTAGAACAATCAACCAGTGGAACAATCTGCCTTCAGAAGCTGTGAATGCTCCAACACTGGAAGTTTTTAAAAAGAGAGTGGACAGCCATTTGCCTGAAATGGTATAGGGTTTCCTGCCTGAGCAGGGGGTTGGACTAGATGACCTCGAAGGTACCTTCTAACTTTACTATTATGCTTAAGTGAAAAATATAAAACTGTGAATAGAATGTAGCTAGGATATGGGACATGCATATCAGGAGTTAGAGATTTGCTGGGGGTAGGGGTTGGAACCTTTCCCATTTCAAACTTACCCCAAAATATGCCTGCCTGGCGTCAGTTCAGCTGTTGAAAAATATATATTCCCCCATGCGACTTAAGTGTTCTTGAAAGAAACAGAGGAATAAAGTTAAATATTACAACTTTTAATTATGGGTAATAATTAGGTTCTGCCCCTTTCCACTGGCTGCTTTTTCAGTTATGCTTTCTACCTGCTTAACCGCAGAGACATATGCTACTGAAATTAGAAATGTTGAAATGATTTGTTTGATGCTTCAGCAGAATAATAATGCTAAAACAATTTGTGAGAATAAAATTACTCATTATTGATTTAAAGCACCTTCTGTGTTTAGAATTGCAGTGGATATATTTCTTCTTTGGAGCCATTAGTGATTGTAAGGGATGATGAAACAAGAACCCTGTGAAAGTAGAAATCAGGGTATTGCCCCATGGTTGATAGATGACTTGGTGATCATTGAGGCAATGCAGCACACCTCTTTTTAGATGTAAGGACCATAACTCTGCCGCCTTCCCTATTTTGAATATTAAGTGTAAAGGCATGGAGCAGATGGTAAAATTGTTTTAATATGGCTTCAGGGCATGCATACAAATATAGTTATTTATAGCATTTTATTTTCCAATCATCGGTATTATGTCAATAAAATTGCCTTCATAACTATTAACAGTAAGGAGGATTGTTTGACAATGCAATACTATTTATAAGTCTGTTCCTAGATGAGAGTTTGTACATTTCATTACTACTCCGTGAACAAATGCAAGTATATTTGTTATCCTTTCTATTGCTTAAGAGTGATTCGAGTGAACACTTCAGAAAAAAAATGGAAATAACTAACTTCAACATAAATGCTTTAAGTTGGTTGGCTTGCTTAAGTCTTCAAATGTTTGCATATGTAAGCTCTATTTTTTGTCAACCTCTAGCAAAAACAACCTAGAGGCAGTCACTGCAACTCTGTCATCATAAGCACTTGAGGATGGGTGGGATACGGAAGAGCAAATAACAAAAGTGCATTGTGATCAGACCAAACAACTTATACCCTTTCATCTGATATCAGGATATAAGTACAAAAGGCAGGGGTTTTCTTGAAAACATTTGATCATTTTTGCTTCTCTATTGTTTATATCAGGCATCTATATTTATCACTTTACAACTGGATTTCAGTAAAAACAAATACCAGTGTGTGCTGTGTGTGTTTGTGTGTACATACATAGATATTGAAATAGCATATATAAGCTTCCTACACTGAAAAATGGTAAAAACTTTCATTAGCACAGTGCTGCAAAATCCTGGTTCCTAAAAGTTTACCTAAACGTGTTCTCAAAATTCTTGCACTTAGAGCTTTGGATTCTGTACAAAATAAGAACAATGCTTAAAGCTATTTTACCAAAACATGGAGCCTACTTGAAGAAAAATTGTATTTCTGATATCTTATCAGATCTCCTATGGTATTGCTCTTGATTCTATCTTTTCACTTATTATGCATCATGATCTAGACTAGAGATTTGACTAGTAATGGAGTACTCATTTGATGTAATTGATATTTTCTTACAATTTCACAAGAGATGACAAAGCATAGATTTAAGAAGTATTTGGTATGAGAGTTTTTCAAGCAATAGGAGATGTGTGCATTCAGATGCACAAATCCCAAACATAATTTCCATTATATGTATTTTAGTGTTTTCATGGTCTTCTTTCTGTGGTCCTGCATGACCAAAAAGAGCCCAGAGCCATGATAATATTTTGATAGTTATGTAGTTGAATGTGATATTTCTGTCCTGCAATTTAATGTTCCTAGAGCAATTCCAGAATCATTTTCCTTATCAATGTGTTTCTTGGTTCGCCAGTACCTCTGGTGTCAAGGAATTATGAGCTCCATTGCAGTGCTGCATGCATTTATCTCTCAGTATCTGTTTAACATACTGTGTTGGTAATTTCTATTTTTTTCAGCAAAGAAAAAATAAAAAATTGTCCTCGGAAAACTGACATGTATGTGCTGGCAAAGTTGGCACACTCCAGGTTCCTTCCATTAAACAGTGCCATCTCTTGGGACAGAGAAAGCATGCCTTGTGGCGCCCACTCTTTGGGATACTATCCCCACAGAAATTCATGTGGCTCTTTACTTGGATGATTGTTTGTTGTTTGCCCAACTCCTTGAATTAAGTTGCTTGGAGAACCTTATTGGGTGTGTTTTTGTACAGAATGACCAGATCCCAACTTGTTTTATACTGTAGTGCAGAGGTCCCCAACGTTTTGGGCACTGGGGACCGGTTCCATGGAGAGAAGTTTTTTCGTGGACCAGAGGGGGCGTGGTTTTGTGTGCTGCCTGTGTCTTGCGGATGGGGCTTTGCTTGTTTATGCAGACCGGTTCTGGCATGCCACAGCCTGGTACTGGTCCATGGACCGGTGATTGGGGACCCCTGCTGTAGTACATTGATATTATTGTTTTTATGTTGTGACTTCCCAGATTAAGTTTGGAGTTCAATCTGTAGTTAAACCAAATTTAAAATTAATGCGTACATGGGATTTCAAAAGTAATGTTATAAACAAAATAAATTATTTCTATTTTTGGTGACTCTCTCAAACATTATTTAGATATACATGATCCTAACACCTTCATGTATCACCAAAATGCTGTAAACCTCTTGGGTTGAAATGAAAAGGGTGCTGTAGGTTACAGAGAAGCAAAACTTGGAATATTGGGGAAAAAGAACAAAACAGAATAGAAAGAAAATTGGAGTTACTTAAAGAAAATCAGAAACCTGACCCTTTTCCAACTTGAAACAGATTTCTGGAAGAATCAAAAGAATAATCTGTCTGAATTGCCCATGTAATTTGTTAAATGGTTTTTACTCCCAGTCAGTATCCAGGATGCAACCTGAGTATAAAGACCAAGTTACTCATGTTGATATGGCTCCCTCAAATCCCTCCTGAAGTTTTGAACTACAACTTACGGTACATAATCGCTCACCACCAAACCAAATAGTGGAAGTGCATAGGAATCAGAATCTGAAGCATAGTTTTAGTTTGCCTGGGCTACATTGAATGAAGAGGAATTGTCTTCTCCATATAAATTATATAATATAGTTACCGGTAATGTATATTAATAGCAAACTTCCTTTTATTTATTTTTTATATATATTTTGGAGCCACATTACTAATGGTCCAGGGCCACATGTGGCCTGCGGGTTGTGAGTTGGACACACCAGAGCTAAAATATTTCAGGACAGCCAGTTTGGGAATCTTTGAATGGAAGGCTGGATATTCAACTGGAGAGTTGTATTCCTGAAAGTCTGTACATTTTTTTCAAATAGAATGATGTTTTAATACTTCAACTTTCTCTCAGTTGAGTTGATATGAGCAGCTAGATGCAACTTATGCTTGTAAGTTTTCTTTTCTTAGTCCCTGTTTGTTTGTATGACAGATGGAATTAACTTGAGCTAAGCTCCTTTTTGTAGCAAACTTTCCACCTTTTGTCCTTGTTAATGGCAAGATGCATGTTCCTACATGTATGAGGCATAATGGAATGCAGAGTTTTACCATGATTAACACAGTCTACAGAGGCATTTCAAAAATTGTCTTCTTATTAAATAAGCAAGATGCTTCTCAGCATATGCTGCTTTCTGCTAAGTCTAAAGTATATGAGTTAATGCTGATAACATATACCACATGGAACACATACTTTCATTGATAATGATGCAAAATCATATTTTCTATAATAAATTTAAAGCAAAGCAGTGTTTGAAATACGCATGAGGTTTTGCTGGAAATATTGACCCTTCTGTTGTGATTCCTTGCCAGCCAGTGGATCCGGCAGCTGAGTCTGACGAATCAGATGAGGAGGAGGGGCCTGGAGTGACATTAGAGTCAGAGGAAGGCTCTGAAGAGCTCCAAGACTTACAGTTGGACGAGGAGTCTGGCCCCTCTACTCATGCTCAGGCTGAGACACAGCTGTGCTGAGTTGGGACAGTGATGAAGAACAGTTGGGACAAATCCCAGATGCATGAATGGTCAGGAAAGAGAAGTGAATAGGACAAAGGAATGCAATGGGGTGGCTCCAAAGGCAAAGGAGGAGGCATTAGGAAGCCATGCCTTGGCTGAATTATAAAAAGGAAGGTGTGGGAGGTGCTGGTTGCCAAAGGCAATCATTCATGTTGAGGATTGAGTTTCTGTGGACTGTGTTTGTTTTCCTTGGACATTGACTCAGGTCTGTGAGAATAAAAGGGGTTGTTTTTTTCTTGCGGTTCCTGCCTGTTTCTTGGAAGAGGGGTTTCTCCTTGTGAGCATAACAAGGACTCAAGTAGGCTGGGACAGAACACCTTCTTATATTAGTATGTTATTAATTGAAGTGTTCATAATGTTTGTTTTAAATTATATTCTGCCATGAAAGTCTTGCACTCAGGTGTGGAATTCAAAGTTTAGTTTAAGTGTTATTGCTTGTTAATTGAGGGACGTGGTGGCTCAGTGGGTTAGGATGCTGAGCTTGTTGATCTGAAGGTTGGCAGTTTGGCGGGTCGAATCCTGAGTGCTGCGTAACAGAGTGAGCGCCTGTTACTCGTCCCAGCTTCTGCCAACCTAGCAGTTTGAACGCACGTAAAAATGCAAGTAGAAAAATAGGGACCACTACGGTGGGACGTTAACAGCGTTCCGTGCGCCTCTGGCGTCTAGTCATGCTGGCCACATGACCACGGAGACGTCCTCGGACAAGCGCTGGCTCTTCGGCTTTGAAACGGAGATGAGCACCGGCCCCTAGAGTCGGAAATGACTAGCACACATGTGCGGGGGAACCTTTACCTTTACCTTTACTTGTTAATTTATATATCTATCCACAAGGCAATTTAAAATAGGGTAAAAGAAAACTAGGCTATTCATATCTCTGAGGGAGAAGGGTTGGCTAACAAGTGTGATAGATAGATGATAGATAGATAGATAGATAGATAGATAGATAGATAGATAGATAGATAGATAGATAGATAGATAGATAGATAGATAGCAATGAATGTTTGGGAAAGGCCAAAACAGCATAAGTGATCACTGGTTTCTAGTAGACATCTGGGCCCAATAAAAAGTGTGGTGATACCCTTTGATGCCCTGAATAAGCACAGCACAAAATGTTAGGCAGTGAATGCCCTTGCCAGGCCAGAATCTTATCTATTCATCAAGAAAGAACTGAAAGTTCCTTCCTGTTATGAGGTTTGCAAGGTTTGGGTGAGACAACACATTTTTTTTAAATCCCATTTACTGTATATCCCGCCCTTCTCCGAAGACTCAGGGTGGCTTACAATCTAAAGCACAAACCAATGTGCTTAGCAATAGCCTTCATTCTATGTATATGCCTGCTTATTAGTGCTTCCGCCCCCCCCTCCCCCAAGCGGCATTATTACAAAGTCAGCTTATTGCCCCCAACAATCTGGGTCCTCATTTTACCTACCTCGGAAGGATAGAAGGCTGAGTCAATCTTGAGCCTGGTGGGACTCGAACCTGCACTAATTGCAGGCAGCTGGTGTTACTTGAGGCATTAGCCCACTGCTCCACCAAGGCTCTTTTCCCTGTAATAGCCCCAGGTTCACCCCTCCCCCACACACCCAAGAATATTTGCAGCCCCATTTTGTTGCAATTCCATAAACTGGTTAAAGTCATTTTATTTCAGTCTCCTTTTGGTTATAGCTAATTGATTGGAGTATTAGTTTCACTTTCTATGCTTAGTTTTGCTTTCAGTTTTGTTCTGACTTCAGCTATTTACAAGTATTTACAGTATGTTATTTTGGCTGACATTGTGTCTTGCTTATAGTCCTTTAGAATTGGTATGGATTATACATACAGTAAAATAAATGAAATAACAGTAATCGGTCCAAAATTGTTTAGGACTTTGTCTAACACCTTGAATATGGATCACTACCAGACTAATAGCTTGGGGCCGATCTTTTTAGATGTAATAGGTGGTAATTATTTAAATATTTAAAATTTGTAAAAAGTTCATAATTTAGCTTCTGCACTCTATACTAGTTGAAACTTCTGGACTAGTTCCTCAGGTATTTCCACAAGAAAATGCATTACAGTAATCCAGTTTTGAAGCGATCGGCACATGAATCTCTATTGAAATTATATCTTTTTGCAGGAGGGACCGCTTATAAGGGACTGATGTAGCAAATTGATAATAGGGATTTATAGCTGCAGAGGCCTCCTGAAAGTCACAACATTGGATTCAGGAACACTCAAAACTGTGAATTCATTCCTTCAGGGATGATTGCAACTCTATCCACAGCAGGCAATTCTCTTATTTCCCAAATCAAGAATTTTTCAACCACAGCGGTTCTTATTTTATCACGATTTATCATCAACATAAGGACCTCACTACATTCAAGTATCCGTTTAGATTATGCATATTTCCTAATCAGATGTCACAAAGAACAGAGCTGGGTGTAATCAGCCTCCTAATGACACCTTGCCCCAAAGTCAATTATTTTTATCACATAACACTGTATACCTGCCCTTTCTTTTGGCTTCCAGCAAAAAAATGAAGCCTCTGACATCCTAAATTTCATTAATCAAGAGTAATGGCTGCACTTGTATTCTCAAACATTCAGCATCAGTGAGGGTGACAGACTGAAATTAATCCAAATATACTGGATATCTCACGTGCATTTTATTAATTCCATTTCCTATGTTTATATCCTGCTTTTCCTTAAGAGCTCAATACAATTCAGACCTGACTCTCTCTTCATTTTATCTCTGTCACCACCCTATGAAGTGAGTTGGTGGACCAGAGGGAAAGGAAGGGGGAAGCATTTTACACATTCATGTGCATGCACAAACAAGCAGGGCTGTGAGCATGTGGGGCGGTGCTAGCATCCACGTGATGCTCACCCTGTTTTCACCATGTGGCGCCCCATTTTTGCCACATGGCATCCCGTTTGTGTAGTGGCATCAGTGCTGGCGCAAATGGGGGTGTGAGCACATGCACATACATGTGTGCACTGGCCAGCCTGTTCCAAGGCCCACTGGCCAGCAGGCCACAGCCCAATAGTGGGCTGCAGCCCACAGGTTGGAGACCCCTGACCTAATGTATTTTCTCTTGCAGGCTCATGGCCCCTTGAATTTCTGTGGTTGAGGTTAAACATTAACCATTGCATCTCAAAAGAATAATGAAATTCTCAAATTTAAGAAAAACTATTAGTTTCCTTAAGACAGAAAGTCAGAATGAAACAATTGTTTTCCTAAATGTAAATTTTTAAATCATAGGAATAATCACTACTGAAATAACAGTAACACCAACAACAAGCCGTAAATTTGGGAAGGCAGGTCAGATTTACTATTCACCACTTAGGACAGATTTACTTGTAAATTGCAAGAAATCAGTAACTTTTCTGTAAATTAAAATAGCATTAACTCTGTAATTGGAAGCCCTTATAAGCAGCTCATTTCACACTGCTTTTAAATTTAAACTTGATTCGCACAAGCTCATTTTCATGCTTCAGGACCCAGGCAAACCAAATATTTCTTGTCAATTAAAATGTATAAAAATAGAAACAAAATTCAGGCTTTATTTCATAAGGGTAATTTGAGCATTGCCATCTGTGTCACTACTGTGTGCATTTGTTAGCCATTATAATTTTCAGTCTTTAAAAACACACATGCACAGACATACAGACTCCAGAATTGTTTGAATGGATAAGAATAGATAGATACACATACACATACATTAGCCATAAACCATTATTTATTTATTATTATATGGGTGATACAAATTGAGTCTTGTTTTTTCTTTCTTTTAGAGCCTATACTGTTAAATATTATGATCATGAGACTAGGCTAGCATGCTTCTCTGTCATGATCCCCACCCTTCTGTAGCAATCCCCAGATTTATTTATTTGATTTATGTACCGCTCATCTAATCTAGAGGTGACCAGATAAATGAATGGGTGCCCTTAAAACCTGGCTTTGGTCCCAGGCCTGGGGTTGATATATCTTTCTTTGTGTTTTAATGGATTTTATTTTTAATCCAGCCTGCTTTGTTTTATCTATATTTTTATAATTTTGTAAGCTACTCAGGTTTTGTTGTAGACAAAACATACTATTACCGTGATCAATATAACGTCATGCAAGATTTTGTTTAAGGAACATTTGATTGTTTTTATTATTGCTTGAGCATTGTACAAAGTAGGGGATCAAAAACAAAGATGCAAGAGGTAAGATGTAGTGTAATTTTTTAAAATACATTGTTAAATGAGGGTATTTCATACTGGAGGTGGTTAATAGAATGAGACTCCACCTCCACACCATGGGTATCCTGCTCCCTTCCTTGCCAGCTTATGTAAATATTTATTGTTTAATGTTTTATCTCATTGCTTTTACTTGGTTGTAAACTGCCTAGAGTCACCTCTAGATGAGATTGGCGACATATAAATTTAACAAATAAATAGAATGTTCAACAATTGTGGTAACAATTTATTCCCTTTCTCTGTTGCTATTGCTATCCTCCTGTCTTTCTGTTTTCTGATTTGATGCATGAGAGATTTTCTGGAGTGTTTCTGTTTTCAATGTGGTTTTGTTTGATTTATTTTATCTTATTCTGGAGTTCTTCCATTTCCAGGAAGTCTAATTGTTGCTTGACTTTAACTTTTCAGTGTTTTTCAGTGCCTGAATTGGTTTTGTAAACTTGTTCTTATTCCTTTTTTTTTCTTTTCTTCCAGTTGTGATTTCTGTCTATTACGTGCTTTTTTCTGGTTTGTTCTAAGTCTTAAAGAATTCCTCTCATTTAAGCTTAATGTACCTCCCATGAAGTTGGAAGATCTTGAACACTATTTCAAATTAAATGCAGGTTTGTATTTCCCTCTGATTGGTTCCTGACTTCAAGAGGTCCTGTTGGTGACAGCTTATTGTTTTTGCTGCAATAATACTTCCATATTTCCTGTTTTGGATATTGTTGAAGTTTCATTTTCTGTTTCCATCTGGATTTCTCCCTGAACATGTAGTCAGTACTAAATTACCTATTAAGACCTGGTGTTGTCACCCAGAAAATTTCTATGGACATTATGTCCTCTTTGAAGTATAAAGTATCCTCAGGAGACCTTTGTCTCTTTTATTTTGGAAGAGGAGAAATATGCCAGGATAGCAATATCTCCCTGCTTGGGAAGTTTCGTTTCCACTTGCAGGCTTTCTCAATCACTCACATATTGGCCCCTTTAGAAAAGATTATATCATTAAATACTTAAAGTGCTGTGCGTGGAACTTTAGGGCGGGGAGTGAAGGTAGAGGATCATGAAACTGTGCTCTTGGGAATCATGTACTAAGGATGATTGATTTACATTGATCTGCAATGAGGAAGAGATTGTGGTCTGTTACTGGCCATAGAATTGTGAATTGAGTAATGGGATATTAATATGGGACTCTAAGTTGATTGATGCTTTGACAGATGGGTTATGGATGATGCAGCATCAGTACTGATAAAGAGATTCATGTCAGAATTTATTGGTGTTGCTACAATGGCCAACTGTTGCATTTCATATGCCTGCTAGTTAATAGTAGCCTGCTGATCATGATATGTTAGTTAGTATGGAGATGCCAGAATCATTGGGACTTTCTGTTATGAAATTCACAATTTCATGAAGACTACAATTGTTCTAGAATTCCCAAGTGTATTTTATCTAACTCCTTCTAAATTTCTCTCTGGGATATAGCTCTGTAGATAGATAGTATGTCAGTAGGCATCCCAAAATATAAGAGATGTTCCAGCATTCTTCATATGTTGAAACAGAACAGGAATGGGTAAAATACAACAAAATGCTAAAATTCAGATGACCATTGTTGGAGGAATTTTTGAAAAACAAATTTTGGAAAAACGTGGCTTATGCTCTAGTATGCTTTTATGATAAAAGCGATTCTAAAATCCAAGACCTGTAGTAATAAAAACACATGTTATTACTACACATTACTTTCCAAGTATTTTATTTAGTAAAATCCCTGAGGACTCGGTTCTGAAGAATATGTGAGGGTGTATAAAGCTCCTCTTCAAAGATTGTTAAAGCAACCATATCTAAAGGTTACACACCTGCTTCACAAACTTCTTCCAGTTCTTTCTGGGTGCATGTGAATGCACAAACATTTTATTCCATTTCAATATGAAGGAGAATACCATCCACCCTTTTTAATAATAGGGTAGCCGGTTTGTAAATATGAGTTCTGACTTCAGTATAAATTTGCATTAAAGACAGAGTTTGGGAATGACACCTGTTTCTAACTCATGAACGACATGTATACGTGAAATCCTAGTTTAGAAAGAGGAAGGTGTTTCTTTCCATATTACCAGAAAGTAGAGTAGGATAGAAGACGGCAGGATGTGATCTAGCGTCATTCTATGTTTTATTCCCTTCAATAAGATTAGCAGGCAATATTGGAAAGAGGAGCTGCTGCTGCTGTTGCTGCTGCTATTATGCCTTACCTTCTTCAGTTGTGCAGTGTTCATTTTTCTGTCAGTTACACGAAAAAGCCATGCTGAGTAGCTTTCATAGAACAATTCATCCATCATAACTCAACAAAAGAAACCTTTTCCCTAACTTTGGAGAATATAACAGAATTACAGAGTTGGAAGAGACCTTGTAGATCATCAGTCCACACCTTTGCTCAAGCAGGAGACCCTATACCATTTCGGTTTTCTTCTTGAAAACTTCCAGTGTTGGAGCACCTACAACTTCTGAAGGTAAGCTGTTCCATTGGTTGATTGTTCTCACAGTTAGAAAATTTCTCCTAATTTCTAGTTGAATCTCTCCTTGATCAGTTTCCCTCCATTATTCCTTGTCTGGCCTTGTCTGGCCTTTGGGTGCTTTGGAAAATAGGTTGTCCCCCTCCTCTCTGTGACGGCCCCTCAGTACTGTTGTCATGTCACCCCTGGTCCTTCTCTTCACTAGGCTTGCCATGCCAAGTTCCTGCAACCATTCTTCATATGTTTTAGTCTCCAGGCCCCTAAATCATCTTTGTTGCTCTTCTCTGCACTTTCTCTAGAGCTTCAACATATTTTTTTAGTGTGGTGACCAAAACTAGGAGCAGTATTCCAGGTGTGGCCTTACTAAGGCTTTATAGAGTGGTACTAGTACCCCACATTATCTTGATTCTATCCCTCTGTTAATGCAACTTAGGATTGCATTGGCTTTTTGGGCTCCTGCCACGCAATGCTGGCTCATATTTAATAGATTGTCCACTAGGACTCCAAGATCCCTCTCAGAGTTACTGCTGTTAAACCATGTTTCATCAAATCTGTACCTGTACTTTTGCTTTTTTGTTCTTGCTTAGGTGTAAGACCTTACTTTTTTCTACATTGAATTTCATTTTGTTAGATGGGGCCAAGGCCTATCATTTAGGGTATTGGCTATTCCTGCCAGCTTAGTATCATTGGAAATATGATGAGTTCTCCTTTTGCTCCCTCATGTAAATCATTTATGAAGATACTGAAGAGTACTGGGCCTGGAACAGAACCTTGAGGTACCCCACTGCTTACTTCCCTCCGTGTAGATATAGTTCCATTAAGGACTACACGCTGAGTGTGATTTGTCAGCCAGTTACAAATCCATCTGATAGTGATGCTGTTTATCCCCATTTTTGTAGTTTAGGAAGGAGTAGGTTGTGGTCTACTTTGTCAAATGCCTTACTGAAATCCAAGTATCCTATGTTCACTGCATTTCGCTGATTTAGTCACTTTGTCAAAAAATTGAAATAAGATTTGTTTGGCATGATTTGCTTTTGACAAACCCATGTTAGTATCTGGTTATAACTTTGCTTGCTTCTAGGTGTTTGCAGATCTGTTGCTTGATTGTCTTTTCCAGGGTCTTCCGAGGTATTGATATCAGGCTGATTGGGCTGTAGTTTCCTGGATCTTCTTCCCTTTTTTTTGAAGTCAGGAACCACATCAGCTCTTTTCCAGTCTTCTGGTAGTTCTCCGGTTTTCAGGGATCTTTGAAAGATATGGTGCAATGGTTCCATGATTACATCTGCCACATCCATCAGAATTCTGGAATGTCACCAGTGAGGTCCTGGTGTTTTGAATTCATCTAGAGCGGGCAGCTGTTCAGGATCTTGACGCCATCTTGATGGCTCTGCTTTCCTACCCACCTGGCCCTTGCTTTTTAAGCAGGGATAAGACGTTCTTTTTCTTCTCTTTTCTTACACAATAAATTGTGGCAGGTTGAGCTTGGCAATATATCCATGACTAGTTTCAGTTACATGTTTTAACTTTAGTGATCATTTTCTAGAGAGAAACAAAATGGTGGGAAAAGTGTATGGTTCTAATTTATTAGGCACTTGGGAGCTGTACTTCTGGGGCAGATGCATTTATTTTATGGGATAGTATCATATTTCTCTAGACTCTGGGAGGGTGGGATTCTCAAACTGCGCCATTAAAAAAGAAGATAGTTTTCACTGAGTGCTGCATTTAAGTATTGAGAAGCAGATTCCTATCCATAATAACCATTAAGGTCCACTGGTGTGGTAGTGCTACATGGATGGCCTTTTTGATCTGAAATTTACTTGACCTCTTGAGTTAGGAGAGCAATTCAGTAATCCCGGTATACTTTTTTAGGTTCTGGAGTCCTTCTCCTTCACCTATCAGGAAGTGCTATCTGATAAATCAAGTTTTTATTTATTTATTAATGAAGGACATTCAATAAGAAGAGAAACTATCTCTGCCAGGTCAGATTGTTATCAGGGTAGAAAGAAAGGATAGAGAAAAGGCCTTTTTTGCACTTTTGAGTATTCTTGCCACCTCAATGCAAATAATAGCCATGAATCTCTGATTGTATTTCCGTAACATAGAAGTGAATACAGTTATGTTTAAAAGGTGTGTATACGTTCTTCCTCTCTTTTACCTAAGCATATACTCTGTAGTTACTCTAACAAAACAATGCCAGTGAGATGATCTCAGTCTTGTCCATAGCAACTAGACCAATCATAAGACTATTTTTCATTGTTTTTCCCAGTGTCCACTTAAAGCATCCTGGTCATATCAACCTATGTCAGAGGTTGCATACAGGTTAACAAAAAAGATGGGAATGTATGCCAGCTCCTGTATAACTTTGAAGGTCATCTACAAAGCCACATATCACTATGGTCCCATGTTAGCAGATTTTGAACAACAAAAGGAACTAGAAATTATAGCAAAATATAGTTCCCGACCACTTTTGCTTGGAAGAAGAGGCATTGATTTCAAAATTGTTTTGAAATTGTACTAATGCTTGCAATTAGGCTGTTGTTCCTCCATAGTCTGTTCAAGTGACAACCAACTGCTGACTGCACCTTTATAAGAAAGGACTGCAGGCATTTATACTCGGCCTTCTTTTTTTCCTTCCCTCCTTCCTGGAGAAGTGAGTGTTTTTCTCCCTGCTAAAGAACATAAATAATGAACCAGTCATAGCAAATGAAGGCATGCCCACTCTGCAAGATCTTGCTTAATTCCTTGATGGTGCTAGGGGTAGAAGTGGTTGGTGGGTTGGTGGTTTCTTACGTAGATTGTTATTCTCTGTGAATGATAAAGCAAAGAATAATACCCCATCTTTTTCAATCCTAGGGAAAGAATAGAGTTTTTCCTCTCTCCAAAATTCTGATTTGCCTATTTGGGACCTGTGGGATGGGGACCATCTGGCTTTGAAGCAGATCCAGCCAGAGCCTTACTTCTTTTTACCTTCCTAAGCCAGAAACTAACTCTTGCTTTGGGAGAAGCAGCACCTGTCTCAAGAGCTCAACTCAAAACTATTCTTTCAGGTTGCCCAGTTTTGTGCTACCATACGTACATTGTTTTTCTTCTGTTATGTCCAGTTCTTGGAGACTGTCTCAACAAGTTTGTCTCAAGTAGGATTTTTACAGACAAGGGTTAAGGATTTGTATTTAAAACCAAATAGGAAAAAATATTTTAAAAACAGGCTTTGTTTGTAACAGTACAGTTTTGTTTCTTTCCTGTGTGTATACCTAATTTCTAGATTATATCTTTCCTATTTCACAAGACAAATTGATTTCTAGTGTAATATTGGTGGCAAAATATGAAGGACAGAGGAGGTAACAGAGAAGGGGACTTGCTAATGCAAAAGCAATGTACTGAAAGTCACTTTTATTTCTTATTTATAATCTACACGCACACTCTGGATAATAGATGACAATGTTCATTCAGTATTTTAACTTCAAAGCAGAGAGAAGGCATGGATGACAGGACTGGGAGCTGGAACATAAAGATACTAACAACAAGAAGGAAAATGCCTGTTTACTGGATTGCATTTGTTAGCACGCTGTCCTCAGAGATTGCTCCCCCAGGAATAACAAGAATATGTGCTGCAAGAACAATGATTTAACATCTGAAAATGGTACTTAAAGACTTTTCTGTCTGGTCATAACGTGATGAAGGCTTCTGAATGGAATCTAGGGACTTCAGTCCTTCTGTTTATCTAGTTCTCTCTGGCTTTAGTCAGGAGTAATTGCATATTTAGCCCCTTAAATAGATATAACCCTCTTAGTGCCAAACACTTTCCCCCCTTTTGGTGCCACATCTGCTTATGTTACAGAACAGCTGTGCTGTCTGAATTCCTGCCAAAAAGAAAGAAATCCTTTGAAAAGTCAAAAGAATTTGGAAGTTCTTGCCAGGGTTCCACCTATTCCTTTCAGCATAGGGAAGGACACATTTGACTAAGGCTAATGGGAGCTATGAAAGAGTTTCTAATGGAGTCAGAATGAAAAAAAATGAAAATCTTAATCCAAAGATAGGTAGTTGAAATCAGCTGCTCGTCTCAGTGGTTTGGTCCTTTGGTCCTTCGGAACTTTCTCAATTAGCTCTTGTTCACAGGGCTGGCTTATGCAGGACAAATGTTGCATAATTACATCAAAAGCCAGATCTTTCCAAGATGGAAAGACAGATGTGTTCTTAGACAAAGTGTATGTTTGAAGTGAAAACTCCATCCAGTTGAAATTAAAGGCACTCTGAGGAAAACAGGAGAGCCAAACTATGTTAATACTTTATGGTATTTAAATTGATACCAGTGGGGTTGTTTTACTTTAATCACTGAGGCTTCAAAATAGGCACTTGTCTACATAACTCCTTTTGGCAAATTTAACTCATTCATACAGTAGGAACTATTGTAAAGGAGGCCAGCCCCGCCTGCAGGAATCAAACTTAAAAGTTTTTGCAATCTGTTGTCAACATAACCACATCTCATTAACTTTAAAAAAAAAAGGAAACTTTTGCCTGCAGGCTTGATTTGATTAAGAATAATCAAATATTAGGCTTATAATAAAGAAAGACTAGAGAAAAAGGAACTTCTTTGTGATCTGTATCACTGAGCATTTCTAAGTTGTTTTTAATAGCTATATAAGATTTATGTTTTGACAAACATAACCTGGGGGGAGGGAGGTAACAAATAGACATATGGATTTGAAAATAATTTCTTGATATTATTTTACTTTCTGACATGTTAACTGTGAAGTTTGCCAGAAACAAATATGATTTCCCTGTGTTTTCTTTCTTTCATTAAGCGGGCCGAGTTAATTAGCATACATAGTAACCCAGCGAATGATTGAAATTTAAGTATGGGAAATCAGTTTTGTCTTACACTTATCTACCCTTTCCCCCCTTCATCTGCTAAATGGGAATGAATTTCAAATTTATATTATATACTTGTTTTATACTTTCAACTAAATGTGATGAAATAGGTTGTAAAATTGTGCATAAAGTCAATCAAAACAGGAAGCTGACTTCTTCATTCAGGCATTTATTAAAGAGCTTGTTCGTTCAATTAAATATCTATGAGCAAAATCTCCTTTGGGTAATAATTAAGATGGTTCCATTGTGCTGGATTTTCTAAAAATAGTATGTTATGGCTTTTTAGGTTTCACATTAAAACAGAAGTTGATGATATTATCTATCAGTGGAAACTCTAGTGCGCATCATTTAAAAGAAGCTGTTAAACAAAAGAAGATTGTATGTGTTTGTGTGGTGTGTGTGCTTGTGTGTGTTTTATGCTTCTTTGAGAACATGTGCAGCATTTTAGAAAAGGCACATGAGCCTTGAATGTAAGTAACTGGTTTTTGCATTAGGTACTCCCTGGAGGTAGCAGAAAAATATCATGTCCCTGCATGAAATGCGAATGTGAAATCTACCAGAAAGAAATATTTATGACCATTTTATGCTTGATTAGACTTGGATGACATCTGTTAGAAGACAGGGACTGGACAAAGAGAGAGACGCTTGAGGGCAAATGTTAACAGAGTTGTTTAGATGATGCTGGGGCAGAAGCCTCCATTTACTGCCAGGCAAAACATAGGAATTGTGTTAGCAAAGAGCACAGCTGACAAGAATTCACTCTGATGGAGATACTGTCTGCTGTTTAGCAGAAACAGTAAAACACAGCTGCTGATATGCCCCACACTATTGCAATTTATAGCCAGGTATTTCAACTGCATACAGAGATAACTAACTTTTCAGGAGCAGATACATTGACTTTGACATCAGACCACTTTTTAAAAGTTATGTATGTATTTTTAAAGACAGATTTGCAGATGTTCATATTCTGAAGGGATAGTTTTCCTCAAAGCAAGGTACAGGCTGAAGTGTTGATTTTTATAACAACAACAACAACAACAACAACAACAACAACAACAACAACAACAACAACAACAATAATAATAATAATAATAATAATAATAATAATAATAATAATAATAATAATAATAATAATAATTAGCAAATGTGCTTGAGGTCGGCAGCACTAAAATTTTCCTTGTAATTGTTCCCATTCCATTACTTTGGGCAAACCCCCATTCTTTTGCCATAGCCTGTGACCTTAGTGCTTTCCTGTGAAAGAGACCAGGGCCATGGGGTGGATTTCACCTTTGAGTGGGGAAAAAAGAAGCCAGGTTATAACCATATAACTTAAGATATATAGATAGGCTTTGCTTTTGGTCATCAAAGTAATTTACTGACATGATGCCCAAGAAATCAGATTGAAACTGGATTTAGTTATTCAACCTTTGCAACCAGATTGTCTCTGTAATGTAAAATCATACAAATGTGCAGTGAGTGACCTGTTTGTGATAAAAGCAAGCTCTGTAAATCTTGCTTGTTTGTAGTGATTTTTCCCTTACTTTTTAGATAAAGATACAGCCATCTGACTTGTCCAAGTGCTCTGACTCTCTCCCCAGTCTATTCATCCTTCTTTCCTTCCATTCTTGAACCCCTTCCTTTCTTCTCGTAAAATTGCTCTGTCTGGAATGCTGATGGGAAACATGAATTTGTTTTTGTTTGCAGCAGTTCTGTTGTTTTGATTCTGTCTGTGCTTTATGGAAAACAGTACGTCACTTGAAGGGAGTGTTTTGTCTACCGGCCATTTGGCTACTGCATATATATTTCTCATACTTATCACATGATGACAAGGGAACCCAAATGGCATCATTTTTCCGTTTGTGATTGAGTTGGATTTTTGTTTAATAATAGTGAAAAGAAAACAAAAGTTCATAAATGTAACTGTTTTTGTACTGTTTTCTTGATGAAAGATGACTCCAAGGCTTTCCATCATATATGCTCCGGCTATAATTAAGAGTTGTTTTAAGACCAGGATCAGATGAAATTTTATCTTTTTCTCTCTCTTTCTCTTACAAACTGATAACAAAAGATGTCATACATTTTACATGTGATTGGAAAAGTAGTAATTTAAGTAGAAAAGCCCATAAAAGGACTGTAAACAATTTTAATGTCATTGGGGTAATTAGTTTATAATATTTTTACCTGGATTTAGGCTGTATAAGTCATAAACTACACAATAAATGCACTTTAATTAAAATATATAATGCATTTTTGAGTTGTAAACATAATACAATATTTCTTTGAACCTTTATCTAAAAACTCCTTTTTTTAATTTTTAGCCATGCTCAGGGTTTTATTTGGAACTATAGAATTCTACTAAGACCAAATAATTTTTATACGGTAAGCAAAATGGAAAAAATATTCATTTTTATTTTTTTATATACCTGTCTAAAAATTGCACCTCCAAAGTTCTATTGGCTTCCATTAAAGATTTTTAAAGTAAAAGAAAGGTAGAATAAAAAGATGGCACTTGAGATTAAATAATCTAAAATAACTTCAAGACAGTAACAGAACAAAAACCTAAGGGCAAAATACCCATGGGTGCTCTGCGTCTCGCTGTGTGTAAATGCTTTAAATTGCATTTAAACATTAACACAGTTTCATGGGTCTTGGGGTAGGAACTGGGTAGGAAGAGAACAGACTTCTGTGACTATTAAACTCGTAATAATATAACAACTATTGCCTTTGGGTAACCATTTTTATTTTGAAGCTAACATCCATAGGGTGCACAACACTATATGCATATACTGCACAAGTTTGTCATTCATTATTGGAAAATAGATGCACAGATTTTTTCCCCCTCCTGTTTGAATTTCTGAAGAGGATGATTACAGATGTATTAAAATACTATTCTCTCTACCCCCTCGCTTTTAAACACCTTTTTTTAAAAAAAATGTTTTGTGCATAGACATGTACAATCGACAAATATATCCAGAGCTGTTAGAAAGGGCCAGCTACACCCCCTCCTCCTTTTCTCTGTTCTGTCTTTATCACTTTGCTCAGTTCCACATAATAACATCCTCATCTGAGATTGCTGTGGCACAGGGGAACTGCATTTGTTGATCAAATTTGGCTGGCTAACACTGTGATCTTGTATCCTGAAGTGCGGAGATGTGCCTGGAATATGCATGTACAAAGCTGGCCTCTTGATTGATTGATTCTGCCTGTCACAGAACAAGATAACTGGATCAGTAAATACCCTGTGCACTTCAACTTCATCTACACAATCAAAAGTGAGGGCATCGTGGGGCTGAACAATACCAAGGCATGATGGGAATATAGGCATTTGTCAATGATAGCAAGACACTTACCAAGGAGGAAAGAAAGGGAAATTCATTTTGCGGGTTTATACATGAGCAATAGTGAGCATTACGCTAATTCCTGAAGGTTTACCAGATGTCTAATCCACTTCCTGTTTTTCTCCCTCCTCTTCTGCCTTGAACCATCACTAGTTTAACTCTATTGGTATCAAGTGGTTTGGGCTAAACAGTTACTTTGCAGTGTAAAATAAAATTAGGCTTTTGAGAGAGTTTTGCAGTTATATGAATGCTATCGATTAAGCGGGTTTGCAGTATTAAGTTTTATATTTAAATAGTGACTAATATTTAAATATAAATATTCTCTCTTTCTCTCTGTGTATGAGAGAAACTTTGGACTAGTTCTTTTCTCTTAGGTTTGCCTACTTTGTCTTGGTCTTCTCAGCAGAAAAGGAAACTCTGTAGTGGAGATGAGAGTTTAATTAAGGCGGACTCTTTGATTACCATCTACCTTTCTCCATGTCTTTTTTAAGGGACTTTCTGAAAAGAAATTTGTGTTTTAATAAACCAAAATGAGAAAAGAAAGCATTCAGCTGAACAAGTTCTGGGTTGCTTGCCAGATAATTTAGATAATTTTCCTTCAGTGATCCTGTAGGATGGTTGGTGTTAAGTACAAATGTTTTATTTTTTGTTTGTTGTAAGCAGCTATCCTCACAGCAGAAACTAGCTAATCGGGCTCCTCAAAAATCTTAAATAGAGTCAGCTGTGATTACTATTTGGATGAGAGAACACTAAGAACATCCAAGATACTAGGCTAGACTGTGGGGTCAAAAAAGAAAAAGAAAAGAACATCCCAAAAGAGGACAATGGCAAGAACTTCTTATACAGGTAATCCTCGACTTACAACCACAATTGAGCCCCAAATTTCCATTGCTAAGTGAAACATTTGTTAACTGAGTTTTGCACCATTGACTTTGCTTATCAGAAAGTCACAAAAGGTCGTCACATGACCTTGGGACACAGCAACTGTCATAAATATGAACCAGTTGCTAAGCATCTGAATGGAGTCACTGAAGCAGTAGATGTGAGCTTAAATTGACTCCAGAAGATGGTAGAGGACAGGAAGGCCTGGAAGAATGTTGTCCATGGGTTCGCGATGGGACGGACACAAGTTTGCAACTAACAACAACTAATACCTCGCGTGATCTTGATTCTGTGCCTCTGTTTATACAACCCAGGATTGTATTGGCTGTTTTGGCTGCTGCTGTACATTGCTGGCTCATGGCTAAGCGATCGTCCACTAGGACTCCAAGGTCCCTCTCACAGTACCTTTGATTTTTTCCTGCCTAAATGTAAAACTTTGCTTTTCTCCACATTGAAACTCATTTTGTTGGATAGGGCCCATTGTTCAAGTTTGTCAAGATCTTTTTGGATCCTGAGTTTGTTTTCTGGGGTGTTGGCTACTCTTGCCAGTTTGGTGTCATCTGCAAATTTGATGAGTTCCTCTTCAATTCTTTCATCTAAGTCATTGCTAAAGATATTGAAGAGTACTGGGCCTAAGACATTCCCAGCATTGCTCCCCAATGGCTGGTGCTATTAGATGCTGTAATTCAGCAACATTTGGAAGATGAAGTGAACTTAAAGTCTTGGCACCAAGTTAAAACAGCATCATCATACAGTCAATAACTTCTTTGGCAAAATTGTAATAGAAGTAAAGTGAATATAAAGTTGATAATTTTACTATCAAAGTACCATTAACCATTAATTAATGCATGTACTTTCCTGCTTAGATAATATCTTTGGCAGGGGCATTTGTTTTATCCAAAGGAAATCAATGCAGAAGTTAAGAGAGACATTGAAAAACTGTGTTTGACTGGTTTATTTGTATTAACATAATTGACTTTTGGCAATGCAAGATTGTGTTCTAAGTAGACAAACCTTTGGGTTTTTTTAATAAAATATTTATCAATAGAAACTGTACAAAAGTAGGCACAGGATTTGAAAAATTATCTGGATGTTCAACACTATTGATCTAAAATAGCAATAAACATTATTAAAAGATACATTTTTGCCCTTAGGTATTCTTAGAAGGAAGCCATGATTTGAAGGATATCCAGATTCATAGGGGAATAGAGTTCCTCTGTTTTTAATATTCATGTTTATTCAGTGTGGTTTATCTATCTATCTAACAGTCTTATCTATGACTCTGGCTTTATCATCTAGTTTTGGATTACATTTTTTCTCATCCATCGTATATGCTTAATTTTCTTTTTGTATTGTCATTGTAGTTTGATTTTATTTGATTTTATCAGTGTTTCCCACCAGAGTCACAGTCTGAAATGTATGGTCATGTAAATTGAATAAGTAAAGAAACAAACAAATGGTTCCCCTCCCCTATTTTTAATAAAGAAGAACAAGGATAATTATGCATGTCACACAGGACTACTGTAAGCGCTAGTGGTGTGTAGTAACAAAGTATGAGACACATAATCCCAAACATGAGAAGGGCATTGCTACATTTCTAAATTGTAGATATTACAGCAATTATCAAATTCACAATTATAACATATTCTATTCCGATTTGACAATGGTTTCGAGGCTGGGTGGCAAGTTCACATATTTTTATGATCATTCTATATTCCTTCTGATTTTGGTGGTGGCTTTTTTTCTCTAAATATTTCTGTGAAGAATGATATATCTATGTACACAGCTAGTATTTAGTTTTACATTTATACATACAAATGATGACCTAAACAAAATTAATGTCTTTCCCCTTGTTGTCTGTAGCTCCTTGAAATTCAAGGTTAGGTACTGCAGACAAGTCTCAACATATCCATCCTGTGCTTGACCACCAGAATTAATAACTAGCCACATTCCTTGATGATTCCGTTGAGAGTGGAAACCAGGCAGCAGAGTTTGCTATGCAAGAGAGTTAATAAAATTTTCATTGCTTGAGGAAAGCTTATGTACAGTAGTCTGTTTGTCCTGTATTTCAACCACCCAAGTCAGAGCCAAAAAAGCAATTGTCTACTCCATATTTCAAACACATGCTGAAGGATAGAAAAGATGTGTAGAATTCACAGCCCGAGAAGACTGCCTCTTTGAAAACATTGCTGCTGACTTGTTTTTCAAATCCTTTGCGGTATTTAACATTTATTTAGCCTGCAAATCACTACAAGTTCAAATTTTCATTGAATTATTGAAGTCTGGTAAACATGTAATTGCGGAGTGCACAAAATTGATTCCTTTAGCAGATATATTAATTATAAAGGATAACTTTATTCAAACAATGGATAGTAGATTCATGGTCTAAAGCAAGCATAATTTTAGTATGCTCATTATTTTTAAGACCGTTCACCTGAAATCATTAAAGAAAAAAACAATACAAATGGGGATTCGTTGAGCTATTTGCCTTACTGATGCCGAGAGAAGAGTTTTTTTCCCTCAGGTTTCCATCAGCTACCAGTGTAGTAGTAAACTTAAGATGAATCTTTGGTCAATTTCTATAATACTCTATGTGCTATAAGATCTTGGTAAGATATGCCAGTCCCATCTCTCCTCTTCCATTTTGGCTCCTATTGACGTGTCAGGTATATAGCTTAAAGACTGAGCTTAGCATCAGAAAAAGCCATCAACTGTGAATGAAATAAGAATATTAGAAACCACATTTAGAACTAACTTTAAAAAAATAATAACATGGGTAGGGGGGGAGAGAGGAAAAAGGGTGTCAATTGAAAACCAGCAGGGTGGCAAACCTATCCTACTATAGTAGCAATGCAGAAGCCTCCAGGCCTTTATGGTGATTGGTGACACACTACAGATATTGTTAAATTGCCTTTTTTATTGGTTTTTGAGTTTCAGGTATTAAAATACAATTCCTGGGAAGAAGTGAAGGGGATCTTTATAATCTTTTTGCAGATAAATCCTCCTCCCCCTTCCAAAGATATGGGTGTGGAGAATATTCCATTTAAATTTATGGAGATTTGTATTCTTTTTGTTTTCATTATCTTTAGAATATAGCTGCATTGAAGCAGGATTCAAGGTAGATTCTGTGTACATATGTACATTTTCATAATTTAATCTTATTCATACATGAGGACTCTTACACTGAACATGGGTATTTTTAAACCAGCCCGGTGTCTTTCCTTTCTGTTTCTTAAAAGAAGAACTTGACATTTATCTCTGTTAAATTTTGTTATTTTGTTCTCACTCCCTCTCCGTGCGAGGAGACCCGGGTTTGTAACCATAGCACCCTTAGCAGTAGGATGGGAGACCCCCCAAGATAGGCCAGGAGGAGGAGACAAGGGGATGGTGAAAGGGCAGCAGGGCAGGACTAAGGCAGGTCTTCCTTCAGATCCTCCATTCCTCTCATTCCAATCTCCTTCCTTTCTTTCCTTCTTCCCTCCTTGCATCCTTCCCTGCCTCCCACTTTCTCATTTCCATCTCCTTCCTTCCCTTCCTTCCTTAAGAACAGACTGGCGGGAAAATATTTGAGAT
The DNA here is from genome assembly GCF_964194415.1 of Vipera berus. Lineage (NCBI taxonomy): Eukaryota > Metazoa > Chordata > Lepidosauria > Squamata > Viperidae > Vipera > Vipera berus. The sequence goes on from NC_138203.1 coordinate 251,081,550, forward strand.
GAGGGAGGGAGAAAAACAGGCAAGAAACGCAGCTGAGGAGGTGTCACTTTTCGTGAGGAATGAAGAAATGCACATCGCCTGGAAGTGGCCAGCTAATGGCCCTCGCCTACTTCACATATCTGGCTTGTTGGGCTCTGTGGGAGTCGACATTACCTATAAAACCCCACCCAGCCCCCAGCCTGTGAAGAGAGTGCCCCGCTGCCTGCCAAAACTGGGCAGGCTGGGGGCTGGGCAGCATTGTGCTTCTCATCAGTGTTGCACCACCTGGCTCAGCCTCCCGGTGCTGTGAGGAGAGCGCCCCACTGCCTTCCAAAACCAGGCAGTGTTGGGGCTGGGCGGCATTGCTGGGTGGTAACGTCGACTCTCACACTGCTCACAATGTCCCTTCCCCCAGAGCCCACCAAGCCGGATATGTGAAGTAAGCGAGGGCCATTGTTAGAGTTTTACAGCTTTCCAGCACAAAAATAAGCTCCAAAAATAAACATTCATTCAAAATGAGCAGGAGGAGATATATATATATATATATATATATATATATATATATATATATATATATATATATATATGTGTGTGTGTGTGTGTGTGTGTGTGTGTGTGTGTGTGTGTGTGTGTGTGTGTGTGTGTATCTTTGTTCATTCGGGTTTTTTCCCCGCGTAGAATTGGTGTAGGAGCAACGTTTCCACGGAATCCCATCCGTCATCATCAGGCTGGTGGCTTCAGCTTCCTTCTTCTGGGAGAAGCATGTGCTTCTCCCAGAAGAAGGAAGCTGAAGTCACCAGCCTGATGATGACAGATGGGATTCCGTCGAAACGTTGCTCCTACACCAATTCTATGCGGGGAAAAACCCGAATGAACAAAGATCCACATAGAAACACCCGCGAAAACCTCAGAAAACATATATATGTGTGTGTGTGTGTGTGTGTGTGTGTGTGTGTATGTGTATATGTATATGTATATATATATATATGTGTGTATATATATATATATATATATATATATATATATATATATACACACACACACACATACATATATATATATATATATATATATATATATATATATATATATATATATATATATATATATATATATATATATATATATATATACATATACATATACATATACATGATACATACAGTTTTCATTCAGCTCTGGGCAACATCAACAACTCTTAACTTGGAGATCAGAAAAAGATAACACAGAGAAGACTTAAGACACTCCCAGACCTAGGCTGGATCACATCTCTCACACAACCAATACTGTGTCTTAATCAAAAACAGTTCTCATTGGCTGGTTTGTTGCTATGGCTATTCCAGTTCATAAAATTTCATTTGCTGGCCACTTCCAGGCGATAATGCATTTCTTCATTCCTCACGAAAGGTGACACTTCCCTAGCATACGCCCAAGGGGCGGGGCCAGCATGGCGGGAGCCGGTCTCTCGCTGTTTCCAGGACGGCCTTGTGGAGCTAAGACTGAATGCATTCCAGCGTGGATGGCCACCATGAAATTGTACATTGGCTACTGGCCAGCCGGGGCCAAGGCAGCGGGGGCTGTTCCCTCGCTGCTTCCAGGATGGCTCCGCGAGCCACATGAAACCACTTTGCGGGCCGGATGTGGCCTGCAGGCCTTGTGTTTGACATGTCTGCACTAGCAATTGTGAAGCAAGATGAAGAAGAATTAAGTCATGACATTCATAAAAACAAAGCATATTTGTTTACTCTGAGTATAAATGAGTTTCAGTAAAGGAGGATATATGTAGCTCAGCTTTGAAATGAGGGCTCCTGCTTTGGTTTTACATGGGAATATAAGAGAGTTCCACATTGTATTTATGTTGCATAAATATGTAAAGCATAATAAATAAAGAAAGTTGATGGGCAGGGAAGTGGAAAAGAGACCATAGGGCAGGGACATTAGAAGCACATGGGAGAGACACTATGGGGCATAAATAATGGTGTGAAGTAAAGGAATCTTTGAAAGTGGGAAAAATGATGAAATCTAGCAGACGGAATAGTGTCATAAATCATAGCATAAAGTTAGGGTAAAGTAAACTTAATTTCTCACCTATGATATGAGCATATACTGTATGTAAGAATAATTGTGTAGTCTATGTGTGCCTAATGTTTTTGCCAAATCAAAAGCTTTTTGTGAGAGCCTTTGTTCTTTGTACTTATGAGAGCCTTTTTGTAGTATTTACTGTGATTGGCCTGGTAGTAAGTGAGTGAAGGAAGCTGTCATTCTCTTCTAGATTATAAAAACATCTTGCCTTGTATAATTGATCTTAAAGCTTTCTGAAGTAATATTCAGAATCAGAACACTCCAAAAGTAAACTTATTTATATTTTAAGCAAAAATATCTTCCTTCCATTCCATGGTTTTTACACCTGTGATATTCTTACTTGTGGCACATGTTAATTTTGCACATATATACAACTTTTTCTTGTGTACTAGATACCTTAGATATATCTTTGTACCTAATGCGGAAGCAACTTTACAAGCACAAATATGGAAATGAATTTGAAGACTAGCAATAAATATTGGGCCTCTACAAAAGAAAATCAGTATGGAGTAAAATCTGCAAACCTAACACACAGCATATGAATGCACTTTATTTAAAATTGGCATGCAGCTTTCTTGCAATTATTTTTCCCCTGAATAAACATATTCATTATGTTCTGTGCTCGGGAAATTCTTCTTTCATGTAATCAATAAATGTTAACAGTATACTTTATCACAAATTTCATATTTCTGGATGAGTCACAGACTACTAATCATCTACCTGGACATGTGGGAAGATTTAATTGTACTTTATTTTGGCTTTCAGTACTGAAGGGGAAAATGTGCTTCAAAAGTTATGGGTCATATTTTTAAAAAGCTGTTAATGCAATCAATTAGAGATTTGTTCCATTTTTGTGTTTGCTATAGCGAAGCTTATTCTGATACATTTCATACATTTGCCCTTGGAGTTCATTCACTTAACCCAGGGGTGTCAAACTCAATTTCATTGAGGGCCACATCAGCATTGCGGTTGCCCTTGGGGGGGCGGGGGGCATGGCCTACTGGGTGGGCGTGGCTGGAGTGCGTATGGCCTACTGGGTGGGCATGACCAGCTCTACATCATTTGTGTCAAGGGTGCCTATGGGGGCCTGGGTAGGAATGGGACAGATCTGAGGGTCTCTGGCAGAAGGAGACGGGACCAGGGAAGTGCCAAGGCATGGTCCACCGGAGGAGCCTCACTGTTCCTCTCAGGCCATTGGGGGGGCTGGACGGTGGCGTGGAGGTCAAATGCCTAGCCCAGCCCTCAAGCACCCATGGCATAAGCCCAGCCCAATTCCCCAAGGGGGTGCCCACCTGCATTTACCTCCTCCTCAAGGCTGATGCTGCTGTGCTTGCTCTCCTTAGCCAGGTTGCTCATGATGGGTACGAGGGCAAAATCAAGAGGGAGGCCCATTCCCTCTCCATGTGAGGAGACCTGGCTTTGTATCCAAAGCTTCCTTAGCAATAGGGATACCCCCCAGTATAGGCCAGGAGGAGGGGGCAAGGGGATGGTGAAAGGGCAGCTGGGCAGGACTAAGGTAGGACTTCCCTCAGACCTTCCCTCTCCTTCCTTCCTTCCAAAGAACAGAGTGGTGGGAAAATATTTGAGATGAGGGAGGGAGAAAAACAGGCAAGAAACACAGCTGGGGAAGTGTCATCCTTCATGAGGAATGAAGAAATGCACCATTGCCTGGAAATGGCCAGCACATGGCCCTCGCCTACTTCACATATCCAGCTTGGTGGGCTCTATGGGAGGGGATGCCATGAGCAGCGTGAGAGTCGATGTTACCTGCGCAATGCTGCTCAGCCCCTAGCCTGCCTGGTTTTGGCAGGTAGTGGGGTGCTCTATTCACAGTGCCGAGAGGCTCAGCCGGGTGGCATGAATCTGAAGAGAAGCACAATGCTGCCCAACCCCTAGCCTGCCCGAAGTAGGCAGGGCCATGTGCTGGCCACTTCCAGGCAATGGTGCATTTCTTCATTCCTCACAAAGGGTGATATCTCCCCAGCATGTGCCGAGGGGGCAGTGCCGACACGGCACGGGCCGGTCCCTCGCTGTTTCCAGATGGCCTTGTGGAGCTAAGACTGAATGTATTTCAGCATAGATGACCACCACGAAATTGTACATTGGCTCCTGGCCAGCCTGGGCCGGGGGCAAGACAGCGGGGGCCGTTCCCTTACTGTTTTCCAGGATGGCTTCGCGGGCCACATGAAACCACTTCGTGGGCCGCATCCGGCTCCCGGGCCTTGTGTTTGACATGTCTGACTTAACCCAATCCTGAATAATCTTTCCTGGAATTACCTCCTACTTCTGTTAGGTGGACACACTGGACACATGTCCAGTGCCTCAGATTTGATTCTAAAAAGTGCTTCCAAAAATATTAAGCTTTGAAAAAAAAAGCTTTTCAAAAAGCCCTCGAAAAAAGACTTTGGAAACCTTTTTAGCAGCTGATAGGTCTGATTCTACATTCACATCTTCATCTGGTTCTTCACATTTACATTGGATCTTCAGCTTTTCTGACAAAAGTCTTTCCAAGCTTATTTTGATGTGCCAACACAATGTATGAACAAAATATTAGTTCCACAACTATGGAGATATAGAACCTTCCCTAATCAACATTATTATTGACAGCTACAATTATTGTTGAAAATCAGGTTGAGGCTGAAATTTGTGATCATCACATGTTACGCATGAGAACAAGAAAGCTTGTGGAGATCTTTCTTGGTTCCTATCACACTTTCTGCCTAATTAGATTTTTAAAGATATAAATAAATAAGATGTTACATTGGAAAATAAATCTGTAGCCAGGGAAGATAAAATTAAAATTCATTAAAAATATAGTTTTAAATTTTAAATTGTATATCAGTGTGTTTTTAAGGCATTGGTATAAAAATGACCTCAGCTCAAAGATACCATTAAAAAATAGCAATTATATTCTGTGAACATACTTTGTTTTTGAACAGCTGTATATAAGGAGAGACAACAAACCTAATCAATCTTATTATTGCCTGGTAGTGTACATGCAAAACACTTAGATAGCCCTGTCCTTACTTCTGTCTTTAACAACACAAAGACATCACAAGGTCACTGAAGTAGATTGAAGCAAGGAGGATGAGTCCATATAAATGCAAGAGACGGGATAAGAAAAGGAAAGAAAACAAAAAGTGAGCAGAAGATATTCATGTAGTCCTGAGGAAATTTACCATGAGTGCCCTCCACTGAATGTAGAACGAGAAAACTATTGCAGGAACAAGCCATAAAAGGGATCCATCTGGGACTGTTTTAATGAAATTTCTGTCACTTAGATTTTTGAATTCAGAGACTCTAAAGTGATAAAGTCACTTTTAAAAGCAGCAGCTCGCTCTCTCTCCCTCTCCCTCTCCCCTCCCTTTCTCTCTCGTGAATAGCTGTTTCTTTTAGATTAATTTATTTTAAATATTGATAAATAATTTAAAAACTAAATGATTAAGAAAATTTGAATTTCTTTTCCAGGCTGTAAACAGAAAACAGGATGAACTGTGTATTATGTTGCATATTGACAACTGAAAGTACTCAATTTACTACTATTTTAGATAATAGATTACATATACCTGAGTGTTGTTGAAATACTATTTGGTGGTTTGGGGGCAAAAAAACCATGAACCCAAACCAAAATCATATATTTATTAATACTATTTAATGCTAGTTACATTTTCCTAACATATCATAAAGTACTTATGGAGTAAATTTATGGAACTGATTGACCTTCTGTCATCTGTCTCAGGTAAACCAGACAGGAAATACAAATAGATTGAGTTGTGTTTCGATTCAATTAAAGTAATCGTACTATATTGTAAGGCTACATTAAGCAAAGTTTGAAACTATAAGTCTGCTTTCACTTTTAACACCCTGATCAAATAGGATGGATCCTTCCTAAGTTTCTTTTTCTTACTGTTACGCAAACTGCAGGCTATTTCCCTTCTTGTCTGAACATTTCCTAAGCAACAACTCTTTCCCTCATCCCTCAAGGACATTCCCACATACTATTGCACATTCTGAAGATTTTATAAGTATGTATCTTTTAGTACTAAATAAAATTTTCAAATCATTACTTAATTTTAAAATCGTTTATTTAAAACAATTATTTAATCCCAGAACAAATAGTTGCTTTGGATTATGTAGATCAGGAGTCCCCAAACTTGGCAACTTTAAGACTTGTGGACTTCAACTCCCAGAATTCATCAGCCAGCCATACTGTCTTAAAGTTACCAATTTGGAGACCCTTGATATAGGCAGAAGCACCCACAGCTTGTATAGTCATGGCAAAATGTACTTAGTAGTTCATACTGCCAATTTCACCCTTTCATCTTTTTATTACAACATTGCATGTACCATATGGCAGAGGTCCCCAACCCTCAGTCCACAGCACATTGGAAATTAGGCCACGTAAGTGGCAGGCGAGTACACAAAGCTCAATTTGCAAATGTGCAGAATTAGGTTGCATGCATGAAACTATCCCATCCCCATCACTGCCCACTGTTGCCTGGTCCATGGGAGCCGGGAAGGTTGGGGACCGCTGCCATATGAGAGGAAGTTCACGCCACATAAAAATATGGATAAAAAATCCATATTCGTGTTTACAACCACAAATGCAAAAATAAAATAGATCTATCTATCTATCTATCTATCTATCTATCTATCTATCTATCTATCTATCTATCTATCCTGACCCTGTAAACCGCTTAGAGAAGGCTGTAAAGCACTGTGAAGCGATATATGTCTAAGTGCTATTTCTGTCTGTCTGTCTGTCTGTCTGTCTATCTACCTACTTACCTACCTACCTACCTATCATATATCTATCAACTTTATCTCTCCTGAAGTGACTCCGGGCAGTGTACAATAATCAGATAAAACCACAATATCAAAACAATCATTATTAAAACAATCATTATAAAAATACAGATCATCATTAGTGATTTTTTTTAAAACATCGTAAAAGAATAGAGTATATATAAATGCCAAACCCAGTCCAAACATCTGGTTGATTGTGTGACAACAATACATCAACAGACCAACTTTTGATTGAATATTTCCATTTCATCAGTTATCTTATTTTCACTATCAAATCTTTTTTTGCTCCATTTCCTGAAAATATTTGAACTTTGTAATCAAATCATCTCAGTCTTAGGAGCAAGCTAGACAGTTCTTTCACATGACTATTTATAGTTTTAGGGCCATAAAAACGACCATATGATGCAAGCACTCTTGAGAAATCATTGGAAGACATTTATAGAAACAAGGCTATTTTTGCAATAATATAAAAATGGAAGTCTTGCTACTGAAATGTTTACATCAGCTTAAAATCGTACATATATGTACATACATACATATCCAGCACACATATCCATGCTGTTTTGGAATAAGCAGCGTGGTTCAAAAAAAAAAAAGTGAAGGAGAGCCCCAAAATTTAAAAGGACAAGAGAAGAAAAATGAAAAGTAGCATTATCATTATCATTCCATATTTTTATACCTTGCCAACTGATGATGTTTGTATTATTTACAAACACTGCTTCAATATTCCCTTATAAGATGGTTTCTTATTTGAAGAAGACAATATTATTCAAGTCTTACATTGTTTTTCAATGTTTTCATCGTTATTCAATGTCCTACATTGGAACATTGTCTTTTCTGCCCAGATGTAGTTTAGTGGAGACAGGGTAACTTTTAAAGTTTACAATGTTAGGAATTTCAGTAATATATACTTTGCGTCTCTGGGGTCCTTGGTACTGAATGAGCTTGGTAGTTTTCTTGCAGACATTTCATTACCCAACAAGGTAATATCATCAGTACACTGTTGATGTTACCTACTTTGGTAATGAAATGTCTGCAAGAAAACCATCAAGTTCACAGAATATCAAGGACCCCACAATTCAACCCTCAGCTATAAATATTCTCTTCTGTCGGTACTTTGAATCTCATCTGTTATGACTCAAATGTTTCCTGTTTGATTTTTGTTTGTGCACTGACAATTAGGGTACTTGTGCAACTCTTTAGATCTAAGGTCTAAAAAAAGTTGCTTTAGAATATGGGGAGCTACCAGAGTGTCTTTGCAATGTGAGTACAAAAATATTTTGACAATACACAAATTGTACAATATCCAAATACCAGAGGTTCGCCAGTACAATGTTAGGAATTAATATTTTATTATACCGCTATAGGACTGAATGACACTCTTAATACAGGAGGAATTATAAAGGGATTCTGTCATTTGGACTGAGAGCCAAGCCTGCATCTGGGCAGGTGATTTTTTTTTTTTTGCCCACAACTGCAATCATGTTAATTTCTCCCTAGAAGTTAGTGGTTTTGGTTAATGATATGGGAGAAAATATACGGGCTTTCCCCAGGAGCATTTGGGCAAAGGAAATGCCAAAAATCTGTTTAATCATTTGAGTAAGGTGGAAAAAATGGCAGATAATGTAACATTTCAAATTGGAAATATGCTGTATTTTTTAAATATGTAGAAAAACTAAAACTGAAGCTTCTTTTGAGATACAGCAATACTTAGCTTACTGGGGCTTTGGGGTTTTTTTTTCAGACAGGGCAACTTTCTTAAAAGAGAGTGCAGCTTGTTTTATTTCAGTCATCCTCCATGTTTTACTTACATGCTGCCATAAACGTTATTTGGGCCCACTGACACTGATATATGTTTCCTTGCATATCCATAGTAATGTCCTCCAAAGTTGATTAGAGGGCTGACCAAATACAATTTCTAGACCGCAGATTAAACCTGCTAACTTAGATAACTCATTTGGCTTTTTCTAGCTGCAGACTATTCCTCTCAGCCTCTTATTTTACTGGGATGATGGATGAAAAATTAGGATTTTCTTATTCTGCCTTCTAATGTTAGCAGCATTATTTATGACAAGTCGCCCACTTGATACCAAACCAGGTCTAATAGATTTATTAACAGAAAACCTATATTTAAAAAGTACCTTTGTTAGGATTAAACTTTTCCAACACTACCCCCCCCCCCAAAATAAAAAAAATTCTGACTTAAATTCTTTTATCACTTGAAATGACTGGGACACTTGCCCTAATTGTTGGCAAAGCCTCTGTAGTTCATTATTGCATCTTTTAATGATTAACTTTTCCAAATACTCCTTTTTCATCTCCTGACAAACTTAATTCTATGCTGGTTGATAATGATGATTTTCAAAGTAACAGTGCAGGGGTGAGAGAGGAAAGGCTGCAAACTTATTTTTGCATTTTTAAAAAATAAATGGATTCTTGCATACTGAAAGAGCAAGATTGTCTCTTACAAAGAACAAATAACTTTCTGTTATCTTGCCTGGTTGTTTTTAATGGTTCTTGACATTTGTGGGATTGTCGCAGATCTCCACAAGGCCGAAAACAGAACAACAAAATATTTGTTTTACATCTTTATGGTATGCTGACTGCCCTTGTGCATATTTATGAAAGTTAAACATTAATAGCAGATGTTAATGAGTAGAAGTCTTAAACTGACTTCTGAGACCTTTTGGTTAGTACATGAATCTTCTAGTTGATGACAGAATTTCTAACATGCCTAATTATGAAATTCTATTCTAACCAGGCCTCTGATAATGGGAACATTTTACCCCCACCCCCACTCCGGTTGTGTTTATGTCACTGTCAGACAAAAATAATTTCTAATATTTTTCCTTTCTTCCGGATTAATTGAGATTCCTTTTGTTCCAATACCTTTATCTGTGTGCCTTTTAATTTCCACCCAGAATTGTAAGGATTATTAACTTTTCTCACCTAATATTTGAAAGAGTGTCTGGGTTTCCCATCCACCCCCTTCTGTTTTTTTCACCCATTTTTAATGCTTCTAGGAGAAGCAAAGGGAAGTGATTATAGGTAATAAATATCTTTTTTTAAAAAACATTGCAGAGGCAGTTTTTCCCCCTGTTAATGAGGGTAATTTGACTTGGTTGAAGGATTGCAGTTCTTAAGAATTAATGCAGCAATCCAATTCAAAGATTTAAAGAGATCTAAGATTTTTCACAGGTCGTGTACTAGTGAATGGGCTCCTATCACATAGCAGCTAATGGACTTGAACCACAGTCTGTCATTTGCCGTTACCTCACTGTATAGCAGCTTTGCCCTTGATAGCAAGTATTGCTTCCCAACAGCACAGATTATTTAGCAGTGTGGTATATTGGTAACACTTTAAGAGATAGTATCCTATTTCCAACAGCCCTAATTACCGTATAAAGTGAGGTTATTTTTCTGACTTTCTTAATTACATGTTTGAATCCTAATCGACTGTACTCTAAAGGTATTTTATACTTTAATAGCTACCTGCTAATTATTCTTTTCAGATATGATGTTCTGCAGTCATAATATAATTTATACATTGCATTCTCATTAGGCCAGGTACAAATACAATAATTAGGAAAAATATAATAAATAATATCCAAAAGTTGTTATTATTGGTAGTATTATTTGGGATGAGATGATTTATGACCCTTTTACCAGGTTGGTTAAAAGCTTAGTTGTAACTGATGTTGCAAAATGCTTTTAATTTCTAGAAGCTATTATGTTCATATATATCAGAAATCCTATTGTAAAGTAATTAGAAGGTTTCTTCTTTAGTTAAATGCTTTCTGGAGACAGTGGCTTTCGGTACTAAACATAGAAGAATCTTTGTTCCTTAATTAGAAAAAAGGCTGGAGCTCATTAATTGTGGGCATCAAGTGATGTCTGTTCAAATAGGAGAGCAATAATATAATATAAATAATGACTGAGACTTGATTTTTAAAAGCCTTGCAGTTTAAAGGAGTACTAATATACTGCCCCTCAAGAATGCAGTTCTCTAATGCAGCTAATTTTCCAAGTCAGTTTTTCCCATCATCCCTCTTGTTTCTCCGAAGCAGAAGATCCAAAGGTATCCCAATTGCTCCGGTGTACATGAGTGTTGAGACAAGACCTATTACATTACTTGCTACATTATTGAATTTAGATGCATTCAAGCAATGGAAATCTATACAGAGAATGTCACTGACATTCTTTCTTCATATATCTGTGATGGCTCAAGGTATTGTTCAAAAAGTTCATCCATGGATAAGGTTGCTTTTTCCTAGGATACATGAATAATTGTTAGCATGTTGCATTAGCTCCTTTCTATCACCTTAATAATTGTTGAGTTCAGGTCTTGGATGGCTAAGCAGTCAAAAGGGAAGGAGGAAAACCAGCCTTAGATTATGTAAAAATTAGAATTGCACTGTCTTGGTTTCCTCATTGCTTCTAACACCATCAGTTCCAGTACCTCCTGATCTCCCTAGCCCTGGTGCTGTTGATTGCACCCAACATCAGCCTCCCATTTCCCAACAGGGCCACAGGAAGTTGGGGGGGAAAATAGGCTTCCCTTGATCCCCAGCTATCATGTCATTCCTACAATAGCCCATGAGAAGAAAAACACAGTCATGCTCTTAGCAGTTATTGAGGGAGAAAAGCTACTGCAAAATTGATAGCCTTCTCTTAAGACCTGAATCCCCACAGGTCCACTTTGCCCCAGCACAGAATTGCAGATAGAGGGCAGTGATTACCTGCTCCTGCCTTCCATAGTAGTCTTTGGAAAGTTGGTTATTTATATTTGGGAATACCCTATAACTTGTTTGTGTGCTATAGCAGGTTGAAAGAAAATATTTTAACCCAACTTGGAAGGCAGAGACTGTCTAGGTTTACAATTATCCCTTGCTAATGGCACATGTGACTGGAGTTGGGTGTTTGCAAAATACATTGATGCTGTGTTAACATACCCCATGTATAACAAGATGATACTCTCATTTCATTATGCTTCCTGTGTTGTAATTCTTTCAAACCCAGCTTCTGTCTATAAGTTTGCCTCCCATATGATTACTTATATTTAGTTGTAGGAACTAAAACAGAATCTACAAATAACGAAGGTAGAATTATTCAGTACATTGTTTTTGTTTTTTTGCTTACTGAGGCCACATCAAATTATTAATGTAAGACATGTTATTAAAATGTTTCATTTTATCACTTGATTATTTTATTCTGTAGTATTAGGAATGTTGTACATATTTCTCCTCATTTTTAGTACAGATATCATGTGTGGCCTTTTTCAAAATATGCGAATATTTTAAAAAGGCAGCAGGTTTTTAATATAAAGGGGATGTTCCATCTGGGTTTTGTAACTGAATTCTGGAACATATGTTTTGCATTCAGGTAATCCAATGGTACAACTTAATGGACGGTTCTGTATTTCATTTCGACCTGAGTCAGATATGGTGTATTTCTTATGCTTGCAGTTTTGGGATGCCTCTATACAACAGATGTAAAGCATGAAATACAAAGTTTTTCTTTCCAAAATCTGGAAATTTCAATTTTGTGGGGAATCCCAGACTTCGAGGTATGAAGTTAAGCATGTTATATGGACCCAGACAGAATGTTCCATAAATGAATAAAGGAAAAAATTGTGGAAAGAATGAAATGTGTTTTCCTTTATTTTATTTGTTCATAACTATATCAGCAAATTATAGATCTTGGAAGCATGGAGAAGACTCTTATTTTGGGCAGCTTGTATGTTACCCTTTTCTCTGCATCTCAGAAAGAGGGGAGGGAATTGTTCCTGTTTTAAATATAAGATGCGTTCTTCAACTGAGTATGCAAAAATCTCATTGCAGTATTTATTCCAAACCTGCACACATAATGTTCAGTCAAGGAGAAAACAGCAAAAAACAGTTGTTGATGGACTTAGTGAAGAACTGGATTAAATAAGCATTAGTCTACTGAAGCTGATTACAGGAATATGAAAATGCAGTATCTTAATGGTACATATTTTCATGTGGCAGCTCAGTTGCCTTTCATTTTGCAGCTAATATGTCTATTCTTATGAGTCATTTACTTCTTTAATTACCTTTTGCAGGCAAGGCACCATAGTATATTAATGTGAATGATTTTTACTGCCAGTTTATCATACAATGCCCCAGAAGTTGAAAGGCGTAATTGACTTGGAAGAGCAGCTCATGAAGGAAACAATATTTAGTTGACAATTTTTCTTGTACTCTCTGTTGACGTTTATGAGTTTACACTATGCTAAAGGAGTAATAAACACAATTTTCTTTCAATAACAGGAAAGAGTTGCTTCTAAAATACATTGTGGAAAAACAGATTTGTTCATTTTTTGAATAATACAGAATGTGTTGCCTGTGACGAGACATATATGATGTCAATTGAATTAAATTTCATAAGATACATTTATAGCCCGCCTCGGAGCATTAGACAATATTAGGATGCATATGAATCAGATCAAAGTAATGAATATTTGAATTATATACAGATTTGCTTAAATCAGATTTAAATCTTAGTGTTGCAGATCTTGTTCTTTGAAAGTTCGAGAGCCCATTTGGTGTAGCGGTTAAGGTGCTGGCCTTAAAACCAGGAGACTGCAAGTTCAAGTTCCACCTTAGGCATGAAACCTGACTTGGTGACTTTGGACAGTCATTTTCTCTCAGTCCAACTCACCTCACAGTTGTGGGGAAAATAGGAGGAAGAAGGGATATTAGAAATGTTTACCTCCTTGAGTTACTTCTACAGCAATAAAGGCAGGATTAAAAAAAACCCTTTATTTTCTCACTAAATGTGAACATCTATAATCAGTTATAGATATGTCAACTTTATCACTCACTGTGATAAAGTTGGAGAGTAGGGTGGGGCAGATGTTCTGGATTCAAATTCCAACACAATCTCCAAGCTTCCTAGATAATCATATTCAGTTTTTCCTTGAGCTTGATTTACCTTCAGCAGGGGTCTTCAGACTTGGTCCTTTTATGAGTTGTGGACTTCAACTCCCAGAATTCCTCAGCCAGCACACTGACCGTCAGAATAGTTGCAAACATAAAATGCTACAAAATGCAACCAGCCTGTGTGCTACCATGCTGAGTTCCTTGAAGAAAGGTGAGATGTAAACATGAAAAGTAAATAAGAGGAGCATTTCTAGGCCTCTCTCTCTCTCTCTTCCTCGGGGAATTATTATTGTCTATCTTGAGACTGGGCCAAGAGCCTTCCACCTTGCTTGCTTCAGGCTCCTGGCAGCTGTCACTTTAAAGTCTGGGAGTCTTGTTTCAGATCCTCTTATCCCTGTAGCTTCTCCCAGCTCCTGTGAAATGCGAGCTGTTTAGCTTGCATAGCCAGCTCCGCATGGGATGTTGATCAAAAAGGAAATTGACTTTCCCAAGAATGCTTCCCACATTCCTGTTTGCAGGCTACTGCATTGGACACAGAGTACAGAAGCTGCAGTCTTATAAATCCTTAGGGAAGCAAACACTCGGACAGTTCCTTTGAGAATACACCCAGTGGATAAGGTACAACTGGGATGAATCATTACATCTCATTTTAATTAAGCTCCAGCTGCCTTTTTGTCCTGGACGAAATAAGAATAAGCTTACCCTCCCTTCTTTTTCTGCCTGCATTTTCTTACTAGCTTGCCAAGGCTTCCTGTGCTGGGTGAGAGGGAGTTAAACTTTTCACAGTTTTTTGGTAATTGTTTGCAGTTCAGCCCTGTGCAACATAATGAAAGTTTTTTAGCCATCTGTTGTTAAGCTGGCGGTGACCAAGGCCAGCCTATCCAAATAAAGTTTGGGTCCTGTTGTAAACGGAACCTGTCAGTTTAGCATAGCTTAGCTGACCTCCCCAGTGTGCAGGGCAGCCTGTGGTACCAGGCACCGACTCTGTGTATTGCTTAGAAAAGAACTATTTGGAACGACCGTGTTTACTTTTTCCACTTAGTGTTCCTCCCACCGGCTTGAGCTAGTTTATACTAAATCTTTAAACTGACAGTGGTTTTTTTTCCAGTGCTGAACTCTTTCAGTTGCCAAAAAGAGGAAGAGAGAGAGAGAGAGAGAGAGAGAGAGAGAGAGAGAGAGAGAGAGAGAGAGAGAGAGAGAGAGAGTAAAAAAAAACTATAGAGGGAGGATAGAAAGGAAAAAACAATCTTCAGTCATTACAAGCAATATGATCAATTCTCTTTTTGGCCCTTCTTTATATGTGTAATGGCATGGATGACACAGACAAAATATTTTCCAAAGTCCTAGGTTGTTTTCTGAATTACAATTGTTTGCAAAAGTATGTCTCCCATTTTCTACACTTTCAGTTTGTGCTTGACTAATATGTTACTTTTGGCATTTGTGCATGGTTTATATAAAAAGATTATTAATATTTAATAATGAATTCTGATTGTGGATAATAGTTGGGTGTTGGATTTTCCCACTATTTTTGAAGGAGGCCAGGGCCAAATCATTTATTAAAAATAATAACAGAGAGATTTTCATATGCTATACAAAGAATTCTGTTGAATAGCTAAAGACAATACACTATGTTTTATGTCCATTTAATATTTTACTATGAATTACCAGTTTTGTTGTGTGTACCTGCCTTGGGGAGGTTCAGACAGGTTCCAAGATTGAGCTGAAGAACCTTTTAATTACATTGTTAAAATACATCCACTTTTTCCAAAGTTTCATTGTGTTGTGTTCATTGTTTGTTTGTGTTCATTTTTAGGGGAGGCATGTACATTACAATTATACTAAAGGAAGGTATAGTGGCAAAAAGTTTCCTAATAACTCAAATATGATATTTGACTTTTTTTCCAGCATTTGCACGCTGAGTTAGGAATGTTGTCCTAGTATATATCACCTTATAGTTGCTCATACTGAATAGCATTTGAACTTTTAATGCCTATTTGTTCAACTGAAGATATCTTTTGGAATTATTCAGTATGCCATTTTGTTGAACCACCCTAAATAAGATGTTATGGTCCATTTATTCCTTTTCTACATTCTGTTCTTGAACCAATTGCTAACCTTGTGTTTTCCCACAAATGCTAAAGTTGCTTAAGTTTTCACGAAAAAGTCTTGGTACAATATACAGCTGTCTGCAAAACTATCACTACTCTTATGCTTGCTGTTTTTTTCCAGATGAAAAACAGGTTTAATACGATAATGCAGTTAATCCTTGACTTTCAACCACAATTAAACTCAAAATTTCTGTTGCTAAGTGGGACATTTGTTAAGTGACTTTTGCCCCATTTTACTACCTTTTTGCCTCAGTTGTTAAGTGAATCACCACAGTTGTTAAATTAGTAACACGGGTGTTAAATGAATCTGGCTTCCCCATTGGCTTTGCTTGCCAGAAAGTTACAAAATGTGATCACATGACCCCTAGGACACTGCAACCATCATAAATATGAGTCAGTTTGCCAAGGACATGAGGTTTGATCATGTGACCATGTTTCATAAGTGTCAAAAATGTCATAAGTCTATAACTTTGCATGCTCATTAAACAAACTGTTATAAGTCAAGGACTATCTCTACTGTTCCAATTCTTCTTCAGGAAACTTGCATTTCTATATCTTTAATTG
Source organism: Vipera berus (assembly GCF_964194415.1). Taxonomy (NCBI): domain Eukaryota; kingdom Metazoa; phylum Chordata; class Lepidosauria; order Squamata; family Viperidae; genus Vipera; species Vipera berus. Next base: position 251,097,991 of record NC_138203.1, read on the forward strand.
CTTTACCATGGAGGCACAGTGGTTAGAATGCAGTACTGCAGGCTACCTCTGCTGACTCCTGGCTGCCAACAGTTTGGCACTTTAATTCTCACTGGCTCAAGGTTGATTCAGCCTTCCATCCTTTTGAGGTCGGTAAAACGAGGACCCAGATTGTTGCAGGGCAGTAGGCTGATTCTGTCTTAGAGAGGGCTGTAAAGCACTGTGAAGCGGTATATAAGTCTAAGTGCTATTGCTATTTACTAATAATGCTGTTCATCAAGTTTGTCAGATTTATCCCAGGTCACTAACTACAACCTGCAAGAATACATTTCCAATAACATGAGTACTCAAGAATACAAACACCAGTGCTTTTTTTGTAAAAGAAAAAGGAGCCCGAACTCACACATGTCATACAACCCGCCTTGCCTACCCTACAAGGTTACATCCAAAAAAGGTGCCGGAACTCCGTTCTGAGCGTTCTATGAGAAAAAAAGCCCTGACAAATACTCAGATTTATCGTAGAAAATGTAATGAAAGCTGTTGGGGGGAAAAAATCCAATGACTCCTGTGAATCAAATAGGGTTTTGGTTTTTCTAACTTCTAAAAATTATACTACTTACAAAAATGTTACTTTCATAGATCTGTAAGCAGTGTTTTAGTTTTCAGTAATAAGCTATTGGGGAAAAATGATTTCTTCCATCGACTGATTTCTTCTCAGATCAATTATGAAACTCCCTTGCAGTGCAGCTCTGATAGGAAACTAAAGAGTATCCCATACTTTACCTGTCTATATTTATTCAAAAAGGGGGTGACAGACCTTCATTTCGACTACCTGTTCTTTTAAATGTTAGGACGCTGAGCTTGTTGATCAGAAGATCGGCAGTTTGGCAGGTCGAATCCTGAGTGCCATGTAGCAGAGTGAGCACCTGTTACTCGTCCCAGCTTCTGCCAACCTAGCAGTTCGAAATCACGTAAAAATGAAAGTAGAAAAATAGGGACCACTACGGTGGGAAGGTAACAGTGTTTTGTGCGCCTTTGGCCTTTGGCAAAGTACCCCATAACATTCTGATTAGCAAGTTAGTTAAGTATATATTGGATGGAATGTTGATGGTTCAACAGCTGGCTTGAAAACGACTGAAAGAAGACGTCCTTGGACAAACGCTGGCTCTTCGGCTTTGAAACGGAGATGAGCACTGGCCCCTAGAGTTGGAAACAACTAGCACGCATGTGCGGGGGAACCTTTACCTTTTTTATTCTTTATGTAAACCCTGCCAAGATAAGTGTTTCAGCCAATAGACCTGCTTTGGTTTTGGTGTATGCAAATAATGTAGTCATCCTATTGTGCCTCAGATGGGTCTGAGAAGATGTGATAGGGCACTGAGAATTATAGGGTTGGAAGGGACCTTGGAGGTCTTCTAATCTAACCTTCTACCCAAGGCATTTGGGTAGAATTTGGGACAAATAGTCATCCAGTCTTTTCTTGAAAACCTCTAGCAATGGAGCAACCCAAATTCCAGGAGGCAAGCTGTTCCATTCCATTCTCACTGTCAGGAAATTTCTCCTTAATTCCAGATGGGATCTCTCTGTAACAAGCTTCCACCCATTGCTTTTTGTCATGCCCTTAAGTGTAAGTCAGAGGGACGCAGTGGCTCAGTGGGTTAGAACGCTGAGTTTGTCAATCAGAAGATCGCCAGTTTGGCGGGTTGAATCCCGAGTACCGCGTAGCAGAATGAGTGCCTGTTAGTCGTCCCAGCTTCTGCCAACCTAGCAGTTCGAAAGCACGTAAAAATGCAAGTAGAAAAATAGGGACTACGGTGGGAAGGTAACAGCGTTCCGTGCCCCTTTGGCGTCTAGTCATGCCGGGACTATTACAGACATAATATATCTTACAAAGCCTTTGGCAAAGTACCCCATAACATTCTGATTAGCAAGTTAGTTAAGTATATATTGGATGGAATGTTGATGGTTCAACAGCTGGCTTGAAAACTAGACTGAAAGAATACTTGTCAACAATTCTTCATCAAACTGCAATGAAGCATTAAATACAGTACCACAAGGTCTGGTTCTTAGCCTACTATTCTGCAACATTTCTGTTTAACTCAGCTGGAGGAAATGCTTTTGCAACTAGCACAAAACTGGGTGGAATAGATAATTGTACAGAAAAAAACATTTCAAATAAACTTTGATTATAGAAATCTAAGCCTGAAAGCAAGATACAAGTTTGATGTACAATAATAGATATAATTTTGGTGTACTGGTTATAGCATAAGGCTAGAAACCAGGGAACTGTGAGTTCTAGTCCTGCCTTAGATATGAAAACTGGCTGGATGACCTTGGGCCAGTCACGCATTCTCTCAATATGATAAAATCATGATTTTTTAAAGAAATCAAATAAATAAATAAATGTGGTTGGGCCAAACTGTCATCAGTAATTTCCTTTGGTGCCCCAGGATGGCCTGAAATGACTGAAAATCAATAGTTATTCCCTGATTATATTTGTATGAATGAGCCGTGATGTTTCAGTGGTTAGAATGCAGTATTACAGGCTAATTCTGCCAACTGCCAGCAGTTTGATCCTTACTGGCTCAAGGTTGAATCAGCCATTCATCCTTCTAAACTCAGGTAATGAGGACCCAGATTGTTGGGGGCAATATGCCGACTCTGTAAACTGCTTAGAAAGGGCTGTGTAAAGCACTGTGAAGTGGTATGTTAGTCTAAGACAGACATGTCAAACACAAGGCCCGGGGGCCGGATCCGGCCCGTGAAGTGGTTTCATGCGGCCTGCGAAGCCATCCTGAAAACAATGAGAGAACGGCCCCCACTGCCTTGGCCCTAGCCCAGAGATCCTCCTCCTGCCAGAGACCCTGAGATCTGTCCCACTCCTGCCCAGGCCCCCATAGGCACCCTTGATGCGAATGATGTAGAGCTGGCCATGCCCACCCACTAGGCCATATGCACTTTAGCCACGCCCACCCAGTAGGCCACGCCCACCCAGGCCACATCCACCCGGCCCCCTGAGGGCAACCGCAATGCTGATGCGGCCCTCAATGAAATTGAGTTTGACACCCCTGGTCTAAGAGCTATTGCTACTGCTACGAAGCTCAAGAGGAATTATCTTCAGCCAGCTTTTCATAGTTGCTTGCTGGAATATATATATATATATATATATATATATATATATATATATATATATATATATATATATATATGTATGTATGTATGTATGTATGTATGTATGTATGTGTGTATGTGTATGTATATGTATATGTATATGTATATGTATATGTATATGTATATGTATATGTATATGTATATGTATATGTATATGTATATATATGCTTCTCCCAGAAGAAGGAAGCTGAAGCCACCAGCCTGATGATGACGGATGGGATTTCGTCGAAACGTTGCTCTTATACCTTCAACTCTTTTCTCAGAAATTAGTTATCACAAACACTAGCCCTCTGGGCCATCTGCATTTCTTAGGAACAATAATGTCCTTCCTACCAGTTGCTTAAAGTCTCTTCTGGGTATTTTTTTTTTGGAATAAGATTATTCTTGAGCCAAAGTTCTATATAATTCAAGTGAAAAAGCATAAGGCCTAGCTATATAGAAACAGCAATATTCAGAATTTTTGTAATAATGAGAAAGAGTTATTGATATTTTTTTAAAATTCAGATGAAAAAAAAATCATTCTGAGTGGACCTGAGTGGAATGCTGCTATTGCTGAAAATTACAGCCTTAGCACATGGAATATACTTTTATTTAACTGCTGGATAATTTAACTAGACTCCATTTGCAGTACCTGGAATAGGAAGCTATAATTTCTAGATGGTTGTAAAATTATTCTTACTCAGTTGGGCTATATGGTACATTCTGATGGGAGGTCATATAGTTGCTGTCTCTTTTCAAAGGTCAGTTTTATTTGTCACTGCTGTTGTATGTCTGGTTGTATGGAAGGCATGGTTATTTTTCAGTCCTGTATTTAGGATCGGTCACAAATATTTTTTTTTCTATTGTGTTTAACATGAAATTAGAAACATCAAGAATTGCTGTGCATTTTGAATGTTGATTTATAATTTGCATAACTACATTCTCATATGGAGGAAGTGGGGAATAATTATGGGTATCCTTTCATTGGCGCATTATCAAGTGTTCTGCATAGAACACCTAACCAATCTTGATCTGAAAAACTAAGGTAAGACCTGTTTAGCATTTGTAGGAGAGATCGCTAGAGCTTTACACTAGAGCAGGGGTGTCAAACTGCCGGCCCACGGGCCAGAGCCATCATAGCCCACCCCATAGCCAGCAATGGCAAAAAAAGTCATGATAAGTCGCGACACATCATGTGACGTTGAGAGCTTGACACCCCTGCACTAGACTGAAAAGTCAAAAAGAAAAAGGAAAAAAAACCCAGGAGACAATCCAAAATACTCCCATGTTGTTGTCAGGAAATTAATCAAGCATGTCCATGAAGTCACTAATTGTCAAGCTTTGCTCTAAGAAGACTTTATACTTTTTAATGGATGTCATGTTTTAGGTTTTAGCACCAAAGATATTCTTTTTAAAAGATCAAAGCACTACCATTTTTATCTCATAGAGTCCTGACAGATAAGGTGCCTTTGGTGTTTTGAAAGGATGAGATCTCACATCAGGTGCATAACAATTTGGCCTGCTTCTGCAAACACAATTAATTTTGGTATTTATACCATTGTCCTTTAAAATGAATGTAAATCATATTTTATATATATATGTGGTTTTTTTAAAGGAATCTCCCACTCACTGGTCTTTTTTTTGTTTTGTTTTGTTTTTTGCTAGCTCTACAAAACTGAGCTTTACTATCTGTTAAACTCAGACTTACTATGTAGACATTCATTCCTCTGTTGTTCTTGGGTCTTATAGCTACAAGGTTCAGATTTCACCTGCCTGCACATCTTCAAGCAATTAGCACTATTAGCTTGAAGCTATTTCACATTCAAGGACCATGGTGACATTCAAGTCCACAAGATTTCTGCAGATTAAAAGAGGGAAAAAAGGCTTATTGAGAATGCAGACTGATCTCCACCTATCACTATGATCACTGTCACCTAACACAACTGGATGAGCAAAATGCTTATTGCATTTAGTTTCTATCAGAAAATGGCTCTGGGATCATTCTGTATTTATTTTTTTTAGAATGATATCCTGACTAATACTCAGGTACCACGACTGTTGTTGCTTCTAACTTACAGAAAGGCTTAAACTCATTGTACAGATTGCTTTTTCAGGTTTCAGTTTTAATGACAGGCAGACCCATCTTTAATGAGTTCCAGTGATAACTTTTGAAAGTATTTTTTTAAAATAAGATTGAAGCAGATTAGCAGTGACCTTAAAAGATTAAACTAGTACAGTTTAAAGATAAATAATCAGCCTTTAGCTCATTAGATAGCCACAATGCATGACAGAAGGTGACTTTCTTGTAATAGTGATAGAATCCAGATTTTTTTTGCATATTTCATATTTATAGCAGAGAAAGAATGGTACTCCAGAAAATGGGACTTTGGGGTTGCTTTTGTTCTACAGGAAAAACAACTATGGCTGAAATCAGACATGTCAAACTCGCGACGTCACGTGATATCGCGCCACGTATTGGGATGGTTTTGCCATTGCCAGCAATGGGGTGGGTGCGGCTTCTGGATGACGCGTCCAGCCCGCGGGCCAACAGTTTGACACCCCTGGCCTAAATGCTGTCACCATATCAGCAGTAGTCGCTGTACAGCCTGTAACTGCAGAGGGTATAGCTTGGCTGTAAATCTTTAAAAAACAAACTTGTATACACTGCAGGGGTGGCATGCACCCAGGTTCCAATAGAGGAACCAAGGCATTTGTCTAGGGTGGCACAAGGGGTAGTGATGGAGTGACTAACCAAAGCACGCTGCTGGTAAGCCCTCAGTGAGTACAAAACCAGGTAACCACTAGATAGCAGCAACGATACACAGAAAACTTTTATTCTTTGCTGCCATCAAGTGGTCATGCAGGTATCCACAAATCTGGAATGCTGATGTATCCTGAGACAGGCTGCTTCATCCTTGGGAGAACAACAAGAGCTTTCATTGCTGTTGTTTGTCTCTGAACTATATTTTTCAAAGATCCTGGAGCACTGGGGAACTACCAGAGGACTGGAAAATTGCTGATGTAGTTCCCATCTTCAAAAAAGGGAAAAAATAGATCCAGGAAACTACAGATTTATCAGCCTGACCTCAATACCTGGAAGATTCTGGAAGAGATAATCAAACAATGAATCACTGAGCACCTAGAGGCAAACAAAGTCATTACTAAAAGCCAACATGGGTTTGCGAAAAACAGATCATGTCAGACAAATCTTATTGCATTCTTCGACCAGGTGACAAAATTAGTGGACCAGAGGAATATAATTTACTTGGACTTCAGTAAGGCATTTGATAAAGTAGATCACAACCTACCACTTGATAAGATAGAAAAATGTGGGTTAGACAGCATCACCTAAGGAGGGGTGGCGAACCTATGGCACGCGTGCCACAGGTGGCATGTGGAGCCATCCCTGTGGGCACACATGCCATTACCCGGGAAGGAGGTGGGGCCAGGCTCCTCATCTCCGCTTCTCCACATGCGCTTGCGGTCTCTTTCTCTCTCTCTGCACTCTTGAGCTGGAGCAGGTGCAAGAGCTAGGCAGATCAGGGCTGGATGGTGGAAGCAGCTGCCAGCGTGAGTCCAAGTAAGACTGCAGAGCGATTTTGCAGGGCCCCCCCATGGCCAATCTGGGTGTCAGAGGCCTTTTACAAGCCTCTGGAGCTCAGATCGGGCCACTGGGGTGCTGCAAAATTGCCCCGTGGCCGTGGATTCGAGCTCAGGAAGGAAAGCAGGGCGATCCATGCAGGGAGTGGGGGGTGAGAAAATGGTGGCGGTAGCACAGCGATCCGTGCGGGGGAAAGAAACAATGGTGGTGGCGGCGACAAGGAGATCCATGCGATGGGGGAGAACAGTGGCGGTGGCACGGCGATTCGTGCGGGGGGGGGGAAATGGCGGCGGGGAAAAGGAGATCCATGTGGCGGGTGAGGGGGAACGGCGGCACGGTGATCTGTGTGGCAGCTTGGCGCAACAATCTTCCCTCCCCCTGCCATGGCAGGCGGTTATTCACCGCACTGGGCCATGCTCGGACTGCCACCGGGTGGTGGCGAGGAGACAGCCCGGCTTCCCCTCGTCACTGCTGGCCATCTAGGCTCTGTGGCCCAGCTCTCACCCTCCCCCCCGTAGGAGAAAGAGCCTGGAGAGAATGGAAGAGAGAGCTTGGAGCGAATGGGGGAAATGTGCGAATGTAAGGAGGAGAAAGAGCCTGGAGGGAACGGAAGAGCTTGGAGCGAACAGGGGGGGGGGAAATGTGTGAATGCAGAGAAGAGAAAGAGCCTGCCCTGGAGGGAACTGAAGAGCTTGGAGCGAACGGGGGAATGTGTGAATGCATGGAAGAGAAAGAGCCTGGAGGGAACAGAAGAGCTTGGAGCAAATGGGGGGGATGTGCGAATGCATGGAGGAGAAAGAGCCTGGAGGGAACCACAGAGAGAGCTGGGAGCCTGGGGGGGGATGTACAGAGCAGAAAGTATTCATTCACACTTCCCGTCCCTCCCCCCCTTTGCTCCAAACTCTTTCTTCAGTATTCATTCACACTTCCTGAGCACAGAGGAGGAAGGAAGGAAGGAAGGAAGGAAGGAAGGAAGGAAGGAAGGAAGGAAGGAAGGAAGGAAGGGACAATGAGAAGGAAGGAAGGAGATGGGAATGAGAAAGGGTGGCAGGCAAGGAAGGAGGGGAGGGGGAAGGAAGGAAGGAGATGGGAATGAGAAGGAGAGAGGCACATGACCCCTGGGGATGCTGCAATGGTCATAAGTGAAAAATGGTCATAAGCCACTTTATTCAGTGCTTTTATAACTTCAAACAGTCACTGTTGTAAGTCAGGGACTTTATCACTTTTTTCTCCCTTTTTTGGGGGGGGTGTCATCAAGTTTTTGACACCTTGCTAGGCGACTGGAAAAGCCCTGAGTTAGAGTACTCGTATTGCAGCTGCTTTCTTGCAGGTATGTGGAATGGCATGAGACCCAGAGGTTTTGCAAAGTTAAGTGAGGAACTTGGTTACAACTTATTAGGAAAGATAAAATAGACAACCAAGAATGCTTTATTGACCATTCTTCGTCCAGATTTTATATCAGTTGCATCTGCTAGTACAGGCATTCTGCTTCAGACTTTTGTTATTTTCAGCATCTGGTAAAATGAATGAGTACTTTTCCAACAACCTGTAAAATCCAAGACACTATGCTTTCATTGTTTAATTCTCCCCTCATACAGTAGTGGCCAAAATTGTGGAAACCTTTTGGGAAAGGTGTACAGTAGAAATGCCACCTTTGGTTAAGTTTCCACCAATTTTTCTTGTAATATCTTTATAACTGTATCCTTGTTCACTTAGTAATACTATTTTACATCGCTTTCTGGGCAACCAGTCAACTCTTTGCACCATTACTTTAATTTTATTACGTTTTACAAACTCAAAGAACACAAAAAACACAACCAACTTGATAGTGAACACATAACACACTGACAAATGTCCTCCTCTCAGCTTCCATACATGACAATAATTGAATCCTACTGTGATCTGATTGGCTTATTGCCAAAACAAGATGAGGAGCCTCCTGCCCACTGTCCCACCCGCCAGAGACCTCCTGGATCTCCCCCAACCCTGCCCGGCCCCCACAGGCATCCCTCCTCAGGAGCAACATCGAGGTGGCCACGCTCACCCATGCTGCCATGACTACCACAGCCACGCCCACTCAGTGGGCCACGCCCACCTGGCACCCGGCGATGCATAAGTGGGTTTTGGGTTGCAGTTTGGGCACTCGGTCTCTAAAAGGTTCGCCACCACTGACCTAAGGAGAAATTTTCTGACAGTTAGAACAATTAATCAGTGGAACAACCTGTCTCCAGAAACTGTGAATGCTCCAACATTGGAAGTTTTTAAGAGACTGGACAGTCATTTGTCTGAAATGGTATAGGGTTTCCTGCCTGAGCAGGGAGTTGGACTAGATGACCTCCAAGGTCCCTTCCAACTCTATTATTATGATTATATTATTATTATTATTATTATTATTATTATTATTATTATTATTATTGTTGTTGTTGTTGTTGTTGTTGTTGTTGGTAACAACAACAACAACAACAACAATAATAATAATAATAATAATAATAATAATAATAATAATAATAATAATAATAATAATAATATGTAGTCAATCTCTACTTGGGTTGGCACAGTGCAGTGTGCTCCTTAATTTTGGCAACTTTAAGATGTGCAGATTTCAGCTCCACAAATTAAAGTGGCAAGGCTGAGAAGCATTGGCATACAGGTAGTCCTCAACTTATGAACACAATTGGGACCCAAATTTCCATTGCTAAGAAAACTGGTCGTTAAATGGGTTGTGCCCAATTTTGCAAACTTTTTTGCCATGATTGTTAAGCAAGTCATTACAGTTGTTAAACGAATCATGTGGGTGGTAAGCAAAATCTGGCTTCCCCCATTGTTGGAAGCCAACTGGGAAGATTGGAAATGAGCCTTTGGCACCTTGCAACTGTTATAAATGCATGTCAGTTGCTGACTACCCAAATTTTGATCACCTGAGCGTGGGAATGCTGCAACAGTCATAAGTGCAAAGGCCAGTCATACGTCATTTTTTTCGGTGCAGTTGTAATTTCAAACGGTCGCTAGAGAGCTGTAAGTTGAGGACTACATGCACTAAGTCCCATTTGAGAGGTTTCCTTTAGTTCTCAGACAGCTCTTCTTAGAATCCCTAAACTGCAAACTAAAATTGCAACCCTCATCATTGTTTTAGCACAGCTGTACAGTTATCCTCTTGCTTTATTATGCGAGGCTAATTTTAAAAGCAATTCCTGCTACAAAAGAGTATCTTTTTTTGTTGTCCCAGAGGGTATTCTTAATCAGGAATAACCACAGGCTAAATTATAATGCGTCTGGTGCCCTTTTGGTAAAGCTGCCTGCTCATCCTGTGTTTGTTAACAAACATCTCTAAGTACAAAATTGTTGGAGAAATGCTTTTTTCCATTATTTTCAGCAACTTCAATTAAAGTAAGAGGCTTATGGGGAAGAGGTAGGAATTAAAAATGTATGGATTTTCCCCAGCAAAGTTTTAGTGATCATTCCCACATAAGCGCTTTCTCCTTTGGTGTTAACTGTCTCAGAGATAGGCCAATTTAACTAATATTCTCCAACAAATGTTGGTCTTTCAACAGTGAAGGGAGAACCCAGCAGCTAATCAGATTTCTAAGCAATTTTCAAGGAATGGAGCTCTTAAGGGCCTGTAAATGTAAATGGGTGGCATTTCCAAGAGATTTGCCAATTAACGAATACTAGCAGACCTCAGTATTCCTGGTTGCCATATTAAGGTACAGTCCAGATGTACAGGTACTCCTCTGCTTACGACCACAATTGAGCCCAAAATTTAAAAGGCTGAGCGAAAAAAGTTTTTAAGTGAATTTTGTCCCATTTTACAAACTTCTTACAACAGTTGTTAAAGGAATCGCTGCAGTTGTTAAGTTAGTAACGTGGTTATTAAGCGAATCTTGCTTCCCCATTGGGCTTACTTGTCAGAAGGTCACAGAAGAGGGCCAAATGACCCTAGGACACTGCAACCATCATAAATATGAGGCAGTTGCCAAGCGTCTGAATTTTGATCATGTGACCACAGTCTTAAGTGTGTCCATGGAGATTTTCAGTCGTAGTTGTCTCAGAGGTACTTTTTTTTTTTTTTCAAAAGGAAAAAAAAACCCAGAGTCCAGTTGCTCTTTGAAAAAAACACCTTTGGTCATAAGTGTGAAAAATGAACACAAGTCCCTTTTTTCCAGTGCCACTGTAACTTTGAAGAGTCCTTAAATGAATTGTTGTAAGTCGAGGACTACGTGTATTTCTCCGGACTTTGAGCCTCACTGGAGCGTAAGCGTGCAATGCTGTATTTGGGATGGCCTTCTGAATTTCTGCAGAAAACTCCTTCCTAACATCTACAAACGAAAAGTGAAGCCCCACAGACACACTGTTCAGTTTAAAATGTTTTTGTTTAGCCAGCCTAATTAAGAAGCCTAATTAAAAGATTAAGTGGTGAGGACTGCTGAGTTAGTCAAGGCTTTTTTTTTTTACAAGAAACCCTCAATTTCTTCCAGTTTGCATACTGGGAGCAGAAAGAAACGGGTAATGCTTTAAAGAAAAGGTGATTCCTCTTTAAAGCAGATATTTCCCATTCTTTCCTACTCCCCTCCTTCCTACAGCTGCCTAGACTTTCTGTGATCTGCCTTTTGAATGGTTTTTGTGGCTGATCAGTTCCACCTAATGTGTCTCTTGATTTCTGCTATTGTAATACTCAGACGACATGCTGTTCTCTTCATTTTTATAAGCTTTAGATGCTCCTGCCTGTCATACTCTGCCAGTTTATCTTCAGCGTCTGGATTTGCTTTCAGACTTGCATGTCTATCAAGCTGCTGTTGCTTTGAATGTAAGATCAAAAGAAGATGAATTCCAGTGTTAAAAAAAATATCCTCCTATGAAGAAAAGATTGGGTCCTGTGTAAACTGACAGCTCCCAATGAGTTATTTTAGGTAGCATTAGCACCTAGAATGACAGACAAGTCCAGGAAGTTACATGCTAAATAACAAATATCAGAGATTGTAGCACATTTTACAACAGCAATACATTTTCGGGAGGAATCCTTCCCCCCCCTTTAAAAGGTAAACTACTGTTGCTGGTTGTTCCACCCCTCAACCCCTTTACAAACCATCTTCAAGTGTCAGCTCCACTTTACTTGCCTTGTCAATATCTTTGTCATTTCTCCTAGATGTCAAGAGAGCAGGACTTTAATAGTTGAGGCTGAGGAAGGGGAGCAGGAGAGATGAGGAGTGGAAGACAGTTTACTTAATCATTTGGATTTAAATAGGTATTTTGCTTTGGTGAAGGGAAAGGAAAATGTAAGAAAAAGAATGAATCTGGGGAAAGATATTAAAGGCACAGACTCCTGAGAACTTCGATGCAAAGTCGGATTTGTTTGAAAGGGGGGGAAATGTTATGAAGGAATTTGAATAATTGCTATGAAGTCTGGCCAACCTTAACAGACATTTATTGACATAAGTGCGTGGGTACCATGAAGAGTGTGAAAAACAAGCTTTCCAAAAACTATGTACAAATAAAGGATTTGCCTAGCTTCATGGCTAAGATGCATTTGCCGTTGTTTCAGCTAGTTATGTATGATTTTAAGCATGCAGCCATCTGCTTTAATAGGGTAGAATTAATATAATTTTTTGGCGTGTTAAGCACAACTTTGAAATTACCTGCAAGCTCCAGTTGACTTGGAGATGGGGGGAAAATTGCTTAAATTCTTGTGGTTTCTTTGTCGTTTCATAAAAGCAGACGTTGCTACTGTGGAGGCAAGCCTCCCGTTGTTGCCTACAAAGGGCAGTGCTCCAATGTGTTTTCCCTTCAGTGTGTGCTTCAGCTGCACAGCACTTCCTGTTTATTCAAACATCTTTTTGCCATTCTTCACCCCCCTGCTTCAGACAAACAGCCAGGACACATCTTCGGCAAGAAGACGGCAAACTAGAGATTAACAGTAAGCGCTTGTTCTGTGAAACTAAACTCTTTATATTGTCTTTTGAAATATCCAGGGGGAATGAGGGCACAATGTAAAGCTGCAAGGAACTTTTAACTGGCTATCTTGCTTGCAATTATAGGAGATTTTCATCGCTGGGGCTTTAAAGCAAATAAGATGTTTACTGCCTTGTGAATGAAAACAAGATGGATTGTAAGCGGGTTTCTGCTAACTTTTTCCTTGTTTTGGGGGGTGCCGTCTTGCTTTTCAAGTATGTATCTCAGGAGGTTTCATGTTATCACTTACAGAGGGAGGAAAACCGTTCATTTGTTGTGTGTTTATGTGTGTATGTGTACACATGTTTAAGTGAATGAGAGCGAGCAAGCAACCATTGTCCTATCATTGTCTCAAGTTCAGGAAGAACGGCATCAAAGAAAGAAAAAAAGGAGGAGAAAGGGGCTTGAACAAGTCTTTGCCTTGTGGCTATTTCCATTTCTGAATCAGTCTTGTTAATATTTGTAGAAAACAAATGCTAATGAAATGCTGGCTACTGATTGGGTGCTGTCTCTTTCATTTATAACTATTCTCTTGGTACTACAACAAGCAGAAGGGAAAGAATGAGGGAAGGAAAACTTATTTGCAAATAGTTTACTTTCACATCAAAGACTGTTCTTCAGAGTTGGAGTATTGATTTAATACCAGAAGCTAATGCTTACAGCAGCTGCTACCTTTCAGTAGAACTTGTTTGTATCCCTTAAAACATACTGCATTTTTGTTGGCATTTTATGATATTCCTCAAGGAAAGTCCTCTTAACACTGATACGTACCTTTTTATTTAATTGTTTGAAGCAGTCTCATTATAGCCATAGAGTGAAAGTGGAAAACGAAAATATATAATAGGAAATAGCATCCTTAAAAATCTTTTATGAAATCTGCAGTATGCTGAATATTTTAAGAAGAAAATGTTTTAGAACAAATTTCATATTTATGAACAACTGCAGGTGCAGCACACATTTAAGAATACGTGTGATCCATCGGGAAGGATGTGGCAGGAGTGGCTGATTTTCAGAAATATGCAATTGGGAAAAATAACAATGTTGGCAATTGCTTGAGGACAGTTTATTTAACTGAAAGATTAATTGCGTAGAGAAGATGGAAGGGGTGACTACAATTATTTACTCAGATGCTGGTGTAGGTGTAGGCCTGCAAAGCTCACTGTGGGAACAGTGGTCTGTTGCTTTTCCTAGTATATCAGTCTGTTTGATGACCATCAGATTTCCCAGCTCACTGATTCTGTTTTTTTCTGGAAAGCAAGCTTGATTATTTATCAGAAGGAAAAGGGAGTAGCTCAAGTAAATAAACATGTGACCAAAGTCTTGTTTTCTTTGTGGCCATAAGAAATTCACGGAAATAATAAAAGCATTGTGTTTTTATTTATTTATTTTTTAAAAAAGAGAAAGTAACATTATGTGTTGATTTAATTTTGAAGGAAGAAAAGTTTACGTGTTTTTTCAGTGTTCCAGGGCTTCTGGCTTTCTGAAAATTTACAAGGTTCTCAGGCAAAAATTAATCTGCTGCTTTGTGTACTCTTCCACTGGAATGTTTCCATAGATAACATTACCAACTGCTTGGAACTTGAACTGGATTGATTACAATAAGGCTTGTTTCTCTACCTCCCTTGAAAAATGTCACTTTCTTCTTTTAACCCATCAGCTAGGCGCTGGTCTATATGAGGAGGTTTGCAGACTTGAATCAGAATCAGAATAGAGCTGGAAGGGACCTTGGTGGTCCAGTCCCTTCTTAAAAATCTCCAGTGATGAAGCATCCACAAAGTCTGAAGGCAAGCTGTTCCACTGGTTAATTGTCCTCACTGTTAGGAAGTTTCTCCTTAATTCCAGATTGCTTCTCTCCTTGATTAGTATCCATCTATTGTTTCTTGTTCTGCCCTCTGGTGCTTTGGAAAATAAATTAACCCCCTCCTCTTTGTGACAGCCTCTCAAATACTGGAATACTGCTATCATGTCCCCACTAGTCCTTCTTTTCTCTAGACTAGCCAAACCCAAATCCTGCATATGTTTTAGTCTCCAGGCCACACTTGTGGAAGGTTGGATACTGATTTTGGAGCAAAATATCCACAGGGCAGTTATGCTTTCATCTCCACCTCACCCCAGATCAACTGTTTTCGGTGAGCATGTGCAGTTTGCAACCATGTTAAAGCGCCTTTTTATTTTTGGACATGATTCCTATGAATGTTATTATATACACAATTTTGTTTTCAATGATAGCTCAGGAAAATATAAGAAGGAAAAATCCTATGAACAATGAAGAAAGGAAAGTATATATGGCAAAGTTACTAGGAGCAATGTTGTATATTTTACTGATTTCATTAAGTTCCAAAAAATAATACAAAAATGGTTTTTATATTGTATATATGGATATATAGTTAACATAATAGATTTGATTAAGAATCTTGTGTTACCTCTCAGAATTGACCATCGTATTAGTCTATATAACATTAAATGATTACCGTCTTTCTGTTGATAAAACCATACTGAAATGCTGAAAGAAGTCTTAATAGGTTTCTTTTGTCCTCTTCCAGCTACCAACTTTAGCAAACAATTTTGGAGTCTGAGCTAACAATGCATTATAATATTACCATGGATCCTGCTGGGAACAGATTTCTTTAACATGTACTTATATAAAGGGTGAAAGAATAGCAGGAATAAAGTCCAGCTAGTATTCATTCTTCTTTCTGAAAACATTCAATTTATTTTTAATATATATGAGGTAGGCAGAATTCATAGCTTTTACAGCTGTTCATTACAAAAATATCCTACCTACTGAAAGCAATATAAGCTCTTCACAGAGGCTGTGTGTCTCTTTTGTATGAATTTCTGGACTGACAGTGTGACCCATACAGCATCATCTAATAACAGTCATTCCAGGAAATGCTGGGAAGAAGCAGTCTCTATAGACACCTCCACATTACTTTGAACATTGGCAGCTTTGTTATTCAGAGAAAAAGGATACCATTTTTATTTCCAAAAATAAGTGCAACCTTGTGCAACTCTTTTTAATAACCACCACATTTTGATCACATAACTGCAGGAACACTGCATTAGTTATAAGTAAATTTTTTCCCCAGCACTGTTGTAACTTCAATTATAAGTCAAGGACTACTTTATTGCTATGAAGCCTCAGTAATGCCAGTCTGGGCCAAGGAGCTTTGTAGAATATCTTGGCTTTCATTATGATCTCCTGTACTATGAGACAGAGAATGACTCTTTTATTGGGACAGCTTTATCACTGTGTAAATTATGTCACTTTGTCATAATTTGTGGATCAGATCAATCTCATACCACATCCAGTTTCTCTTATTGGCAAACCTGAAGCCCTTAAAATGGCAACAGTAGTAGGAAAGCATAAGAGGGGAACTGATTGCCTTGTCCTACTTTTGTCTCCTAGCAACTTATATTCAGTGGTATACTGTTTATAAAACTGGAGTTTTATAAACAACATACTTCATGTAGCTGTAAAGATTAATATCTGTGACTTATCTAATCTTCTTTTAAAAAGTCTAGAAACCATTTTCACCCATTGAAATATAGTTAGTTTGTCAGTTAGTTATTGGATGACTTCACCTATCGTTAAAGAGAGAGAGAGAAACTTCTCTTTTTCTTCACACCACCATTGTGTTATTAACATCAATTATTTTCCTTTTCCGACTCCTCCAGAACCTAGTTGCACTGAACTATTTTTGTCTTCCCTAGTTGTTAAATGAAAAGGAATATTTCTTTTCTACTTGCTAATTGGTCCTTGCACTATGTTTACCTCACAAATTCATATTCTGTTGTAAGACCCTGCTGGTGAAGTGAGTTATTTGTGACATTCAGTAGATAAAAGAAAACAGATGTCCAAAAGATAGACTTGATGAATTTTTATATACAAAAAGAGGATTTTAGATATATTATACTTGTCAACATAGTACTAACAGACTTGCTTCTTTACAAATGTATCTACCTACTCATTCACACAATAGTTTATCCATGCCATTCCATGGTGAATGTTTATAGCCTTGAAGATTCATAAAAGCCTGTCAATTTTTTTTTAAAAGAAGGCATTCTTTTGAATAGATTGTATTATCCCAGTCTATTAAAAAAGTTACAGACCAAAAATGTGCCCTCATTTCTCATCTACAGTTTATGTGCTAAAAGAGATGGAAAGGTTATTTAAAAGCTCTTAAACAATGGTTGACAAGCTGCATTGGAGAACCGAAGTCAGCATAATAAGAGTTGGGGACCATTAAGACTGAATGGAGATCTGACGGCTAATTTTATAAAGTCACATGCAATCCTAGAGGATGGGAGGGTAGGCAGACAAGCCCTATGCTAGCCAACTTGCTTTCTTTTCAGTGCTCTTCTTCTTTCTTGTCTACCTCCAGAGAAGTAAAAACTGTTGATTAGCCTTTAGAATTACAGGGCAAGCAGTTGGATTTTGGGTCAAGGGTGAGCTGAGATTCTCTGAAGCACCTGGAGAAGGTGAGAGTTAAACTGAACAATTGAATAGATGACATGGGTTGACCTTGTAATAAAGGTTACTATTAGCAGTCCACAGTCTTTTCTACCAACATTAAGTTTTAACATAGAGAAAGGATAATATCCTCTTCTTGTGCTTTGGTGAGGTGTTGTTAGCTGTCTGTGGTTTAATTTAATTATATACTCAGTGGCTGTAAATACCAGGAGTCCTGACTGTGAAAGTGCCTGCAGTATCTTGGAACCCATGCAAAGTGCCAAAAGGGATCTGCAATGAATGCTACTAAACCAGATCAGCTCAGAATTTAAAAACTTAACAAAAATTGCCACCCATTCCTTTCCTTTTATTTTTGAGCATCTGTTTTTACCCCCTTTGGCTCCACCATCTGAATACACGACTAGGTTATACAATGTACAATGTTTGTTTCTTTACAACTCCCATCATTCCCATACCAAGCATGACCTGGGGCCATCTTGGCTGGCATCTTGGGAATTGTAGTCCAGTTTATCTTGAAGGCAGGAGGTTGGGGAAATGACATTGTACTTTTTAGGATCTTCGTTTGATAATGAACCAAAATAAAATATAAATGTGGATGCCAAGGAATGTTACAGGTATGTCATTAGAGTTTACATTTCACTGAATCTGTTATTCTGGTATCCATGTATGGATCTGAGACTAAAATTGCTCGTGACAGTGTTTCTTTCATGCCAGTAGATACTATTTTTCATACTGAAAATTTTCTTTGTTCAGATATTTATAGTGTCTTTTAGAGTAATAGGTCAAAATAGAAATAAAAGCAGAACAGTCTGGATCTTTGCAAAGAAATATGAGGCTTCCTTTGCTTATTATAGTTACTGGTCACTCTTCTTTTTTAATTAATAGTTGATCTTATTTTCTAGCCTATGGAACTAAATAAATTCAAAAGTACCATGTAATCAGTTTCAGCTTTAGCATCTCAGTGAACATATGCCGAAGGATGCTTCCCTCCCTGTTTCCATGTAGGGCATCTTGCACAGGACTATTTCTTTCTTCTTTTACATTGATGAAGTCTTTACTCTTCCCACTGTTAACACCTACGCATGTACTGAACATCTCCAAGGAGACCAGGAAACCCTTGAGTCCAGCAATGGTGAATCCTCCAATGAGGCAGCAAGCAGGGGACACGTCCTTAAGGCATGTAAGCTTCCAGCTGTCCTCTTGCAGGCATTAATTTCCTTCTGGCTCCTACAGGCAGGCTTTCTCCTTCATATCTGAAATGTTGGTGAGTCCTTTAGCTTCCTTGGAGTGAGCTGCATAGGAATACACTTCATGAATCTCTTTGTTCTTTTCCCCAGTCTCCAGGTTTTATCACCTGCTATATACTCAAAAATTCCAAATGTATCTTCAGCTGTGCCACTGGCGTCCCAATTCCTTTTATAGTTTCCCTTGCCACTGTTTCTTAGATCCAGCTATTGCTGATTTATTACATGGGGGTGCATTATCCCCCTTGAAACAAGCGCAGGGACCTTGAATGTATAGCATTCCAGTTCTTGTTTGAATTTTAAAGCTAGTAGTTGTGTTGTTTGCTGATGTTTTCATAACAGCCAAAGACTGGATCGAATACTGAACAACCGAAGTCACTGTTTAACAGACTTTACTTAAATATGTAAATGAATATGAGGTTATTTGAAATAACAAGGCCAATAGCCTCATAAACAGCACGGGCAAAAGCCAATAGCATAGATATGCAATTATGGTCTAACTCTAGTAAAAGAATTAACGTTTTTTTATGTTAAAGGGAGTCCAGCGTCCATAGAAATACAGGATTTCCTGTTCATTTATTTATTTCTCCTTAAGATAGACAAAGTAAGGGCAAAGCAAGAAGGGTAAATGTGAGAAAATATGAGCCTGAGATCACCTCCTAATCTCTTCCTGGAGATCAGGAAGAAATGGAATGTATGAACATGGCCTAACAGAACTTTTCCAGAGTTTGCCAAGGAGCAGTGATACTGTTATTTTAAATGTCTGCTTCTCTGCGAGATATTGCATTTATATTCTTTGAGATGGCTTTAAAAGGAGGGTATTGATGTCTCATTATAATGTGAAACAGTGACAAAATGGTCTTACCAACAACTATCTTTTACATAAACTGATCCTTCTCATCAGATTTTAGAATGACTATATACAGAAGCCAACTGCCATGCTGATTATAAAAATTCCACTCCATTTTTTTCAGTACATTGGGATAATACTGAATTGTTTGAACAATGGGACAATAGCGTTGAGAGTTGATTGAGATCATCATTACAATTCAGGTGTTTTGGCTTTGCTATACTACTGTTGGAATTTTATTGAGTAATTTTGGTGGGTTAATTATGTGTTGATATTAAATGGACATTATATCTTTTCTTCCCCCCCCCCTTTCATTAGGACTGTTCTTTCCTTTTGGCTGTGTTTAATTTATTTTAATCATCACAATGTAGGTTCTTTTCTGACCACCACTACTGTTTTTTCTTGTTAGTGTTATTGTTTATATATCACTAGTATAAAAAAGTAAAAAAACAAAAAGCAACTTATTCCATAGATTACCCCTGTCCTCCAAAAAGAGAGTAACTGCTGGGTCAGTCCTGTGGTGCTTCTTAGATTTGCTTCTCTTTAAGACAGGGCTCTTCAAACTTGGCCCTTTTATGACTTGTGGACTTCAAGTCCCAGAATTCCTCAGCCAGGCACGCTGGGAATTGAAGTCCACAAGTCATAAAAGGGCTAAGTTTGAAGACCCCTGCTTTAGGATGTGTACATAATGGCTGTATTCACATTGCATCTCAAACCAAAAACCAGGTTAATAAAACATAGTTGCTGCATTCATAAAATTGGTTAAAGACTTATGAAGACTTCATGTGAAGGCCTCTTCATTTAACATGATAAGACACTGGCTGGGTTCACCCAGTGTCATCTATCAGAAAAAAAAAATAGTCCACCCTATTTTAGCCAAGCCTGGCCTGTTAGCATTTCATTAAGTTGTTGTTGTTGTTAGTTGCGAAGTCGTGTCCAACCCATCGCGACACCATGGACAACGTTCCTCCAGGCCTTCCTGTCTTCTACCATCTTCTGGAGTCCATTTAAGCTCCCGCCTACTGCTTCAGTGACTCCATCCAGCCACCTCATTCTCTGTCGTCCCCTTCTTCTCTTGCCCTCAACCTTTCCCAGCATTAGGCGCTTCTCCAGTGAGTCCTTCCTTCTCATTAGGTGGCCAAAGTATTTAAGTTTCAATAAGTTAAGTTAAATGGAACTAATTTATTTTATATTTTTCCTCAGGCTCTCCAGGTAGCAAGACAACTTCTGTTACAGCAACAGCAGCAGCAGCAACAACAACAGCAGCAACAACAAGTTAGTGGGCTAAAGTCTCCCAAGAGGAATGACAAACAGCCAGCCCTTCAGGTAAGAAATATTTTCTTAAAAAAACAAAAAACCTTTTGACTTGCTTGAATAAGATATGTTAAAAGGATGCAAATAATAAATAATGGAAGGTGATTTTTTTTTAAAAAAAGGTCTACTTTGCTTTTGTTGATATTCTTTACTCAAACATGTTTGATAGCATTATTGTGGTGGAAATGGATCACTGCTGCATACTCTTGAATTTTTCATCAATAAATCAAAGAACTTGTGAGGAATATGAAAAGAACTTAGATAGATTCAGGCAGGTACAGGATTCTGTTCTTTACATTTCCATGTAGAGCTGAACATCACCACTCTTTGAAATCTTGAAGAGTCTCTGTCAGATAATATAGAAAACAATAAATGATTATATGGTCTGAATCAGAATAAGGCAGCTTCCTATTGAGAAGGTCATAAAAGGGAGATAATTTCTCAAAGACCTTCCATCATACACCATTGATATGTGATATTCTGAAAATGGGGTATTAATTGTTCTTTAAATAAAAGATTTGGAGAGAATAGAGAGTGTTCGAAATAAGGGCATATGACAAACCAGAATCCAGGAACTATTGTTTTGAAACGGCATTGTGAACTGCTATTTTAAACACACAAGTCAGTTTTCTAGTGAGATGATGTTTTTATTTGGAAACTTCCGAATATTTATGTTTGTGAAAATTACATATTTTCAGTTGAATATGCAATATCCGTTGAGCAGTCTTTGTAAGAAAGCATTTTAATTGTTTAATTCTGTATTGTTAGAGATCAATTCATGGGCCAGTATGATATTATGTTGGTTCAAAAAAGATAGCTGCATTAGATTTGCTGTTTCGGTTTGCATTTTTTGAGTTAAGATGAGTGATGTTAGTTGAAATTGGCTTAGTCAATTGAGTTTGTTTTGGTATTACTAACAGGTTCTTTATATGAAATGTGCTGCTTTTGTTTCTAAATATTAGATGTATCCAGTAACAACAAAGATTCCAATAATCTCTGTGCAGTTCACTCTAGAGTACCTTCAAAACATGTGAGATTAGGTGCCCAGGCTTATGGGGGGAAAATTTAGATAATGTGATCTTCTGTGCTTGGTACGACATTATTCAGAAACTTTCCTTCCTCGAAGTCTCCTCTGTTCACCTATTTTATTATAGTCAAAATTTCTCACCAAAATGACATGAAGGTGCATTATTGCTTTTAGTACTGTTTTCCTCAAAAATATATATTCAAAGCTCAGCACATACATTCCATACACTTATTAATTGCATGATTGATGAAACTGGAAGAGTAGGTTGTCAGCTAACAACCAGGAAGGAACCAATATTTAGAGGGTTGTTTAGGTATAAGATCAAGGGTATAAGATCAAGCTTGACCCTGTATTACTCCATCCTTTGGTTTATTGTATTTGGAAAAGAATAACTGTTTTGCTTCTTGGCAAATGCGTGTTGAAAACCATTATTATGGACGCTGAATCTATGCTCTTTTGCTAAAATCTCAAGTAAAAAACATTGTTTGGCCAATCCATATCTTATCCATTTGCCTTTTAATAGACTCTTCTACTGGAGACATTTTAATGAGATAGTGTGCTGGCAAGGCCCAATGTCAGGTACTAGAAGAAGTGCTTTGTTGTGCAGATGTCTTAAGAATTGCTCCAGAGGATGAAATATGACTGTGTTGACCTTTCAGCTATGAGCTTATTTGTCAGGATTCAAATAAGTTGAAAGGATCAAACCAAACAGTTTCCGTAGTCAGAGTGGGAATTGTGTTTCAGAGGTCAACAGTGAGGGCCACATCACAGATTCCATAGCATAGCCAATTGTTGGTACATATTAAAGTAGCAGAGCTGCTTCTGCAGTCGGTGACACAATTAAAATTCTAATTTATTAATGTATACGGAGAGCTGGTCCAACCTGTCACTCACTGATTCAAATGACTGCCCATTCTTTTTTCACCCTTGCTCCTTGAGCTTTCGCATCCTTAAACTTACTCTTGAATATAACAGACCCTGGGAGCCCAGAGGCAAAATAAAGATGCAAGGTTTTTTAAAAAAAACAAAAACCTGACCACGAAAGAGAAGTTGTTAAGAAAAATCATATAATTGAATACAGATTTTCCTCATATTACTAGATAGTAAGATCTAGTGAATAACACTGTTTGCTTCGACTTTGCCAATAGTCTGTTGTCATATTTGGTTTAAAATTAGTGACATAATTTTCAATTTGATTTAGTCTTAAAACCAAAGTAGTTATTTTCACCTGTGAGCAAATGTACTTAAAGTGTTGCCCTTTTTTTAAAAAAAATATAATTGAACCTGTCCTCCAGGCCAGGACTAAAATGCCTGGAGCCCACTTGTTCAAGCTCAATTTCTCTCTCTCTCTCTCTCCCTCTCTCTCCCTCCCTCCCTCTCTCTCTCCCTCTCCCTCTCCCTCCTTCCCTCCCTCCCTCCCTCCCTCTGTGTGTTTCTGTGTGTGAGGCTTGCCATTTGCTCTTCTTCCTTTTTTTTGTCTGAGTCTGGAATTGTTCTTGTTTATTTACTGTTTTTATATTGTTGTATGGCTAGCCCCAGTGTCATTCATAGTTGGGCTACCTAAAACTGAAGTAACTTACAAAGTAATAATGTTTGCTGACAGCATTCTTCAGAGATAAAATCAGGACGTGTATATTCTGTTGTTAAATGTTATATGTGGTTTTTTCCTAAGATTTATAATATGATTTAGGATCTTTACATGTCAATCTTGGATACAATTCCTAGCCATGATTCTGTTTGTTTGTAAGATTGGAAGAAAACTAAAATGTTATACTTGATTGGGATACGTTTGTTAGGGAATGTAACACAACTTTCTGAGTCTCCTGCCCCCTGTACATCTGAACAGGAAAGTTGGACCATTTAGATAGCATATAATTTATGGTCACTAAAAGATATTGAAAAGCGAGGTCTCACTCTGTCTAATTTAATATCAGTAGGACATTGAGCAAATGGGCAAAACCTCAAGCATACAATTGGATAATTTCTCACATTCCTAACATTCTACTTCCTGACTGAAATTGTCAGAGCAATATATACATCAGGGCTATAGATATATCTTTCATTGATTCTGACATCATAAAATTTGCTTTAATATCTTCTGGTAAAGAAGATACGCTTGACCTTGTTTGTTGCTGAAAATACGTTCCATTGCGTTTAATATAATGTATTAGTATTTTCTTAAGAGGTGACTTGTTCTTATGATTTGCTTTTCATCCAAATCAATATATAGTAATTAATATATAACTATTTGCCTCTGATGTCAGAGAGCAATAGCACAATACATTATTACATATGGAATTAATTTATTTTAATGTTAATATTAAAATTAATTTTAATACCCAGAAATTAGAAAGATAAAGAAAGAAAAAAACTGCAAAAACAAAGTTAATAAAAACTATGAACTTTATGTATACACTAATTCTTCCTAAGGAAGGCTTATAGAAGTGGGAATAATTATTTTACTTTAATTTGGATTACTCTTGACATTTAAATTTTCACCTTGGTCCATGTGTATCTGCAATACCTACTGCCTCAAGGCAGGAAATTCAATAAATGACTTAAAATAGGAGGAAGACTCATATAGGAGAAATGAACATTATTTAGATCTTTAAAAGCATATGAAGCTGACTATACATGAATATACGGTAACACTTGAAGTGTTAATACCACTTTGTAATGCCTTGGTAAGGCTACACTTGGAATACTGTATCCACTTTTGGTCACCATGATGTAAAAAAGATGTTGAGACTCTAGAAAGAGTGCAAAGAAGAGCAACAAAGATGATCAGGGGACTGGAGGCTAAAACATATAAAGAACGGTTGCTGGAATTGGATCTGTCTAGTAGTTTAATTAAGAGAAGGATTAGGGGTGTCATGATAGCAGTGTTCCAATATCTCAGGGGTTGCCAGAAAGAAAAGGGAGTCGAGCTATTCTCCAAAGCACCTGAAGGCAGGACAGGAAGCAATGGTTGGAAACTAATTAAGGAGAGAAGCAACCTAGAACTAAGGAGAATTTTCCTGACAGAACAGTTGACCAGTGGAACAACCTGCTTACCAGAAGTCGTGAATCCTCCAACACTGGAGGTTTTTAAGAAGAGATTGGACAGCCATTTGTCTGAAATGGTATAGGGTTTCCTACCTGAGCAGGGGACTAGATGACTCCCAAGGTCCCTTCCAACTCTATTATTATTATTATTATTCTTTTATTCATTAAACATGAACCTCAGTCAACTGAGCATTCAAATTGACTGGCGCTGATGGTTGACACAGGTTGCTGCCAGCACCTTAGTAAGGTACATCCTTAAAATATAAGATGTTCCGAGTAGCACAGTTTTTTGTAGCATTGCTGGAGTTATTGCAGGAAGCTGCAGTTTCTTGATGTATTTTGCAAAGTTTTTGGACATAGATCACAGTGGCCCGATGACAATGGGTTTCATCCATAATCATGAAGTTTTGATGGCCAGGTCGCTATATTTCGTAATTTTTCCCAGCTCTTTTTCTTTGACTCTGGCATCTCCTGTTACAGCAATATCAATCAGCTGTACGCTTTAGTTCTCTACAACTGCGATATCTGGCGTATTGTGATCCAAATGGTGATCTGTCTTTATTCAAAAGTCCCGCAAGATCTTCACCCTCTCATTCTCAACAAGTTTTTCCACTGTATGTTCCCATGACTTTTCGGACACAGGCAAGTCATATTTTTTACACAATGCCCAGTGGATTAATTTAGCAACTCGGTCATGTCTAGCTTTATAATCAGTTGGTGTGATTTTGCTGCACTCACATATTAGATGTGAAACAGTTTCAACTTCGTCGTTGCAAAGTCGGCAATTTGGATGGTCAGTGGATTTTTGTATCTTTGCTTTCATGGCATTAGTTTGTACTGCTTGTTCTTGAGCAGTCAGTATTAAGCCTTCCATTTCTTTCTTGATGGTTCCCATCTTAAGCCATGCCCATGTCAAGTTGTCATCACATTTTCCTTCAATGTTTTTCAAACATTATCATCATCATCGTCATAATCACAAAAAACCAGAATTGGATTGGTTTTCCCCCCCTTCTTTTTCTTGTACTTTTATTCCACTGATTCGAAAGTCAAGGAAAAACTCTTGCACTTGAAGGGAATATGAGTGGAAGGAAACGCTAGAGAAGAAAGAAAGGTTAGAGAATAACCCAAATAAAATAAACTTTAAATGAGCATTTGTACCTAATTTGAGTCAATATTTTATTCTATTGTGCTGAAGTGCCAAGGAGCTTATTGATAGCTGCTGAACAACTGCAATTGTCTTTTAAGGGCAGGGAGTCATTGAGGTTTGTTGGGGAGGAAGAACCTCAAGATATGCCATCAGAAGTTAGTTTTGGCAGGAACAAACAGGCCTTCCCTCTAGAATAATAACATGAGAACAAAGCAAGCAGAAAGAACGTGCTATTCAGAGCCATGGAGTGTTCAAATAAGGGGATCAAGCAGAGTTCTTGCCCTATCAACAAACAAGGAATACCATCCAATAGCACCAGAACTTTAATGAGAAGAGGATGTAAGAGAAGAGATAGAACACAGTGCTTGAAAGTATGACCTGTAGTGTTTTGTGAAGGGCCCCACCCTTGCAGACTCAGTGTTTATGGTCTGGCCCCAAGGAATGAACATTGAGGCAATCACCCTCATGTTTTTAATAAAAATGGAATGATCAAGCAAAGGCTGAGATTATGTGGCTAGAAAAATTACAAAAGAAATTCACAAGCAAATGAAAGTACTTCACCACCATTTCTTAATTAATTGGAAAATCAGGATGCTACCTCACTATCAGATAAAATTCTGTGGTAACAAAACAGAAAATTCAGTCAGGGGATTAATGAACAGAACATTGCTGCAAGCATTGAAGATGTTCAAAAACAATGTAAGAGTCAAGATATTTGAAAGGGAAGATCTGAAATTCATGTCCTCAAAACCTTTCATTTCTTTTGGAAACGTATTAAATGACATTTCCCTATAAAGCTATAGTTTCTGGTTCGCAACTAAAAAAAATCAAGAAAAAGGGGCTTCCGGTTTCCCTCGCAGCCGCTATAGATGGCTGGAAGACTTGCTTTCTCTTCCCCATCCAGTTTCGCATTGCTGTGGGGCCCTGAAAAGGGCCAAAAGTCACCCCGAAGAGGCGACCAGCAAAGAGGGGCGCTCTCCGGATCATGGGAGAGCCTCAACTCTCATTAGACTTGGCGATCCCTCCAAACCAGTGGATGAAAGGACCGGCCATTATGGCTTGTCCCTAGACTGTGGACAGCTAAAGTCATATTTTCCACCTGGCAACTCCTAAAGCAGCGCGGAAGAGACTGGGTGAGATCTACCTCTTTTATACCCTAATTACTTTCTGTACCTCCTTAAGCTGAAAGAGAAGGAAGGGGGACTTTAGCCCTCCATCCAGAAAGAGCAGCGACTAAATACCCAGGGGTATTGAAAAAGTAACTGAATCCCAATTGGAACTTTATTTCTCAAAGCATGTGGACTGAAAGATTTTTTATTTCTTATTTTTCATTGTCTACTTCTGTTGGAAATCTGGATTCTTTCTTATGAAAAAAAAACTAAAAAGATTAAGACAACTTTGGGACTCAAAGAGAAAATTTAAAAGGAGCCTGGCTGACTGCCCAGAGAAATAGATAAGATACATAACCTTGAGAACTTTAAAACAACAGCTGTGAAAGCCTTTGTGTTCCCTAACTAAAAAAA
This sequence comes from Vipera berus, assembly GCF_964194415.1. NCBI lineage: Eukaryota > Metazoa > Chordata > Lepidosauria > Squamata > Viperidae > Vipera > Vipera berus. The sequence goes on from NC_138203.1 coordinate 251,125,291, forward strand.
AAATTCTCTCTTTTGGATTTTCTAAGTGTAAAGCGTTTAGCTTAAAATACCAATATGGAAGAAGACCAGGAACAAAATTTATTTATGGATGAAAATGAACAAACTCTCGCTATGTTGAAAACACTAATCCAAATTCTTACCACAACCAACAAAATACTAAGAAGCTATGGGAAGGAACAAGAAGGTAGCCCAGATATGAAAGCCCAAACATTGACCACAACTAAAGAACCATCTATACAAAATATAATAGAAAAAATGAAACATTCAAATACGATGACAGAAGAATCTACTATTCAACAAATATTGATATTTGAAAATCCAGAAAAGACATTGACAACTTGGAAAAAGGAAAAGGTTTCTTATACAACTCAGAAGGAACTAGAGGATCTAGAAAAAGAACAGTTGGATGAGAAGACAAACAATTCAGAACAACCACGTCGATATGGAAGAATAAAGAGACGACCCACTAGACCTACAAGTCCTCTCAAAAAAATGGCGACCAGATAATTTTGCCAATATCAATTAATATACATGTAATTATAAGGAGATTGGTTCGATGACCCAAAAACAAGGACAAGGAAGATGATTTGGCAAAGGAAAAAAGCCAAAATAAGACTCAAGAAGAATGGAGTTTCAACCATCTTATTGAAATCTGAATCAGAATGTACTCAAATAGATAAGATGTGTATGTTGAACACGACATTGTTATGAACTGAGATTAAAAAATGGTCATTAAAATTTAGCAGTATAAATACTAATAGCTAATTTGAATATTGATTTGTGCATAAAGGTCACGTAAAGGTGAATAATGTAGATAAGCTAAAAAATTATTGTTGAAAGTAATAAATAGGTTTATATGGAATGTTAAAAACAAAAATTATCAGTTTAAGTAAGAGATAGCAGATACAAAGAGGAAGAGAGGAAGTATTAAATATTGAAATAAAAAGACATTTTGATTACTACTTAAAAAAATCTGAAAACTAGCAAAAAGGAAAAATATCATATTTTATCCTTAATTTGTTGACATAGAGGGTGAGAGGTTAAGTCAACGGGATGTGTATTTTGAATATTAGATTTTGTGACGAATGGTGATAGATGAATTGGGAGTATATTAAAAATATTGGGAATGATACTCTAAATATCAAATGTTAAATCTAAATGTTAGTGGAAATTAAAATTGAAAAATTATTAGGTCATTGATTGTCTAAAAGATTGTTAAAACAATTAGAATATGTGTAAACTAAAAACTGGATATATATAAGCAAGTTATTTTCTATGTGATTGATAGGATAAAACTTGTCTTTAAATTTACAAATAGACAGTATATATGAAGGGAAAAAGAGAGGAAATGTTTATGGTACGATTTGAAATGTGTACTAATGATATCTGTATGTAATTGAATTACTATTACCCAGCCACCACGTTGCTTTTCAAATATGTGAATGTAATATTAGAAAATCAATAAAATTTGTAAAAAAAATCAAGAAAAAGACTAAGTGATTGGGAATTATATCTGCCACATCCTATGGTTGTACTGGAAATTTAGAAACATATTATTTGGATACTTATACATTTCCTGCAATAACTCCAGCCACGCAAAGAAAAAAAATTACTGGGGAAAACCAAAATTGTACTTCAAACCTTTAAAAAATGGCTAACAGTGTAATGTAGTTGAAGAATGCTGCTGGGGAATGGGACCAGGTGGAAAAAAATCATTGAATTGCCTTGAGAAATCAGTTTAATCACTTTTAAAAATCAAAACAATATATTAATAAATGAAAACATTACAAAATGCTTTCAAATATGTTGTTGCTCCCATTTTTAAAAACATTGCAATCAGTTACTAGTAAGCACAGAGCTGTCATCTTAAAGTATAAGCAGATTCATATGGATATTGGTAACACTTCAAAATCAACCGGATACAGATGAATACTTTGAATTATGAATGGGAATGCACTAGTAATCCTCTTTTTTTACTGTTATTTTTCTTGAGTGGTAATTGGTTCTTTTTGCTCATGTAAATACTATCCTTTCCCTTTACTTCAGAAATCCCAGGACAAAGTAACAGTGGGATCTTTTTTTTCCTTCCTGTCCAAAAGATGAATCCAGTTCCATATAGGTGTTTTTCCGTCAGCTGCTAGATATACCAGTCTGATCATCTTTTTGTCAGGTGTGGGTCCACAATGGGCTGACTAATAATTTGGAAAATAGTTATCAGCAAGGTCCTGCAATAATTTTACCTTGGGACCAAAATTCATCAATAGTTTTCATATTAATCTAGATAACAGGATTGGATTGCTTATCAGTTTGTGGATTAGACTAAATTGGGAAGTCAACACCGAGAATAACAAAACAAGATTGCAACCTAAAATGGAAGAGTTGAAAAAGTGGGCTGAGAGGAACAAGATGTCTCTCAAGAGGAAAAATAAAATAAAAATAATTGTTAGATTGAGGGAGAAAAAATTGGGAGAAATATACAAGATGGGGGATTAATGGTTTGGAAATACTCTTTATCTTAAGGGGTCTTGGGCATGGTCAATAACACCGTGCTGAACATGCGTCAGCAATTTGAGAATGGCTGCTAGATTGGCTAACAGAATTCTGGTCTGCATTAGAAGAAGCATTTTTATCACTGACTTATTGGTGGAATTAAAAAGCAGAGATGAAAGAAAGAAACAGATGGAAATTATGGACTTAAAAATGAATGATGATGACATTGAAAAAGACATGCTAATAGGGTTTAACATCTATGGAACCACTCATTCTGGGCGCTGCTACTAGTTTTCGTATGAGTCATATTCTAAGGATAGGTGTTAACTTCTGAAGAAGAATTTTTGCCACACCTTGAGCCATTGAGTGGGTGGCAGACAAAGTTAACAAATAAATAAATTACTGTAGCAGGCATTGTTAAGGCAAATCACACCTGTTTTATCTGCTCTCACAAGAAGCTGCCTGTTGAGTTCCTGCATGAATGAGTGCTTTGTACTTGTTTTTTTCACTGCAGGAGCTTTCCCCTGATGAGTAACTTGCACAGACAGACTAATGTAATCTTGTTTGATGTAAATAACTCTCAGTCTTCCACATTACTATTGGCATCAAGCTATGAGGACCAGCCAACCTACAAAATTCTAGGAGCATCATAATATCCACAAATTATAAAGAGCCTCAATAGAAGACCCAGCTTTAAAATGAAATTGGTATTGTGGTGATTGGAACACAGACACACACACACACACACACAGAGAGAGAGAGAGAGAGAGAGAGAGGTGTTTCTCTGTGCATGTGTGCATAGCAGCTGGACATTTACAATTCACTTTTGTATATCTATTTTCATATCTATAAAACTAGGTTATTTTCAAGTAAATTCATGAAAACAGATTGGTATTTATACCATTGTCCTGCTCTAAACATACCTTTGTATTTATTACAAAGATCATAAAAGAAGAAAACAAATGAAACATACTTCTCTGGTCAGAAATGTTTAAATTGCTGGCAAAATGACATCTGTAATTAAGAGTGCTTCTGCCATTTTTACCTAGTGGTTTACACCTACAGTGTTGAAAAAGAGAGTAACTCCCACCTTGCTAATTACCATTATCACTGAAATGGTAGGGTTTGAGTCATTAGTTCCATGTGCATTTAATTAGAGGAAGGCTGAAATTGGATTTAACTTATTACTTTTTCATGGATCACTTTCTTGTCATCACTTCAAATTGGATTGCAGCCCCAGGTAACTAATTATGAGAGCCACAGGATCAAGAGTGAAAAAAGGTAATTAAGAATAACACAGTTGGACCCTTGCTGATAGTCCACTTGTACTTTGGGGAAAAACAGAGAATATTTTGCAATATTATAGACTGCAGAGTTATGCAACATTACTAAGAATCATGGGAGCTTGACACCACCTATAGTGGTTTATATGATGTATGGCTGGGTTGAAGATCTTGTATCAACATGGTTCCACAATCAGTCCCTAATACCAAAATTAAACTTGTAAAAGCAACAGATTGGTGATAGGCATGAGGCATTTCAGCATTTGTAGTCAAGAATCCTGATGAGTATGCTTACATCAAAACTGTCAAAATTCATAAATGTTCTGTAATAGTATGTGGGAAAGACCTTTATCAGTTAGATCAGAGACAGCAGAGTCCATAGCTGAATATGGGGAGAGAAAAAGGCTCAGAAGAGGCTGTAAAGGTGACAGTGTAAGAATTGGTCATTCAGGATTCTAAGAATCAAGTTATTGTAGCTTTACAATGGCTGTCTTACCTTCTGGTCTACCTGGTAAGGCTGACAGTTCTCAGCTAAAAGGAATATAAATATAGAGGATATTCTGATATTCTGACTGAAAGTGTCCAGTCCTAGTCCATTGCAGTTCACTGATACCTAGGATATCAACGTGTAGTTGGTTCATTTTATTTTTCGCTGTGTTGTGCTTTTTCATGTCTGTGCTTCTTAGACACTGTAATTCTGTCTGCAGCTTCAGATTTTATTTTCCTGCATGGCAACATCACCAACTATTTTATTTTATTTTTTATTTTAATTCCATTTATATCCCGCCCTTCTCCGAAGACTCAGGGCGGCTTACAAGCTTAGCAGTAGCAGTAGCCTTCATTCTATGTATATGCCTGCTTATTAGGGCTTTCGCCCCCCCCCACAAGCGGCATTATTACAAAGTCAGCTTATTGCCCCCAACAATCTGGGTCCTCATTTTACCTACCTCGGAAGGATGGAAGGCTGAGTCAACCTTGAGCCTGGTGGGACTCGAACCTGCACTAACCTGCTCCACCAAGGCTAGACATCCTGAAGGCTTTAATTCAGTACTGCAAAAGATATTCAGCTTTTCCTCTTGAGTGCCATTTCAGAGGCCCATTATCTGGCATTATATCATTCAGTCACTTCATATGTTTTATCCATGTTGGGTTTTTTGGTAAAATACAGAGCATCTTAAAATTCTCTTTTTCCCACTCTGTGAAATGATCCCTTTATCATTGTCATAGTTTGTTATTAATTGTTAGTTGTTAGTTAATCAACCTTTTATTATAATCAAAGACCTGCATAGGAGAGAGGTGGGCTACAAGGAATGAAAAAGCATAAAAACTACAGCAAAATAAAATTACATAAAAAAGCAAAAAAAGAAAAAGAAAAATATTAAAACAGAAATCTGAAAAAGGGATGAAAACAATAAATGGACAAATGTGGCAAACTAAATCTATTGTAATACAAAGCACTAGATGCCCATTAAAACTGGTTTGTGGCACTGGTCATCTCCTGATGGATTTTACATACTATTGCACAGAATCTGGCCACAGTATATTAATATTAGGACAGATGTTTGAAGGAAGCAGGGAGGTATAAAATTGTCCTGTGTGCCCTGGATATTTATGCAAAAATGGTAAAATATGACTGATATGAATGTCTGTAATATAGGCACTGGAAAAGTTCATATTCTGTTGCTTTTACATGTCCAGAGTGCCAGGAAAATTGTCTCTGTGGATAAGGGATCTTCCTATATTAGCCAAGGACAGCTGAGGGACTGGTATGACATTGTGCCATGGTTCTGGGAGTTTGACACCACCTATTCCGGTGATTTGGTGTTTCAGGATTTGTTAGGCCATAAGGGAGGCAGAGTATGTATTGGGTTCATTGGTGATAAGGATTGGGAACCGGACTACTTCCATTTGAGGCTCAGTGTCCACTAATTAATGAGTCCTTTGAATTGATTGTATCTCATACTGAACAGAAGCCCTAGAGCAGGGGTGTCAAACTCAATTTCATTGAGGGCCGCATCAGCATTGCGGTTGCCCTCAGGGGGTCGGGTGGGTGTGGCCTGGGTGGGTGTGGCCTACTGGGTGGGCATGGCCAGCTCTACATCGTTCGCATCAAGGGTGCCTATGGGGGCCTGGGCAGGAGTGGGACAGATCTGAGGGTCTCTGGCAGAAGGAGGGTCTCTGGGCCAGGGCCAAGGCAGTGGGGGCCATTCCCTCACTGTTTCCAGGATGGCTTCGCGGGCCGCATGAAACCACTTTGCAGGCCAGATCTGGCCCCCGGGCCTTGTGTTTGACATGTCTGCCCTAGAGAGAGGTCCAAAGGTAAATTTTAGAATCATCTTTCATATTAGTGGGGCAAGACCAGAGGAAAAAGAGAAAGTCTAAGCCAGAAGTTGAGTATGGTTATCTATATCATGGCCTCTACATTCATGAGACCTATCTATAATCTCAGGGTAGCATTAGAAACAAATTTTGGCAGTTGGAAGGGCCAATCTGATGAATTTGGACTGAGCAAGTTCTAATGGTGCAAAATTACAGAAGGGGGCACTGTAAAGAAGTTGTGCTATTGGCTTGGCTTCAAATAATTTTGATACTGCAGAAATATAGTAGCCACCTCAGTCTTGAGGAATTTAAGAATGACTGATAAGCTCCTTTATGTATTTTCAGCAATGTACTCCCCATAGGATTTGCTATTGTTGTTAGAATGTAGAATTACTTCCAGATATTTGAAGCAGGAGATTTGCTCAGTCTTGTTGTTTGTTATCTATCCTCCAAGAGTGATTCTCGGGCTTTTTAGCAAATGCCATAATTTTGGTTTCTGATAACTGAACTCTAGCTGGTCTTCCTTGCAGTTCTGTTCTAATGCTCTTTTAGGACCAATTGGTATTTTTGAGAGTATTGCTGCATTGTCTGCGTAGAGTGAAACAGAGATACATCTTCTAGCTAGTTTTGGGAAGTAAAAGTTCATATTGAGATAGTGACCCATCATAGACTTGATATAAAAATTTATTAGGAGTGAGGCCAGTATGCAGTCCTGTTTTTATGCCTTTCTCAGTTCCAGTGATGCTGGTGAGATAGTCCTGAGAGTTAAATCTTACTTTGAGTTATATTTATTTATATTTATATTTATTAAATTTTTATACCGCCCTTCTCCCGAAGGACTCAGGGCGGTGTACAGGGCAATAAATATTAAAAACGAAGTACAAAAGTTAAAAAACAATTAAATATTATGCCCGATATAAACAGTAATTAAAAACCATGTTAAAACCCCAACCCTTGACCCATCAAACCAGGCCGGATTGCTCAAATAAATAAGTTTTTAGATCCCGCCGGAAGGAGCGAAGGTCGGGGCCATCCGGAGCTCGACCGGCAAGCGGTTCCACAGGTCTGGCGTGCCCACAGAGAACGCCCTCCCCCTAGGGGCCACCAATCGACATTCTTTGATCGGAGGCACCCTGAGTTGTGCCTCTTCATGCAGCATACTATTTAGTTCATATTAGATGAAGTAAGTGATAGTCAATCAAGGAAGGTTCCAGTTTTTTCCATATTTTGGCTCATGATAGGGAATCAAAAGCTGCTTTGTAGTCTATCAAGGTGACATAAAGGGAGAGAGTGTTGCAGAGGAGTATTTTTCAATGAGATGTTGGAGCACTAAGCACTGGTCAGTGATGGATTGTCCTTCCCTAAATCCAACTTGCTGTTCTGCTAGTTAGTATGTTTTCTTCTTCCAGTCAATCCTGGAGTTTCCCCCCCTTTTTGTATATAGGGTTATTTATTAATTATTTTTATTTATTTGTAACTCGAAGCGGCAAACGTATCAAACACATCTTCCCCACAACAACAACAATCCTGTGAGATGAGTTGGCTGAGAGACGGTAATGGGCCCAACATCACCCAACTGGCTTGCATGGCTAATGCAGGACTAGAACTCACAAGCTCCGGCTTTTTAATCTTGGTGCCTTAAGCACTTAGAGCAATTAGTCTTATGACCATATCAAAGAAAATAAAATAAAAGTAAAAAGTAGGATCTAATTCCACAGTTAAATGAATGAAAAAAGATACAATAATAATATACTTATGTGGTAAATGCAGAGAATCAGCATTGTCACTAAAATAGTCATCCAACATCTTTTAATATTGCTGCTATCTGATATATCTTCTTGCGTGCTGTAGCTAGGCAGCTGGGATGACTTTCATGTCTTGGGTGATCCTGTTAGGATTATATACTCTTAGTATACAACCTTGGGATTCTTCTGCTCATCCCTTCCATAAACACCTCCCTGCTATAATGAAGCAGCACAGCAGGACTTCATGGTGGCTAGATAGACAGTATTTATTCTGATGTGAACTACTGTTTCAAACACACAATTTTTAAAGGAAGATGTCTCAGTATTAAATATATTTATTTTATTGATAACTATCTCACTTCTAGTAGAATTACTCTTATCCTGCAGCGATCACTTTCTCCTTTTGATATATCAGAGCAATGGAACACTCAGTTTTCTCCATTTGCAACTTCCCATCTTATTGTTCTTGTTTGTTTGTTTGTTTGTTTCTATCCTGCTTTTATTATTTTCACAAACAACCCAAGGTGGTGAACATATCCAACACATTTTTCTCCTCCTATTTTCTCCACAATAACAATCCCAGTGAGGTGAGTTGGGATGAGAGAGAATGACTGGCCCAAAGTCACCCAGCTGGCTTTCATGCTCATTTAGATATTCAAACAAATTCTCATTACTTTTATTGTTCATCTCCTGGAGTAAAAGATCCAGTCATTCAGTAATTCACAGCTCTGTGCCTACTTACACATCTAAAAGTACAACTGGCAAGAGTTGAATTCTGAAAGAGTTAAAATAGGACAACCAATTTGCACTGTGCCTCTTTCTGTTTAGTAGTTTCAAAGGACTACAGATCTCATGCATTTTAATACTCTTCCCCCCAAACTTCACCAATCCTGAGTTCAGATCTCTCTTTATACCTTTGTAATAATAGCTCCTGGTGCTTTTCTACCAGTGTACCATGCCCTAAGCTGTTCACGTGTAAACTATACTTTTGGAAACTGAATTTTATTATGAATTGTATTGCTTTCTTTGATTCTGCTACTTTTCTGCAAGCTGCATAAAAATCTTTCTGAACAAACTTTTATCCCTGCGAACCTTTGTGAGAGTTTCATGTACTTCTGTTTGTCATAGTGTCCATTCAAAGTAATGCTTCCCATAAAGCTAATCATTAACACCATACTATACAATACAGGTAATCTTGCTTGGCGACCACAATGGTCACTACATGAAGCAGTCGCTAAACAAGGAATACTGTACTGATCAATGTTTAGTGAAAATATCCTGTCATTAACATGCTGATCTGTGATTTATTTATTGATTTGCTTATAGATAGTGTATTTTTACACAGGACATTAAATGTAGTGGGAAAGGGTTTAGATCCTGGTCTGTTGTTTTGTTCTCCCCTTCCCACAACCTCAGATAAAGGACTGTCTTTGAAGTCTGTGATGGAAAACATCATGAAGTCAATTAGAGAGCATTTATAAACAAAGGGATTACAGACAATCCTTCTGTCTTTTAGGCAATTGAGATAGTGTGAGTTTGAAAATTGGCAAGAGAGAGAAGGAAAGAGAAATAAAAATAGAAGGAAAGGGTGAAATCACACCTAGTAACTGGCTTTGTATTGCTTAGCTTTTGTTAGCTGTGATATCATAGACAAAATATTATAAACATACCATGGCTGTAGCATGCCCATGTTAAAAAAAAAAGTTCAGGAACTTTTATTAAGTTTGTTTTCCTTGTCATATTGTAAAAATTTATTATGTGTACTGTCTATATTAGAAGCAGATTTTAGCAATTCTGTCTAAGTGAAGTCATCCTGGTTATTTCCAGACTGTCTGTTTTTCTTTGTGAATAATTTTCATACATTGGATGACAATCATATTTAGAAGTGCTCCACATTTTTAAATAGCACGTTTCCCTTTTGAACCTTGGTAGAATATTCCAGCCTAACATGCATAAAAATATTTTCTTAGGGTGATTCTTCTAACCTTTTTTACATTACAGATAATATATTAAAGTGGAAACAGAAGTAACTCACAGGTCTCATTGTTCACCACCGCTGCCACACATACATTTCATCTTATTCTGTGATACATTACCCATCTCTTTAGAAATAATACTGAACTCAGTGGAACTGTATTTTGAATAAGCATGCATTGTCTTCATTAAAATGCAATCCACATAACAACAACAACAAAAGTTGGAAGGGACCTTGAAAGTCTTTTAGTCCACCCCCTGCTCAGGCAGGAAACCCTATACCATTTCAGACAAATGGCTGTCCAGTCTCTTCTTAAAAACTTCCAGTCTTGGAGCATTCACCACTTCTGGAGGCAGGTTGTTGTTCCACTGGTTAATTGTTCTAACAGTCATGAAGTTTCTCCTTAGTTCTAGTTTGCTTCTTTCCTTGATTAGTTTCCATCCATTGCTTCTTGTCCTGCCTTCAGGCGCTTTGGAGAATAGCTTGCTTCCCTCTTCTTTGTGGCAGCTCCTGAGATATTGGAACACTGCTATCATGTCACCCCTAGTCCTTCTCTTCATTAAACTAGACATACCTAATTCCAGCAACCGTTCCTTATATGTTTTAGCCTCCAGTCCCCTAATCATCTTTGTTGCTCTCCTCTGAACTTTTTCTAGAGTCTCAACATCTTTTTTACATCATGGTGACCAAAACTGGATGCAGTATTCCAAGTGTGGCCTTACCAAGGCATTGTAAAGTGGTATTAACACTTCACGTGATCTTGATTCTATCCCTCTGTTAATGTAGCCTTACACTGTGTTGGCTTTTTTTGGTAGCTGCAGCACACTGCTGGCTCATATTTAAGTGATTGTCCACTGGGACTCCAAGATCTCTCTTATTGTGATTCTGTGCCAGCCTGTGATCCTGGCAGCTGAGTCCGGGGAATCGGAGGAGGAGGAGGGGCCTGGGGAGCCATCAGAGTTGGAGAAAGGCTCTGATGAATTACCAGACTTACAAAGTGAGAAAGAACGTGGCCTCTCTACTCGTGGTCAAGCTGAAAGCCAGCTGGGCTGGGAGGCAGAGTCAGACTCGGAGGAAGCATAGCTGGAAGACCTCAGAGACGCTTGGAAACATAGACAGGTCACACGAGTAATTCAGAGGGAAGCAATAGGGCGACTCCAGGGGAGAAGGAGAAAGCAGTGAGAAGCCACGTCTTGTGGGCTGCATAACAAAAAGAAATACTGTGTCAAGAGATGATGGTCTGTTTATGTTACCAGTGAGTTATTTCCTGTTGGCTCGTGCTCTGTTTTGTTTGTGGACAAGGTTTGTAACTTCAACAAAGGGGTTTATTTATCCAGTCTATTGCTAAATTAGGGGTTGCCTTGTGAAGTAACAAGGCGTAGTAGGCTGGGACAGAACACTTCTCACAGTTACTACTTTTGAGCAAGGTTACCACCTATACCAGGGGTCGGCAACCTTAAACACTCAAAGAGCCACTTGGACCTGTTTCCCAGAGGGGGGGAAAAAACACTGGGAGCCACAAAATGTGTGCGCACACACGAGGAGGGGGGAAACTTGATTGAAGAATTTAATTAAAAACCTTACTTTTTCACCATTGAAGTTTCCATCCATTGCTTCTTGTCCTGCCTTCAGGTGCTTTGGAGAATAGCTTGACTCCCTCTTCTTTGTGGCAAGCCCTGAGATATTGGAACACTGCTATCATGTCACCCCAGTCCTTCTTTTAAATTAAACTTGACATACTCAATTCCAGCAACAATTCCTTATACAGGTGAAACTCAAAAAATTAGAATATCATGCAAAAGTTCATTTATTTCAGTAATGCAACTTAAAAGGGGAAACTAATATATGAGATAGACTCATTACATGCAAAGCAAGATAGTTCAAGCCGTGATTTGTCATAATTGTGATGATTATGGTGTACAGCTCATGAAAACCCCAAATCCACAATCTCAGTAAATTAGAATATTGTGAAAAGGTGCAATATTCTAGGCTCAAAGTGTCCCACTCTAATCAGCTAATTAAGCCATAACACCTGCAAAGGGTTCCTGAGCCTTTAAATGGTCTCTCAGTCTGGTTCAGTAGGAATCACAATCATGGGGAAGACTGCTGACCTGACAGTTGTGCAGAAAACCATCATTGACATCCTCCATAAGGAGGGAAAGCCTCAAAAGGTAATTGCAAAAGAAGTCGGATGTTCCCAAAGTGCTATATCAAAGCACATTAATAGAAAGTTATGTGGAAGGGAAAAGTGTGGAAGAAAAAGGTGCACAAGCAGCAGGGATGACAGCAGCCTGGAGAGGATTGTCAGGAAAAGGCCATTCAAAAGTGTTGGGGAATTTCACAAGGAGTGGACTGAGGCTGGGGTCAGTGCATCAAGAGCCACCACACACAGACGGATCCTGGACATGGGCTTCAAATGTCGTATTCCTCTTGTCAAGCCGCTCCTGAACAACAAACAACATCGGAAGCGTCTTACCTGGGCTAAAGAAAAACAGACCTCGTCTGTTGCTCAGTGGTCCAAAGTCCTCTTTTCTGATGAGAACAACTTTTGCATCTCATTTGGAAACCAAGGACCCAGAATCTGGAGGAAGAATGGAGAGGCACACACTGCAAGATGCTTGAAGTCCAGTGTGAAGTTTCCACAGTCTGTGTTGATTTGGGGAGCCATGTCATCTGCTGGTGTTGGTCCACTGTGCTTCATTAAGTCCAGGGTCAACGCAGCCGTCTACCAGGAGATTTTGGAGCACTTCATGCTTCCTTCTGCAGACGAGCTTTATGGGGATGCTAACTTCATTTTCCAGCAGGACTTGGCACCTGCCCACACTGCCAAAAGCACCAAAACCTGGTTCAATGACCATGGGATTACTGTGCTTGATTGGCCAGCAAACTCGCCTGACCTGAACCCCATAGAGAATCTATGGGGCATTGCCAAGAGAAAGGTGAGACACATGAGACCGAACAATGCAGGAGAGCTGAAGGCCGCTATTGAAGCATCTTGGTCTTCCATAACACCTCAGCAGTGCCACAGGCTGATAGCTTCCATGCCACGCCGCATTAAGGCAGTAATTGCTGCAAAAGGGGCCCAAACCAAGTACTGAGTACATATGCATGCTTATACTTTTCAGAGGTCCGATATTGTTCTATGTACACTCCTTGTTTTATTGATTGCATGTAATATTCTAATTTTCTGAGATTGTGGATTTGGGGTTTTCATGAGCTGTACGCCATAATCATCACAATTATGACAAATCACAGCTTGAACTATCTTGCTTTGCATGTAATGAGTCTATCTCATATATTAGTTTCCCCTTTTAAGTTGTGTTACTGAAATAAATGAACTTTTGCATGATAATCTAATTTTTTGAGTTTCACCTGTATATTTTAGCATCCAGTCCCCTAATCATCGTACCAAAAGGTAAGGTGGATTGATCTCACTAGGATTGTTTTAGTTGTTATTTTAGAAAACATGTGGTGAAAATGTTTAATTGGTATTCTCTTGCTTGAAATATTTAGTTATCTAATACAGTACATATTTAACAATGGGAAATTTCTCACCACCAAAAATGTAGTGTTTAAAGTCTATATTTTAAACAAAATGCAGTGCATGTACTATAAATGATGGGAGAGTGATGGATGTATTTTGAATGCATATAACTGCATAGGATGTCCATTGAAAGAGGCATCACATTTATTTATTCTAGTGTTTGTTTATTGTTTGATTTACATCCTGCCTTTCATTCAGGAGCTGTAGGCAACATGTAATTAGCTGTAAAGTTGCCATTGGTTTATGAGTTCTGTTACAGATATTGAATGGAGAAACAATATAGGTATTATATTGTTAGAGCATTAAACCAAGTGCATGTAGGCTATGTAAAGTATTCTAATAGAACGTTTCCAAGCAAATGTTGGTGTTTAGGAACAATATAGTCCCTGCCCTGAATGATTAAAGCAACATATTATCTTGAAAGCTCAATCTAGCTGCTTCAAAGAATTACCTAATAACTACCATATCTTTTTATATCTTCAGACAACACTTTGTGGGGCTGTCAGTGAAGTAAAATGGGCATCCATGTATATCCATGGAAAAACAATCTGGGTTGTTTTTGTTTTTTGCATATATAAAATTGAGAATAGAGTGCTAAGTATTTTACTTTGAGTTCTTAAAAAAAGGACAGGGTATAAATCTATCAAATAACAAAACAACCATTTAAAACTTCATTTAATTGCATATGGACAATTATCTTCAAACTTCCATGCATTCTGTATGTATTTTTCTGAAGAAATAATTGGCAGATGGGCATACAACCTTTGTAGAACATTTAGTGAAAACAAAACCATTTTTACAAAATGTAGATCTCATGCCTGCAATTGCATCCACGTTAATAGGAGCCCCCGTAGAAAATTTAAGAAAACATAATGCAGACAGTCCTCACAATATCACACTTAACAAGCACAAAGGTCAAAATGTATTACAATAACAGTTCAGCAAAGTAACATATCTTCCTAACTGCTTGAAAAATGTTCTAAAATATTGGGGAAAATTACATTGCTGTGTATGTCAACTGAATTCCTTCAGAAAAATAATTTCAAACACAGTGTGCTACACATCCCTTAACCCAAACAGAAACCTTTAGACGAGAAGCTCATGGTGGTGTTCTCAATGCTTAGGCAAACTATAATATTCTGAACTGAGAATCACTTGAGACACATTTTGATTGGTTTGATGGGAGAGAATCTTGTTGCCATATGTCAGATAACCTGCAGCCAGGAACCCAGGATTGATATTTTCAGTAATGTAGTTAAACGCATAAAAACTTCAGAGTGAATTTCAATGCAAGTAAAATGTATCTCAATTCAGAACTAGCTGAATTTCTCCTCTCCAAGTGCCTGTGTTCGTTAGCACTCTGAAGTATTATACATAAATAGAGCTTTAGTGCAATTAATAAAAAAATATTGTGATCAGAGTAATATTTTTTGAACCGTGGGAATAGATTGTGCAACAAAGTTTGAGTGAATGGGGTCAGTTCCACATATCACATTTGGAAATAAATTAGTTCATTTGATTAAAAACAAAATTTATTTGAGCTTTTTTTTGGTATATTTTGATTCAGTATATACTTCTAGTATTATGCTTGAAATGAAGCATCAAACCTATGGACCTTTGAGAAATAATGTAATTTGTCACAATTATATATGTAACGAAAGAGACATGCTGTAGACCATAACCTATTCACAGTGGAATACAAGAAGCTATCTTTCACAAGTATATGTTACTTATATAATAAGTATAAGTATAATTAGTATTTGATTTAAATGGAATACTTTTTGATGTGAGAATACAATCCTCCCAACTTCAAATATTTTTTTTACAATTATTTCAAAGGAAATAAATGTATTTTAAGTAATTCCTATTGGTTCTTAATTATTTTTCCCAACCAGTGGAATATTGAAAAGAAATAATGTAGTGGGACTCAGGACTATGAAGGCAAGTCAGCAAGATATTCCTCTGAAAGTAGGGACAAATCTGACTTTAAAGAATGGGTCACATCAGCACCAGGCCACGGACCAGGATTGGGGACCTCTGGTATACAGCCTTCCCTCCCCCATGCTTCCCTATGTGCACATAAAAACGACACACTAATGCAATAGGTTTGTTTGTTTTTATCTCACCTTTATTATATGTATAAATAACTCAAGGTGGCAAACATACCTAAACTCCTTCTTTCTCCTGTTTTCCCCATAACGACAACTCTGGGTTGAGATGAGAGAAGGCAAGTGGCTGAAAGTCACCCAGCCAGCTCTTAAGCTTAAGATGGGACTAGAACTCGTCTCCTGGTTTCTAGGCCAGCACCTTCACCACTGTGTCAAGCTGATTCTTAAAATTATTACAGAGAAGTAATATTTGTAACTTGAATTTCATGCATAAACTGTACATCTACTATATGTAGTAACTTCAGTAGGGATCACACGAGACAGCTGGCTCAAGTTGACAACCTTTATTGGTGAGGAACCGGGTGGCTGACAGACTTGCAGCCCCTACTTTTATACCCCAGCTGGCGGCCTGGTAGCCAATACGAACAGCGCCTGTTTCCCGCTGCCAGCAAGGACCAATCGGCGGCGGCTGGTTTTTGACAGCCAGGAGCTGTCAACTGTTTGCCGCGCCTGCGCAGTTCGTCGGCGCCTTGGCAGCTGAGAGCTGTCAGCCGTCGCGCCTGCGCATTAACTCTCGGCAGCTTTTGACAGCTGTCAAAAACTGCTGCGTGTTCCTCTCCGGTTTTACCTCATAACTATTTACACTTTAATATTGTGGCATCAATACATAACGGATAACATTAAATACAATGTTTTGAAGATAACAGTTTTAGCTTTACAGAGCACCAGGACTTTCTGGAATCATGGTTACAGGTTGGTTGGTCATTATACTCCAGAGTACTTGTACTTGTGAAACTCTTCAGAAATGGAAGTTGACTCATTCCTTCAATATTATGGTTTAATAACTGGGAATTGGTGGCCATAGCATTTGGTAAAGTGGCCTAATAATAATTGGAATGGTGAGATATCCAGGGCTTTTTTTGTCATAGAACACCCAGAACGGAGTTCTGGCACCTTTTTTGGATGGAACCTTGTAGGGTAGGCAAGGAGGGTTGTATGACGTGTGTGAGTGAGTGAGTGTGTGTGTGTGTGTGTGTGTGTGTATATATATATATATATATATATATATATATATATATATATATATATATATATATATATATATATATATATGTATGTATATGTGTGTATATATATTTATATATGTGTGTGTGTGTATATGTGTGTGTGTATATATATATATATATATATATATATATATATATATATATATATATATATATATATATATATATATATATATATATATATATACATACATATACATATACACACACACACAGCACTGGAGATATCTAATTGTGAACAATTCTTTTTTTCTCTCTTCATTTTCTGCAAAGTATGCCTTTTTTATTAACTTTTCTGATGCCAGCTTGGGTTTAAGAAAATGATTGTGGAACTGGGCTGAAGCAATAGTGATTACAAAGATTTAGAGGTTCAAGAGGTGTAAGGAATTTGGAAAGACATGTGTGTCATTGCTTCTTATAACAACCAAAACAGGAATATTAATACTGTCCCTGAGGAAAAATTTACCTGTTTCTAAGCTATTAATAACTTGTTCATCTCAACATGATAGAGTTATGAAAAGAGAGCACCTTTGCACGCTTCCCAAATCAACAAAGGTCCAAATTCAAGGTTTAATATTGCTCTTTATGTGCCCTATACCTTTAATTAATAACATCCACATAAATAGGGCTTAGAAAGGAAGAAAGAGAGAGCAAATGCATACATAAAAGCAGTTAAATTAAATACCTGGAATTAGCTTCTAGATCCTGTTATTAAACACACTTTGTTGACAACATGCTATTTCTCATGTTATTGTTATTGTTAATTGATGAAGCAAAAGTTATTTCAAAGTGATTCTAACACAAGGTAGGTTATCTAGCATTCCTTTAATGTAGTGCTGGCTGTGCTTAGTCTTAAAGCTCAACATCTAATAAAGAGTCGCCAACCTAATTTTTTAATGCAATTTACCAATTGGGGTCCCACAAAAGGTAGATTATATTTTATGGCTTATGAACAGCAGGATAGATATTTCAGTAAATCTGCAGACAGTGGTAATTTTGTGGAAAGTGCACAAATGAATCTGGGAAAAAAAATGAAGTATTTTATTGCCTGCCTACACAACTGCATTCACAGTTCTCACACCACAATCATGTATGTATGATGCTTACGACTGATTATATAGAATGTAATAATGCCTACATGAAGAAAATGGAAATTAAATTCAAAAGCAGAATTAATTCTCTTTGTGAAAAACTTAGAATACCAATAGGGGGTGTTGGCATCAGAAATTGACGAGCCAATTCAGGGGAAAAAATAATCCCCTCAAACACTCATTTCCACTCTGATCTAGACTAGAACCAACAATCACTATTATGTTTCCATAATAACACTTCCCAGTGTTCTTCATTGAGGGATTCTCAAATGACTTTCAGCATCAACTCAAATGATGTAAAACAGTCTCATGATTTTATGTTGTAAAGGAGAGAAGTTTCATAGGAGTCATTTTACCATGCCCAGAAGCATTGATTGTTTGGTTTCAGGTAGGAAAAGCCAGTGTATGAAGTCCAGAAAATATCCATCTAGTAGTTCCAAGTCACCCTTAATGAAATATGTGGAGGAAGCATTGCCATTTATAAGAGGAAAGAAGTGATTCTATATTTAGTTTTTACTATAAATTAATTTACAGTCATTTCTTGCTATCTAACATAAACAGTTATCACTTGCTTGTCTGTAATCCATAATGTAAAGCCAAGATTTTTACCATACTTTGGGATTAAATTAACATAGATAACTTGGTTTACAAACTGACTTTATCAGGAATTAGATTATGGAGCCTAATGGATGGAAAATTATTTGTTGCAAAACATACATCCCATGCTAACCAGCACTTAAGTGGTTTCCCATTAGGGCTGTCCACACTTCCTTTATTTCTGCACTTTTATCTTTAAAGGAGAATATTTGTAGCTCAGGATTGAAATGGGGGAGGGTCCTTGGTGCTCTCTGGGCTTAGTTGTTTTCTTGCAGATTTTTCATTACACAAACTAAGTAACATCATCAGTACTAGAATTGACAATGTTACCTAGTTTGAATAATGAAACGTCTACAACAGGGGTGTCAAACTGCCAGCCGGTGGGCCGGACGTGTCATCCAGAAGCCGCGCCCACCCCATTGCCAGCAATGGTGAAAAAGCTCTGATACATTGCACGATGTCATGTGACGTCGCGAGTTTGACATGTCTGGTCTACAAGAAAACAAGGATCCCTCACTTTTATCTTTGCTTTTTTTTCTTTTTTTCCTTTTAAATATAAGCTCTTGTTAGTTTTTATTCTATCCTTAAAATTAATATTTAAGAAAAAAAATATTCTTGGGGTACTTCTGTCTCCCTGCAAGTGTAATGCCTCTCTGTCATTTGTGAATCTATTGCTTCAGATTTCTTTAATGAATTTCTTCATGGTGCAAAGTGTATCTTTCACATCATTTTCAAAGTAGGCATAATCTTCCTTACTAGTATGAAGTGGTTTCTGGGGAAAAAAAAACACTATTCAAGTATTTGGTTAATGGGCGATGAGTATTTGTGTTCTTCCAAGGCAAGTGTGGTTGAGAGCCAAGTATTGTTACTTCCATGCTTTAATATATATATTAAATATATATATCACAGTCTCTTTTCCCTCACAGTAAATGAATGGTGATCCATAATACATGGGTTGGTGTCAGGACCCACCCCAAACCACTTCTTAGGAAGACAAAATTCTTGGAGTCAAATCTATTCCAAAAAGAATCTTTACTATGACATGCTTGGTTGTAAGAATACGAGACAGGACTTAATATTATTCCACGAACTAAACCCTTATAAAAGAGTTCCCGGTTTAACCCTCCTTAGCCCCATTTGGTCAGTCCCCCATCCTTTATCTCGTATCATCCCTCTCGTGGGAAAAAGGAACTTAGGACCTTTCATGTTTATTGCTCTCTTCCGTGACACAAGCCAGATGCTAGCCCCCCCTTTTGTTTCCCCAGTTCAAAAGGCTTCTCCTTTCCTTTGAAATGCCTAATACTGGTTCAATACACATCCATTCTCTTCTCTTCGGGAGATGGCAGAATCCATGGAATAATGTTTGAAACATTCCATTTATGAATATGATATAAATGGATTCTGACAGTTGGTGTGTTTAGAACAAGCAATCAGCTTATCTTTAGTAGCAGGCTGTCCAATGAACTACACTATTTTAAAAAAGATAGAATCACCTTTGACTCATGACGACTTCATGGGCACACCTGGTCTAGCCTATAGTCTTGAAATTTCCAGATGTCCTTTTATCAGGTACCATATGACCTGACCATGCTTGTAAGCTTTTCATCTCTGTAAAATGACATCACTAGAATTGGTGGACAATACCATATTCTGCTGGTTTTTCCATAGAAACACATTATTGACCTTCCTTTGCTGACCCGTAATGCTTCCAATTACTTAATTCCTTTTCTTGTGAGGAATAAAAACACAAAAAGCCACAGTTTAGAATGGAAAATACAAAATGAAGAGACAAGAGATGGCAAAGAAGAATCAAAGCATGGACAAAGATCAGTAAGTAAAAGAAAATTGGACAAAAGTCAAGGTTCAGCATTGATTTTGCTTTTAACTTTATGTTTATTTAAATGGTGTAAAGACCTGGCTTAAAAACAGTAACTATGAGAGCGACCTTGGAGTCCTAGTGAACGATCACTTGACTATGAGCCAGCAGTGTACAGCAACCGCCAAAAAAGGTATAATACAATCCTGGATTGTATAAACAGAGGCATAGAATCAAGATCATGCGAGGTATTAGTACCGCTTTATAAAACCCTAGTGAGACCATACCTGGAGTACTGCAGCCAATTTTGGTCACCATATCACAAAAAAGATGTTGAGAGTTTGGAAAAAATTCAGAGAAGAGCAACAGAGATGATCAAAAGCCTGGAGACTAAAACATACGAAAAACGGCGGCGGGACTTGGGTTTGGCTAGTCTAAAGAAAAGAAGAAACAGGGGAGACATGATAGCAGTGTTCCAGTATTTGAGGGGCTGCCAGCAAGAAAGGGGCATCAAACTATTCTCCAAAGCACCAGGGGGCAGGACCAGAAACAATGGTTGGAAATTGATCAAAGAGAGAAACAACCTGGAATTAAGGGAAACTTCTTGACAGTGAGGACAATTAACTAGTGGAACAGCTTGCCTCCAGAAATCGTGGGCACTCCATCGCTGGAGATTTTTAAGAAGAGGCTAGATAGTCACTTGTCTAAGATGGTATAGGTTCTCCTGCTTTAGCAGGGGGCTGGACTAGAAGACCTCCAAGGTCCCTTCCAGCTCTATTCTATTCTAAATACAGACTAATTTCCTGCACTCCTTATTTATCTTAATTTGACTTGTCTGGAAATGTGAACAATAAGCTTCTTGTTTAAATTTGCTTGGAAAAAACCCCCATTCTCTCTAACTTGTTCCTGCATCCTCAGGTATAGATCTATTTATTTAAGCCTGTTACAGCTAGCCTCAGAAGAAAATGATTCACATGCCACTTGCAGCCATCTGTAAAGAATAGCTTGTATCTTAGGTATACTTGTTTGGGACAACTTTTTATTGTAAATGTTGAACTTACCTGCTAAGCTAAACCGATTCAATTGTCATTTATTCTGTACACTAAGCAAAGTGGCTATAGTTATAGACAGGACAATAGGAATCTCTATCAGAAAATTTGTAATTCTTATAATTTAATTCCTGGGATTTTTATGACATTGTAATTACATTGGTGTACAGGTAATCCTTGACTTACAAATATTTGTTCAATGACCATTCAAAATTATGATAGCACTAAATGAAGGGATTTACAACCTATGTTCTAAGTTACAGCCACTGCAACACCACTATAGTCACATGATTGAAATTTGGATACTCGGCAATGTGCCTGCCCTTACAACCAGCCACAAGGACCCTGCAAGTGTCCCACCTGCCCCATCTCACCTCACTGGATTCCTTGGGCCTACCTCCCACCTACTGGGTCCCATACCATTTCTCCCCTCATCCCGCCTTGCTTCACTTTTACAAATAACACCTTTCCCAAGGAAAAGCAGACAATGTGCCACTCAGCCTTCTATACAGAAGCTGTGTGTTGCCATCTCAAAAATGGGCCCCAGGTTGGAGGCAGCCACAGTTCTCTCTCAGTCAGGAATTGCAGCCACTCCCAAAATGGCACCCACTTTGGGGATAGCACCACTCAGCTTCTGTATAGGAAGGCCGTGCGGCGGATCAAACAAAGATTGCCTTTTGGAAAGAGAAGTGGCCAATCCACTTCCACTGTGCAACTCTCCTATATGGAGGTCACTTCATGCCATTTCTGAGCAGGCACAATTTGGGGAGCAGCAGAATTGCAGCTGACCACAAAATGGCACACACTCTGGGAGGGCACCACACAACCTCTGTACAGGAAGGCCATGTTGTGAATCTGTTGCTTCTCATCAGGAAGGGGGGGAGAGCAGGCCCAATGATGTGGGACCAACCGGGGAGGGGGACCTGTGCAAGGGATGGCCCAGGGAGTAAGGGAGGCCTGGGAAGCCCAGGGCAGGCCACATCTGAGCTGGTGTGGTGCTACCGCGTAGTACTTCCCGGGACCTCCCCTAACTCCTGAAGTACCCTAAAATCTGCTTAAGAATTGCAACAGGGAGAGCCAGGATTGTGGTTGTTAAATCAGGCAATCAGGTGGGTGCTTCACTTAGATTGCCACAACTTATAACCATAATTCTAGGATTGGCTGTGATCATAAGTAGAGGACTACCTGTACATCTGATACAGGTTTGCATCTGAGTCATAATGGATGTAAATCACCCAACAGCTGGTCATGTTAGCCTTTCAGACTCAGTATGTGAATCTTTAATCCTACACACAAAGGAAGAAAAGAGAAACCATATTTTATTCTGCTCATCACATCACATCACAACTAGTTAACTCTGGGTCTATTCTCTGCAAATTGCAGGTTCACGAATTATATATACAGCATGGTATATATATACAGAGTGAGCGCCTGTTACTCGTCCCAGCTTCTGCCAACCTAGCAGTTCGAAAGCATGTAAAAATGCAAGTAGAAAAATAGGGACCACTACGGTGGGAAGGTAACAGCGTTCCGTGCGCCTTTGGCGTCTAGTCATGCCGGCCACATGACCACGGAGACGTCCTCGAACAAGCGCTGGCTCTTCGGCTTTGAAACGGAGATGAGCACCGGCCCCTAGAGTTGGAAACGACTAGCACACATGTGCGGGGGAACCTTTACCTTTTATATATAAAGGGAATTCTTTTTGCCAGCAATCCATTTCTAACTAAATACTTAGATCGTATTTTAGAGGAAAGTATCCCCCCACGCAAAAAAAAACACCTTTCCAAGAAAAGGTGTATTTAACTCTTCCATTTCATGCATCCTTCCATCCTCATCCACCTGAACCCAATTCATTTGTGCTATAAAATATTAGAATAAGAATCTATTGGGAAGAGTAGTTTAGAAATAGGCTGGCCGTGTGTTGCTTTTCCGTACACAGCCAAGCTGTTCAGATCACAGGTATCCAAGTATATAGCAGCTTAGCAGCAAAATAAAAAATAAAAAATAGGAACAGCTGTATGGAAGTTCCTACTTTTTGCTCTTTGCTCCACAGTCATGATTGCCACTTACAGGAAACATGGCCTGTTTTCTCTTGTTGAAAGCTGAACAACAGCATTGAAGCTGTTAATAGGTTGAGTTTCCAGTTGCACATGGTTAACTTGAAAGGGGCCTTTCCTCTTATGAAATAGTATACTTTGCTTTGGCAATTGGCATTTGATTTTAAAAGTAGTTGCAGCAGCTGAACCTCCTGATCTTGGCCACCTGTGATTTATGAAGGGCTTTCACACCTGATGCCTGAAAGTTCTTAACACTATTTCATTCTCCCTTTTTACTGGGTTCCCCCCACCACCACGTGCAGGAAATTTACTGATTTGGTTAATTGGTTTAAAATGTATGCATAGTCTGGAACATTTAAGAAGCAGACTTGAAGGAACGAAGAAGTTCTCTATTGATACAGCAGCCTGCAACGGTTTCAACACTGCAGTGTGTGGTGTACTTGCATTTGCTAGAGTTACATATAAGCTGTTCTTAATAAAACATATTTGTTTTATATGTACCTCCGATTTGCTACTCTGTGTGCAGGGGTGCTACTATATGAGTGAAGTACAAAACGAAGTTAATGAGCCTACATAAGGAATGCAGGTGGTCCTTGAGTTACAACAGCGTTTGGAACCAGGATTGTCATCACTAAGCAATGCAGTTGTAAAGTGCAACCTCAAAAGATGTTGTCATAACCCCAAGATATGGGGATCATTAAGTGGGAATCAGAGTAAGTCCCAGGTAAAGAGTGCCACAGCGGGTGAGGGAGGCCCTGGAAGGCCTGGTATAGGCTGCACCTGAGTTGGAGTGTTGCAGCGCGACGGGAGGTCAGAGAAGCCTGGGAAAGAGCATGCTTGTGTGCAATTGCAGGGAGGTTGCAGGGCGAGATTGTGTTGAATGCATGGAGGCCAGGGAAGGAGGGTGCAAGAAAGTGCATGTGAGCAAAGAAAGGCTGGAAAGAAACTTGCCTGAGCAACTTGTTACTTTCCTTGCTGGCCTCCCCATTGACTTTGTGGTGGGAAACTGGCAACAATCAATCATATGATTGTACTTTACTGCAACCATTGTAAGCGCAACGGGGTTGCAAAGTACCTGAGTTTTATTCATGTGAGAGCCAGAGTGCACCAACAGCTGGAACTTGAAGTACTGGTTGTAAGTCCATTCAGTTCCATCATAACTTTGAACAGCTACTAAACAAATAGTCATTCACTTATATGGTAAGAGAAATATGTTCGCCTCTTAGTTGTGATAAATAGAGTGAGAGACAAGGGGGTACCCTCAGAGAATTATCTCAGTATTCAGTTGATAATATACGGAATACATATGCAAACTATCAATGTTACAAGAAATAGCAATGATATACAGTGTGGGACAATCTACTTGTCTTACCCTCACCGAACCAAATTTTGTTCACTCTGGAGGAATTTTAATAAGGACCAGTTTTCTGTTTGAGTTTCCTAAGTGCCAAAGCACACAATCTCTCTGTCTCTGTCTTTCTCTCTCTCATACACACACACACACAAACACACACAGAGAGAGAGAGAGAGAGAGAGAACTAGAGAGACAAATTGGATCTGAAAATTGTAATATATCTGATATTGTAATATAACCACACCCTTGTGGCCTCCAAACAAGCCACAATGAAAAATTGTGGTCCCCAAGCCAAAAATAGTTAACACTCCTGCCTGAGCATTGTGGTTGGATGTTGCTGCAAAAGAGTGAAGGAAGTGCAAGAATGTGGAAAACCAAAGCTTGTGAAAGCCTCCGTAATATTAGAACAGACTGAGGGTGGTTCTGAATCATTCCTGTAGTTCTGAGTCTTCGGATTCAAAGTCTTCTAGAATCATTATTATATACATTCTCTCATTATAAAAATCTCAAAATTGGCTGATTAATGCTAATTCTGACTCTGAAGTGCCTTCCTTCCTTCCTGAGGGAGAGTGAACATGAACAATGGCATATTTTTGTATTCTCTTTTATATAACAATTTTCCTTTCTTCTGCAGCTCTGCCTATACAGTATGTATATATGTAAGCTGTATCTTTAGACTTTGGCTAGACAGTAATTTCCACCCTCATTAGCACTGTATTGCTAAAACAGAAGCAAGTCAGAAAACTGGCAAGAATAGGACTAACTGCAGATTTAGTAGGGAGTCCCTCATTAGGTTTATAGATACCCCTTTTCATCCTCCCTCATTCCAGACAGAAGATACCAAGCAGTAGCGCTTGCCCATCACCACCAACAAAAAAAGCAGCAGATAGGAGCAAGAACATAATAATCTTTTCACTTTGTGAACAACAACAATAATAAAGTTGGAAGGGACCTTGGAGGTCATCTAGTCCAACCCCTGCTCAGGCAGAAAACCCTACACCATTTCAGACAAATGGCTGTCCAGTCTCTTCTTAAAAACTTTCAGTGTTGGAGCATTCACAGCTTCTGGAGGCAGGTTGTCCCACTGATTAATTGATCTAACTGCCAGGAAGTTTCTCCTTAGTTCTAGGTTGCTTCTGTCTTTGGTCAGTTTCCATCTGTTGCTTCTTTTCCTGTCTTCAGGTGTTTTGGAAAATAGCTTGACTCCCTCTTCTTTGTGGCAACCTGAGATATTGGAACATTGCTATCATCGTCCTTCTTTTCAGTAAACTAGACGTACTCAATTCCAACAACCGTTCCTTATATGTTTTAGCCTCCAGCCCCCTAATCATCTTTGTTGCTCTTCTCTGTAGTCTTTCTAGAGTCTCAACATCTTTTTTACATTGTGGTGACCAAAACTGGATGCAGTATTCCAAGTGTGGCCTTACCAAGGCATTGTAAAGTGGTATTAGTACTTGATTCTATCCCTCTGTTAATGCAGCCTAGCACTGTGTTGGTTTTGGCAGCTGTAACACACTGCTGGCACATATTTAAGTGATTGTCCCCTAGAACACTGAGATCCCTTTCACAGTTACTACTATCGAGAAAGGAACCAGCTATATTGTACCTGTACATTTGGTTTTTCTTGCCTAAATGTAGAACCTTACTTTTTTCACCATTGGATTTCATTTTGTTAGATAGCGCCCAGTGTTCAAGTCTGTCAAGATCCTTCTGTATGTTAACCCTATCTTCTGGAGTGTTCGCTATTCCTGCCAGCTTGATGTCTTCTGCAAATTTGATGAGTTCCCCATCTATCCCCTCATTCAAATCATTGATGAAGATGTTGAAGAGCACTGGGCCTGTAACAGAGCCCTGGGACACCCCACTACACACTTCCTTCCATGTAGATGCAGTTCCATTCAGGACCACACACTGAGTACGGCCTGTCAGCCAGCTACGAATCCATCTGGTGGTGATGCTGTCTAACCCACATTTTTCTATCTTATCAAGTAGTAGGTTGTAGTCTACTTTATCAAATGAACATATCACTTTATTTCAAGGGATACCAACTGACATAGTCACCAAAATTCTATCCTTCTCCCCTTGTAAAAGTAAACATAAAAGTTTCTCCTATCCATTTATTTTGACTCTTGGTCCTACCATATTGCTGTTTGCAATGGTCTTTGAAATTAAACAAGCTGGGTTGGAAGCTGTTCAGATTCCTCATGGAATGGCTATGCCTAGATGACAACTACTGTAGTGTCAACCAGAAGTAGCTGGTTTCTTGGTAGGAGTCAAAAAAAATTTCATCTCTTCTTCTGCTGTGCAAAATTCTGGAAGAATTATGTAAATCACACTTGAGTAGATTTATAATTATACAGATAGCATATGTACCAAATATGCCTCTGGTGCAGAGCAACTCTCCTATGTGATTGTGGCCCAGTCTCCACATAGGCTGGGAAAATCTTGCAGTTTTCTTGGGCAGGTTTTTCAAAAGTGGTTTGCCATTTGCTTTTCTAAGCTGAAAGAAAGTGATTGGCCACAGATCACCCACCTGGCTTGTGCTTAAGGTGGGACTAGAACTCACAATCTCCAGTCTCTAGTCAACGCCTTAGTTACAGTGGTGGGATTTAGCCGGTTCGGCAGAACTGGTAGCTAATTTTTTGTTGCCTAGGCCCACAATGGACTTCCGGAAGCAGCATCCATACAGAGAACCGTTGTTCACATATTTGAATTCCACAACTGCTTAGCTACTACAGGTGGTTCTCAAATTACGACCAGAATTGGAACTAGAATTTCTAAGCAAGGAGGTCCTTATGAGCTCTGCCTGATTTTATAACCTTTTTTGCCATAGTTGTTCAGTAAATCACTGCAGCTGCTAAATGAATCATGCAGTCATTAGCAAATCCAGTTCCCCCATTGACTTTGTCAGAAACTGGCTGGGAAGGTTGCAAAATGGTTGGTCACCTGACCAACTGTCGTAAATACATGCCAAGTACCCAAATTTTGATGACATGACTATGGAGATGCTGCAGTAGTCGTAAATATGAAGGCAGAGCCAAATCTGTAATTACTTTTACACATTTAAGGACTGTAAAATATATTTTGAGGAAAGATCATCTTGAAGATGCACATGCAGCTCACTTGTTCCTGGAGAGAAATCAACCCATGTAAACCATATTCCTTGTCCAGTTTCAGGAAATTCTCAGCCTACAGTTTTCATAAATCCCATTCAGCATCCCCAAAGAACAGTGGAAAACATTACTAATGGGATGCAAATGTCACATTCTGATAACAGGAATATGCTACTTAGAACTTGTCATGAATGTTGTCATTTTCTCCATGAAAGCTGATCTCTATTTATAAAAACCTTCACTCCTAATCTTAAAAAGAGAGAGAGAGAGAGAGAGAGAGAGAGAGAGAGAGAGAGAGAGATGCATTAGAAGATTAAATCATGTATTTATATCCTGTACTTTTTCTCCTTTTGTAAGTCAATAAATTTGTACTGTTAGCTCAAGCTCATGAACCAGATTGTACAACATTTTTACACTGATGTATCTTTCCCCTTGAGGTACCAAAAGATATATGTACAAAGCAGGTGTTTTCATTTGTTTAATTGGAGTTGAATTCAGACAATATTACTGGCAAATGAGCTAGACACATTCAGTAATTCATAGAAAGTGACAGTCGTTTTGCTTAGATGTTTGTCTTCCAAGCTGAATAGATAAATACAGCAGGTTGTCAAAGGCCTTTAAAGCTTTTAAATGAAGCAGTGTGGCATTATTAGCTGGTTCATCTACAAATGTAGTTATACAAGCGGCACACCCATATCTCATCTTTTGAGCATCAGTTGGTAATTTTTGTATATTTAAATGGTATCCTGTTTTGACATAGTACTAAACCGCAAGCCTCAAAAAGAAACACATGAAGCTTGTGTCAATACATGCT
>NC_138203.1:251153912-251246412 GCF_964194415.1 Vipera berus
TATGTCGATAGCAAGTTTCAATACCATATTTTTTTTACTTTTGTATATTAACTGGCACAGTATTTTCTACTAAATTTAATCACAACTGGGTTTTTCAAACACGAAAGACTAAAAAGTTAATGAGCAAATCCAACTGTGTTAAGTGCTAAAATCCAACTTCAGAGGTAATGTCAGAGGATTCTTGCAGCCTCAGAAATGTCCTGGAATATTACCTACTGAAGGATTTAATATTAAAGGTTAGTTTCTTCCATGGTCAACATCTACCCCACTACCATCACTCCAAAAAAGATCTAAACACCAAATATAGCAACCATAGTTAAACTTTACAGAGTAGAGAGATGTAACCATACCAGAAATGAAGATTTAGAGACTTCTCCTCAGTAGGAGGATTGTAAGGAGGTAATCTTATCCAGAGCCAAACAAAAGTTATCTTTTGTGGAAATCTTATTCCACAAGAATTTCTTAGCAGGTATGGTGACAGTTAATAGACATTAGAAGAACTTCACAGCTAGCCTCACAATGGTTACACTGGTCAAGTCTAATAAAACTTAACAGGATTAATTTAAGTTACCTTGGGATAACATATTCAGCAGTGTTTACTCTCAACACTAAATGCAGCAAATTGTGAATGTAGAATCAGCTTGCCTCCTGTAGCCACCAAGGAACACACATTTTAAAAAACAGTACATAGGGATTTAGTTACTGTGACACCCATTAACTTTTATGGGCATGCTAAACTCTCAAGATATTACTTCAACAATCCTTCTCTTTATTTGTGTTCTGTATAGCTCCATTCCACTATATCATGTGTAATTGCTCTTGTCTCAACTCATAGCTCCTTTTCATTAAACTTTTATTTATGAAACAACATCAAATTATCACCATTTTGCTTAAAATACTTATTATCTTTTTTTTCTATTTATAAAATAAGGAAGCTTTTTTTAAAGAAAGAAAGAAAGAAAGAAAATGGCATTTTAACATATGTTTGAATGCTTGGGGGGGGAATTGGAGTGTAAGTCAGCTAAAAATATACTGTATTAGGAAACCTTGGGGACCACTGAAATGAGAACAGTGGCCCATTACTGTTAAGAAGGTGTTTTATTGAAAATATGCTGACATACATTCCCAGGAGAGCGAGAAAAGACAGCAAGATGCCCGGCAGTTATTTAGGTTGTTCTCCTAGACAAGCTAATATATATAGTTTGGCACTTCCATGCTGTGTGCAAGAGAGCCCATATAATAGACTAATGCATACTTCTGCATTAAAAGGCTGCATATTTCCCAGGATAATTTTTTTTTACTCTCTTTAACACAGCTATCGTTTATACCTTTCACTTATGTGTTAATTACTTAAAACATTTTTCCCATTCACTTGTTCAATGAGGCAGCTGAATAAATTTAAGCAACCAGTAGATGGCAGCATTTGTTAGACTGGTTCCCCCATAAAGGGCAGGGACCTCTATTTACACGTGTACATCTTAAGGATTTGGCTTCTGCTAAGATTTCTGGTAAACTAATCAATATGTAGACATATTATTATCATTATTATTATTTTAAAAAAATAAGTTTCTAGTTCCTAAGACTGGAAATAGACTGAAAAGGTGAAGATCATATGTTACACAATCTGCTAATCAGTACTAAAATAAACATTCAATATGTACCAAAGAAGTAGGTATAGATAATTAATTTTGCACTTAGCAGTTATGTTGAAAATCCTGATTACTCATGCTATTATTTCTGTTTGCCTAATAGAAAAAATGGACTGACAGAATAGAAAGATGAAGCTTAAGATTCTTAGGAATGACAACTTAAATTAAAAATATTTGACTAAAAGGATCTAGGAAACCCGCCTTCTTAGCCACAAGCAGATTAATTTTTCCCATTTTTATCATAATTAGGTTCATGCATTTCAGTAAAGACAAGACTTGTTTTTCTGTAGATTATTGCACAAACCACAGGTGACTGGTTTTTTTTACTAAGCCAACACCAAACAAAAATATCTGTACATTATGGTTTAGTGTATTGTAGGAAGTCAGTCATAGTTTGCAATCCCTCATGGGCATAATTTCCAGTTCGGTCATTGATTACTTTTTTTATCTTGTTGCAATTAGAACATAATAGGTAGCTTAGTATGGATGGCAGCCCAGGATGTGACTTTTGCTGAGATATTGCTCAAATGGAATGAAATTATTTGTTAAATATTATAACCCAATAAGGTTTTGCATAATTTACTTTGCTCATGGATACGCAGAGCTGAATTTTTTCCAGAAGCAAGATTTTCCATTTTCACTTTCCACGAAGTTATCATCGCCAGAAAGAGTTAGTGATAAAAGTCATGATCCTACTCTAGCAATATTTTTCTTGCAATTAAGGCACTACTAAATGATAATTTGTAGATTGCTGAGGATGGACGTATAGGCAGCCCTCGACTTACAACAGTTTATTTAGTGACTGTTCAAAGTTACAACAGCACTGAAAAAAGTGACTTATCACCATTGTTCACACTTACGACCATTGCAGCATCCCTGCAGTCACGTGATAAAAATTCAGATCCTTGGCAACTGACTCATATCTATGACGGTTGCAGTGCCGTGGGATCGTGTGATCCCCTTTCGCAACCTTCTGACAAGCGAAGCCAATGGGGAAAATGGATTCACTTAACAACCATTGTTAAGTGTTACTAACTAAACAACTGATTCACTTAACAACTGTGGCAAGAAAGATAGTAAATTGGGCAGAACTCACTTAACAATTGTCTCACTTAGCAATGGAAATTTTGAGCTCAATTGTGGTCATAAGTTGACTACCTGTATTTACTTTGAAGAGTTGGGACAGCCTGGAAGCTGAGATATTGCTTTCTGGCCTTCAGTACCCTCTCTATTTGAAGGCAGTGGGAAGCGGAGGAGGAGGAGGAGGTGGTGGTGGTGAGGCAAGTAGCAAAATCTCCCCAACTTTGTCACCCATGTTGTTTTTTTTCCCCAAAGGTTTGAGCCAAGAGGTTTTCTTGTCTTTTATGACATTAAATTGATTTCATGTCATACATTTTAGGGTTCATGTGTGGCACAATTTATGAGGAAGTTCATTTTACGACAGATGTTTGATGCCCAAACTTTCATTTGTATGTTCATGTATATGATTGTTTACTGGGATTTCCAGAAGCCATAGTAAATACATGACAAGTGCCTGAATTTTGCTTACATACATGACCATGAAGATTCTGCAACAGTCTTAAGAGCCATTTTTTTTAAATTCATTTGCTATCTGTAACAAGGTTATACAAATCAAGCCTCAGTTATATAAGACTTAATGCATTCTTTCCCAGAATTTCCTGCCACAGAGATAACTTTTACTATTTGAAATCCACACATAGGATGTATAATTAGTGGGAAGAACTTTACTAATGAATTATTATGATGTGTATCAGCATGCACTAAAATATGTAGTTTTTTTTTTAAATTCCATTTATATCCCGCCCTTCTCCGAAGACTCAGGGCGGCTTACAAGCTTAGCAGTAGCCTTCATTCTATGTTTATGCCTGCTTATTAGGGCTTTCACACACACACACACCCAAGCGGTATTATTACAAAGTCAGCTTAATTGCCCCCAACAATCTGGGTCCTCATTTCTCGACATACAACCATTTCTTTGGGGACTGAAGTTACAACATCTCTGGAAAATGTGAATTATGACCAGGTTTCACACTTACATGTAGTCACATGATCAAAATTTGGACACATGGCATGTATTTATGACAGTTGCACTATCCTGGGTCAGGTGATAATCATTTGTAACCTTCCTATCCAGTCAGCTTTCCTACAAGCAAAGTCATTGAATGAACCCAGATTCACTTCATGACCGTAGTGCTGCAGCGATTTGCTTAACAACTATGGCAAAAAGGTCGTAAAATGAGGCACGACTCACTTAACATCTTCCTTGCTTAGCAAAAGAGATTTTGGACTCAAAGTGGTTGTAAGTCAAGTACTACCTGCTTGGCTTACACCATCTGTGACTTTTAAAAGGATTTGTTTTTGTTGCTTTTCAACTTCTTCATTGTGTTTAACTTGCTTTAGCTGATTGTCTAATAATGGATTTTACACATACAGGCACACATACACACAGAGGTCATATTTTATATTCCATTCTCTAAGTTGAGGAGAGAATTCTACGGGTCTTGAAAGGTAGTAAGAAACTGCATTAGAAAATAAATGCCTATGTTTTGGAGGTTTTTTCCCTCCCTGTTTGTGGGAAACACTTTCAGGAAATAAGCACATTTATAAGAGTAGCTTAGAACCTCTTTGTTGACCAGGTGCATCAGAGTGGAGAGTAATGAAGAGTGCAGGCTTAATAGATCTCTGTACTCAGAGTTGTAATGATCTAAAGATACCTGCACTCAAAGCATACTCAGACTCTGATTTTTTCCCCCTTCTCCCTTCTTTTGTTCCCGAGTCTTTTTTGAATGCTCACAGAAAATCTGAGACTAGAATTGAACATCCCGTATAATAAACAAACAATTCATAAGATACCTTTTATACCTTTTATGTAAAAGAGAAATCTTTTACTAAAACAAATGACACAAATGATGAGATATGCTACAAAGACGTTGCATTTGCTGAGCGCATTTCTAAGATTTTACCTAAGTTACTAGAATATAGGATCACTTTTCTAGTGCATCACATAGCTGAATGTATTCAATTCAGGCTCGCATGGAACCATTTTTTGTAAGCATATCATTGGATCAGAACTTCTCGTATAAAAATTCATCAATAACATTCTTCCTCATGAAAAGTAAAATTACCATTTATTAGGCAAGAAGAAAGCAGTTAATTAAGATCAATCAAATATAAAACACAGGGCAGAAATATTCTGATAGTTATTTATAAGAACACGTCAGATCCAATTATATATAAAATAGTGTTTATTTCATTCATTATTAATAACTGCATGATTTGAGAAAAACAATAATTTTTCTGAAGCTTTCTCCAGAGCTCTTCTGACTATTATCTTCATCTTTCACCTGTATGTTGATGCTGCCTGCTGTGCATATATAAATTAACTAGTAATATTGCTATTATAAAAACATAGTAGTATCGAGGGATGAAAATAGTATCTTTATGCCAGAATGTATCTCAAACATACATAACTACTGTCAGTTTTATTTTAAAGTCATCTACATTATAATGTGTACAAAATAAAATTAATAAGGAATAGTATATTGCTATAATATGAACCTGATAACTTTAGAAAGCAATTAAATAGATAGGTAGCAAGGCAATCCATATATCACAGCTTTACTTTTGGTTTCCTTTAAGAACAGAAAGCATCATTGTTTACTGGGTTTCTTATGATTTGTTCCACCAGAAATGAAAACCATCAATAAAAGAAGGCTCAGATCAATAAATTAGATATTGCCATTTGAAAATACTAATGCAATGTTGCCTTACAGAAATTGCTTCAATCTAAAATTATTTTGCAGATTATTGCTCTTTTCTTATCTGTAATTTACGATTATCCCTTGTAAGCTAACCATAGAAATACAACTCTATTAAAATTTTGCTTATAAAGGATTAGGTTTTATATGTTTCCTTTGCCTTCCGATACTATGATCTATCATCTGTATAATATCAGTAGTGGGTTGGACTGGATTCTGTTATGATCTGCTGTCCTTTTAAGAAAATCTGCTAAGTTCACACCAGTGATCTCTTTAACTCAGAAATATTAAAAAGTGGAACTTACTCAGAATCTCCCCCTGAGTTAGATGCTTGTCCCACTCACTCAAATAGTATTACATATCCAAAATGGGTGGTACAACTTAAACACAGATATAGATATAAAGGTAAAAGGTAAAGGTTCCCCCGCACATGTGTGCTAGTCGTTTCCGACTCTAGGGGCCGGTGCTCATCTCCGTTTCAAAGCCGAAGAGCCAGCGCTTGTCCGAGGACGTCTCCGTGGTCATGTGGCCGGCATGACTAGACGCCAAAGGCGCACGGAACGCTGTTACCTTCCCACCGGAGTGGTCCCTATTTTTCTACTTGCATTTTTACGTGCTTTCGAACTGCTAGGTTGGCAGAAGCTGGGACGAGTAACAGGCGCTCACTCTGTTATGCGGCACTCGGGATTCGACCCGCCAAACTGCCGACCTTCCGATCGACAAGCTCAGCGTCCTAACCCACTGAGCCACCGCGTCCCTTATAGATATAATACTAGATTTGTCCCCAAGATACTGGAGGTTTCATTCAATACTGTGCTATGGTATTAGCTGCTAAGAAAGTTATATCTGGCTAGTAGAGTGGGGGGGAAAAGAAGCATGGTTTTCTGGGATTATTTATTCTGGTTTTTGGATGTGTGTATGTGTATATAGATATAGATATACACACATCCAAAAACCAGAATAAATAATCCCAGAAAACCATGCTTCTTTTCCCCCCCACTCTACTAGCCAGATATAACTTTCTTAGCAGCTAATACCATAGCACAGTATTGAATGAAACCTCCAGTATCTTGGGGACAAATCTAGTATTAAAAATGCACAATCAAAAGTAATCAGTCATTTTACACATGCACACAGCAATGCCTATCCCAGTACCATAGAGCAAAACATGAAGCCTGCATTAAAGTCAATGGCAATTGGGGGAAAAACGAATCATGTAATTTCCTCTTTTCAGGATGGAGATGCTCAAAAGGTAACAGATACTCTGATTTCCTTTTTCATCTTTTATTTCACTCTGCTTAGGAATGTGAATGGCACACATACTCTGGCGCTAAGCATTTAATTTATTTATATTCCACCTTTATTATTTTTAATAAATAACTCAAGGCAGTAAACATACATAACACTTCTTCCGCCTCCTATAATTCCCTCACCACAACAACCCTCTGAGGTGGGTTGGGTTGGAGAGAGTCAGCCAGGGGATTTAGTTTCTTGGGTCGCAAAAAAGGCAGAAGGGTTAAAGAGGAGGGCATTTATAATTTCTATATAGCAACAATAATTTTTTTTTCTGCATATGAATTTATCAGGATCTACATACAGTAATTCTTAATGTTACATTGCTCTCTTTGTAGAGGAATTATATGATTTAATTGGATATAGTCTATGAGAAATAATATTTGCCTCTGATGTTGCTATGAATTTCTTTGCTGGATAGGGAGGTAGTGATTTTTCTAGAATTGGTTAGTTTTCCTCTGGACAATTCAAAGCTTTCTCTTATGGGTTGGTTGCTAAATTGTAGCCTCAATAAAAACGCATTACTGTTTTGCTAGAACTAAATTCCTTTTCTTATTTATGAAATAGTAATGTGATATGTTTAATATCATCAAACAACTATGCCTGCCTCTCCCAGATCCTTGGGAATGTCAAATCCAGTCCAAACATCAGGCTTACTGTGCAGTCAATAGTAATATGGATGGGAATAGTAATATGGATGATTCTTCCTGGTTGCTGGAGGTTGTCTGTTGTCCTTTTTGTACAGACAATGGCAGAAACCTCTTGTTTCTAATTGGACCTCCATCTTTCCATAATCAGATGGAAATCCTAAGACAAAATGTCTTGGGAAATACCAGAATAAAATATGTAAAACCGTAACAAACAGGAATAGGGAATGAGCACATCTGAGCTATTCTGTAGTAAAGTCACAGCAACAGTCATAAGGATGAACCAGTTGCCAAGCATCTGAAATTTGATAACATGATCATGGGGCTGCTGCAAAGATCATAACTGTGAAAAATGGTCACAAGTCACTTTTTTCATTGCTGTTGTAACTGAACTGTTGCTAAATGAATTGTTGTAAGTCGAGAACTATCTGTAAAAGATAGGACTGTTTAAAATATGGTTTTATGATGATTGTGAATATACCAGATGTTACACATATCTACAAGATGAGAAAATCACATCAGGAGAAACGATGTTTTTCACTGTCATCATATTCACCAAAGATGGTTCTGCCCCTTGGATGCTCCATTCAATGCAGGATCTTTCTAGTTGCCCCTTCAGTTCTTCTAAAGTAGGTTCATTCAGACTTACATTAATACAATCTTTATTGCCATCTTTTACTGAAAGGTTAAAGTAAATTGAGCAGATACAAATTGATAAACCAGCTGATGATCAGTTTACCATATTCATGTTTCATCACAACAGTTAACTTATAGGAAGATTGTTCACTGGAACATCACATTAGGTGAACCTGTTTTATTCATCTTCTCATTCAATTATAGTTGGGTGGCCTGTGTAATTTCAAGTGAAACTATCTCTATTTAAAATAAGGCTTCCAATTAGTTGACTGGTGGATTATCCTAACATTTAGAATCTCCCCAAGGCCATTTGCATTGCCAAGTTGGAGTTTGGTGTTACATATCTGTCATCAAACATATAAATGTGTTTATAGATTGCATGCATATTTTATATGTATTATGTTTTATATGCCCTTTATATTATTTTGTTTTTCCTGGATTCCAGTGAAATATCTGAAAGCAGATATTCCAGTGAAATATCTGAAAGCAAATTGTATCCTAATCTTCTGAAATGTTTTGCTTCATATTATTTATTATCTCTTAATTCTAGACTTTTAGACTGCAATAATAATAATTCTTATTTTTTCCAGTTAATGTAATGCTTATAATAGTATCTTACCAAGACTTTGAAACCAGATCTATATCAGAAATAAAGAGAAAAGACGGGGAACTATGGTTCATGTAACCATCACATGTATTGCCTTGGTGAATTTTGAGTATGTCAAGGCATAATCAAGTGGCAGAAATTATATTATAGGCAGTTGGCAATAAAACATGGACTCCTTGAAACTGAGCTTGAGAGCCACATTACGAATACTTACCTGATCTGGTTTTAGACAATGTTAATTTCACACTCTATTGGGATAAACCTGTAAATAGTACTGACAAAACAGTAGGCTACAATAATTCTAGCCATAAAAATATATCCAGCAATAATTCTTATGGATAACATGAAAAAACTGTAACTGAAACGAAATCCATTTTACAATAAGAATCATCACTTAAGAAAAGAATGATACAAATATTTCATTTTGAAATTAAATTATTTATACTTTAACTAAATGCTTTAGTGCATTGTATCACTCAGTCATTCCTTAAATATCTTTTGCCATAAATATAAATATTGTTTTTAACTGTAAGAAAGAACTTTCCCCAATAATTTGCTTTTATTAACAGGAAGATTGTGCAGGTTATCGGAAAATATGGTCATGGAGGCAGATGAAGGGTTTTTTTCTCTATCTTGGGTGGGCGGGGCGGTGAAGCTATCTTAAATTCAGCTCCGTCTTTCTTTCAGATAAATTCAATTATTTGTCATCATCATAAAGCACACTATGTCCTTTGGGAGTAAAGCAGATGCTTCTTGGTAGTTCACAAGGAACCTTACAGAAATGAGTAGTCGCTATTCCTTCTTTTCAATAGCTAGAACTTAATGGTATATTGCTGCAGGATGCAATAATGTTATTCTGCTAAATCTGTGCTTTCCAACATCTTCCAGAAGTTTCCTATCTACCTCATCACAAGGTTCACTGGATTATTAATAGTTCACTGTAAAACTCATTGCCAAGGTTTGAAAGCTCTGAAGATCTGACATTTTTAGACAAAGCAAGCTATTAAGGAACTGCGAGAAAAACTGGTGTCTTGGTTTTTGTCAACACATTAAAATGAAGTTTCTCTGTTATGCATCAGTCATTCTTGTGCACAAGCAAGTGTTAGAAACTGAAGCTCTAAAAGGGCTGGAATAGATTGTTCATTTCTCATTGTATTGCTTATCGGTGGATTTTTTTTCCTCCATTGAAATCAGTGGTTTATTAATACCGGGAGGATATGGAATAATCCCAAAATACTGAAATAATTATTGGGGCTATCTTGTAACTAAAGACTTATTCTGCGTTGGGTAAAAGTTCCAATAATTTCAGTGATTGACACATAATTTGGATAGAGCCTTTACCCTATATGGATCTAGGGTAATTAAACTTGCCCCACAGAAGGTCCTAGGTGACTTGCAATACACAACATGAAGCAACAAAGCAACTTTGATGAAAACCTATATAGGTGGAAATATCTGGCTCTGACTGGTATTGTTAGATTACTGACACCATACTTGTTTGCAATATGAAATCATTAACACAAGGAACCCACTAGATATAATTAGATGTGGGATTCTGTGACATCATTAAGAGTTGAGACAGGAAAATCCAGTTGAGTCTATTCCTTTATTTGCTTACACCTAATGGATAGAATCCTGTAGTTCAGAAATGTCAAACTCGCGACGTCACATGACATTGCGCAACGCATTGGAGCCTTTCTGCCATTGCTGGCAATAGGGTGGGCGCGGCTTCTGGATGACGCATCCGGCCCGCAGGCCAGCAGTTTGACACCCACCCCTGCTATAGTTCAATCCCAAGCCAAAGGACAACATGCAGGTGTGAAATGCTTCAGAAAGCATGTGAATGGGAGAAATTTGCATGTAGGCATACTTCTACCAGCTAGCACTGATGTTGTTATCTAGTTTGGTAAAGAAACTTCTGCAGAAAGCACCAAGGACTCCATAGATGGAATCCTGCCAAACTAAAGCTATCACCTGTCCTTCTAGATGTATCCTGAGAGATTCTAGGCCAGAGGTCCCCAACCTTTTGAGCACCAGGCACTGGTTCCATGGAGAGAGGTTTTTCCACAGACTGGAGGATGCATGGTTTTGTGTGTTGCCTGCATCTTGCAGATGGGGCTTTGCTTGTTTGTGCGGCCCAGTTGCTGGCATACCGCGGCCCAGTACTGGTCTACGAGCTGGGGGTTGGAGACCACTGTTCTAGTCTGTGTCTCCCCTGAACCTCTTCCCTTTACCCACTTTTAGCTCACAATTGCATAGTTTCTTAATCTGGGCTTGTCTCTCTGGGAAAATTCTGGTTTGCCAAAAACTCTCCCTCATTGCTCCTGTAGGTGCACATTCCATCATAGGGAATTATAGAAGTCAAAATAACCACAGTTCTCTCCCAGATAAAAAAATGACTATTGATGCTAATTAGGAGCAGAGATTTAAATAGTTCCCCCCTCTGATGACATTCCAAACCTCTTTGAAAACCTGGCTGTTCTCCCAGGGACTAGGGTGGGTGTTGAGCCCGTCAGCTGTTTTTATTATATTGTATTTTTCCCAGACGTTCGCTGCTCCTTTTTCTAATGATTGCCTCTATTTTAATTGTAAGCTGCTCAGAGTCATCTATAATCAGGTGGCCTCTAAATCAAATCAAATCAGCCAATCAACCAAGGAAATAAATCAAAACATATAAGACTGGTACAGTTGGAGTACTGCCACCATCCTTGTTTGAAATGTGAAATTATTAGCACCAGGAATCCACTGGGTGCAATTAGATTTGAGATTCTGTGAAATCAGAAATCATGAGATAAAGAAAAAGTGTGGAAAACAATCAAAATGTTTCAAAAGTTTCCTCCTCCCCTCCACCGTATACATCATCCCTAATCAGTTGAAATAAAGATGTCCTTTCTCTACCTCAGGAGGATATTTGGGGAAATTCCCATTATTACTAGTTTAATTATCCCGCCAACCTTAGCTATTCTTTGAAAGATAACTGGACTAGTTAATACTTGGATGGGAAATTACTAGGAAGTCCCAGGACTGTAGGGTAAGCTTGGAAATTGGTTTTTTTTTCTTGAGTCCCAAGAAAAAGCAGTGACAAGCCATTTCCACATTGTTGTCGAGGCACACCCATGAAATTTCCAAGAGATAAAACTTGGCTCAAAGGCGACTTTGCTTTGTATATCGTAACAGTATTATAAAATAGTATTTTTTAAAAAAACAATAAAATAAAATTGGGATTCCTGTATTGGAGATGAAAAGGATTGCTACTCGTTGTGTAAAAATGTCATAAAAGTTCACTAAAACAAAATCCCTTTCTAAGTGTTCAGAGAAGCAATTTCCTTGAACAGTCCATGTACTTATTGCTTGTCTGTCTCTGCCATGGATCCTATATTCTCTTCCAGATCTAATTTGCAGGGGATGTATGTTGACCTGATCTAACTATATTTTTAATCCCATTTATATCCCGCCCTTCTCCGAAGACTCAGGGCGGCTTACAATCTAAAGCACAAATCAATGTGCTTAGCAATAGCCTTCATTCTATGTATATGCCTGCTTATTAGGGCTTTCGCCTAATATGCCTTTGGGTTTGTCTTTGTTTGACACACAGAGAGAGATGTACGTTTTCTTTTTATCTCCATTCTTATCTTACAACAGTCTTGTAAGGCAGGCTAGGCTGGGCTGAGAAGTACCAGTGCCTTTTGCCAAATCCCTGAATGAATGCCATGGATGCATTGTGAACACAGGACAATATGCAAAAGTGATCTGGCTTATTCTTCCTTGAAATCAGGGCTACAATTTGTCTACATTTGCATCACATTTAGCTTCCTGAAATTTGGCTTTCATTCCCTATCAACCCACAAGTGAAATTTAGAATTGATTCCCTATCAGTTCACTAGACGCCAGTCTGAGGGACTTCTCACATCAGGATAATATAGGGAGGATGAAAGAGACTGAGTAGCAAAGCACTTTGCCATGGAGAATACTATATAAACAGTATTTTAAAATGCAGGTAGCTCATCTGTTTGCCACAAGGCAGTTATGTGATCATGAATATAAGAGACAGCTTTCACATAAGAGAAAGAGCTGCAAGTGGGAAAAAACTGTGCAAAGCTTTAACTAAATAGCCTCCATTGCCCCCCTCCCCCTCCCCCCCCCCCCGCTTCCTCCTCCTTCTCAGCAGTTTCAAATACTCAAACGTGTACAACCTTTAAGGATATAAAAATTACACAATATTATTTTTGCTTTTAATCCAGATTGCTTTTGCATTATTTTTCTTTACGTAATACAGTTGCAAAATATGTCCTATAATAGTCACAATTCGTATTTAAGATCCATATCCTTGATATGTAGATTTGTTTTACTTCAGCCATTGATTTAAGAGCAAGAATCTTATCTGATTCAGGGATGATGCTTTTTGGCAGATTTAGGATCTCACATAAGATGTGTGTAGTCCATTCTTAAATATTCATAAGCTAGGGGTCAACTTTTTAGTGACCTGCACAAAACATTTCATTAATTTGTTGTCTAACTGAAAACACTTTAAGCTATGGAAAGCAATCCATATCACATCTGGTTTATCATGTGATTACAAAGTATCATTGAGTTAGATCCCTTTGTATTGTGGGTCTCTCCCTACTCCCCCAAACAGCACAACTGTTGTTTTGCATTCATGTTTCTTACACAAGAGTAAGAAAAAAATAAAGTCAGATTAATTTTATTTGTATGTAATATCTATAATACTATATGTTTTTTTTATTTATTTTAAAATATCAAACTACATTTTTCAAATGTAACGGGATGAACTTCAGTCAATAGATACATTTTAAGTGCTCCAGTATTTGGGGTGGGTGGGGGGGTGGGATGGAGGAAAAGGGGCATTAATGCCTAAGAGCAAGTGATAATTCTTTTTATCTGGCCATTTGACACCTTGACTGATTGTTCTGCATTTAATTGCACAGAACCATCAAATCTGTTAGTGAAAAGGTCCCAACACTGAGTTCAGAAATACTTGTTTGAGCCTTTAACAACAAGGTTTATAAAAATCCTTATGTGGAAAACTTTGATCAGAGGGCTGTAATAGATTCATCTGTGGTTGTGATAAATTTTTATATCTTATCATTCCCTAGTACGTGATTCATTTCCTTTTGGTTTATTTGGAGGAGGTGGGTGGGTTATTCTCTGCATAGGCCAGGCACACAAATAATTTGTACGAACTCCTGTTGAATACTTATTTGTACATGTTTGCATGATTTATACTGGATTGTACCGTGAATAATCTGCACTAGACAGAAGTATCTGAAAAGGCTAGAGGATTGCAAAATAATAAAAGCAACATTTTTGCTAAAGAGATATCCAAAGTATCTCCCCATTAAAAAACAACAACAACAACAAAAAACCCACCTGATTTTTCAAATGAGGTTTTTAACCACCACCTAACCCCCCCTCCACAAGTACAATTGTTCCTCTTTCGGCCTATCTGATTTTTAAAACTGATTGCTGTGAAAGGTTGTGTTTGCTTGCTGCTCCGTACTATCGCTGAACAGGCACTGCTGAATAGATAGCTCTTTCACCGTGAGATTTTTAAAAAGATCTGTTAGTCTGCGTTCATTTGGGTTGGTTTTTGTTTTCTTAAGGGGGGAAAAAATAGTTTGGAAGTGATCTTTGCAAAGGACCGAGTAAGCATATGCTCTTTGCCATGCTTTTTAGAGCACAGAAACAGACACGGTTGGGTCACAGGGTTAACAGCACTTAATTGTAGTTGCTTTACAGACAAAAGCGTTATTTCACAAAAGCATTATTTCACCTGCCTGAGAGAGAGAGAGAGAGAGAGAGAGAGGGAGAGGGAGAGAGAGGCCCATTGTGTAGGGGTGTTTGAACTGATTATGTTTAGAGGCTGGTTGTGATTGGTGGAGAAGGGCGTGGCTGATTGGGTAGTTCGCATCTTGTCAGCCCAGAGCACCCTTGTGTGTGCAATCTGTCTGTAACCTGAAGACTGTACAGCAAGCCTTAAAGAGCTTCATGGCCCAGCACTGTGTTTGTGGTGGCAGCTAAATGGAGTTTGTCAGGTTTGTCAATATGATTGATTTTATTATTTGTTTCAAATAATACAGGGCATTGATCTTTAATTTTGCATGGACAAAATAGGGCTGTTTATTCAACTTCTTTCTTTCTTTCTTTCTTTCTTTCTCTCTCTCTTTCTTTCTTTCTTTCTTTCTTTCTCTCTTTCTTTCTTCGCTTTTTGAACTCTTGTTTACTCTCCTCAGTCAAGAGTTTTACAAAGAATCTGAGAAACAGATCGTCAGCGAACTGTATTCACATTATGTAGGCCTGTGTCTTCTTTTCGTGAACTTTTAAGGGAAGATTTGAGAACAGCCTTTTTAAAAAAGTGTGAGCAGGGCATGAAAATACATTTCTTCTTTGTCTGGTAGTAAGTGTAACAACTTCGTAAATAATTGCCTTGAAAAGAATGCTGTTTTTGGAATATAGCTGCTATATACAAATATAT
Organism: Vipera berus; assembly: GCF_964194415.1. NCBI lineage: Eukaryota > Metazoa > Chordata > Lepidosauria > Squamata > Viperidae > Vipera > Vipera berus. Next base: position 251,169,017 of record NC_138203.1, read on the forward strand.
GAGTGAGATTCTATCCTACCCCGTTGGAGGCATGCTTTCAATATTTATGGCATAATTGCCTTAATTATAATTTCTTTGAAAAAGGGGAGTAAAACTGCAGATGTGCAAAATTCGGTGTCAGGCACAGTTAAGTGTTTGATTTCACTTGCTAGACAATTTGCCACGTGAAATTATGTACGAGAGGTTTGCTTTTGACAGTTACCAGGATTAATGTTCTCTGAAGAAATAAGTGTAACTGGATCTAACTGTAACCAAGCTAAGCATCAGGTTTAGAATACTGAATTTTCTTGCAAAAGGAGATTATTTTTTTAAGGGGTGGTGGTAGTGTAGAGGAGGGAACAGTTAGGAAGTGGGTGGTTAGTTTAGAGCAAAGTGCATATATACATGCTTCCTCTTTGAGGTTAACTCTTTCACTTCTGACAGTTGAAGAGGAGAGAGAAACTGAATAGCTCGTAGAGGAATTTACTTCTGTAAAGTGCAATTTTAAACCCAAAGAACCGCTATCAACTTACTCTAGAAGATTTTAGGATGTTATATGAAAAAATAAAAATAGAAAAGATTGGAAAGGGAAGATAAGCTTACTACGTAAGAAATGTGCTTTGTTTCTATTGAATGAGATCTGTTGCTGAAGAAAAACTTTTACCTTACTGATAGATATTTCTGAAGCAAATAGATGGCAAAATGGAAGTCCTTCAGAAGTATGAGTTGTGTTTTCACATGTGTGTATGTCTAATTGATGGGTCTATTTTTGTATATACAGATATATGCTCATATATGGGCATATGTGCCTTAAAGCTTATTACAGGATTTAATTATGTTGTATGGACTAGCTAAAATCAAGTACTTAGTAGAGGTAACATAAATGCACTCCCAGCTTCTTGCCCAGTTTGAGTGCAAGTTGAAAAAGCAATTTATGAATTTATGGCCGTATTTATTTTTGAATTCTATGTATACATGATGGCTAATATGGACAAATGTTGTATGTGGTTATTCTGTAGTTTTAATTCTTTCTAATAACATTAGAAGATTAGTTCTGAAAGCAGGGCTATTCTACTATTAGTAGTAGTAGTACTGAAGCTTCTGAGAGAGAAGCAGAGAGACTCCTAACATTGTTGAAAACTTCAAACAACCACACTGTCTTCTTTCTTCGTCTTGCCTGAAATTGCCCTGATACGGATATAAATCTGAAAACAAATCCTGTCCAAACAGTGTAGCCGATTTGGCCTAGAATATGATAGAGCTGAACTGAAAACTGATTGGCCTGACACTTTATAATCAAAGCTGATTTATTGTTCATTAGTAGTGCATTAGCCTTTTCAGGCACGACAGTTATTTGTGTAGGGGCCTGTCAAACAAAAGACTGCTAGCACCTGTCATTTCTAAACTATGAGATAAGCAAAATGATGGTAAGATAACACAAACAGAAATTCATACTTGCAAGAGGTAAACTCTTTCTGTGAACTTCCTTTTAAAAATAACTCTTCAACAATTTACAGGCCTGCAGTTTTTATAAACCTTAATAGGAATAAAAATGCATCTTGGTGAAGTGAGACATTTAATCTGGCCATTTGTACATGAGTAACATCATAATGACTTACAGTCATTACCTATATGTACTCTGTTTTTTTAACACATTGCCTGCCAAAATATGATACTGTTAATAACTCTTTTTTTAAAAAAATACTCCATTGTCACAGTGTTACTAATGGACAGATAGTATAAAATGCCACCCTTACAAACAAGAGTTAATTATATGAAAACAGGGTGACATCACAGCAGACCAGTGAAAATGTCAAGATATATCTGTTGGTGTTTGAGACATGTTTCTGCAAATTCTCACTGCTTTATGGTTCTTATTCCCACTGCTTGTCCCTGACCCCTTCTTTATTAAGGTATGATCTCATGGTATAAACCAGAAAACAACACATTGTTGAAAGAAAACAAAATTTGTTAACTTTTGTCTGCCACCATAGAAACAGGATTAACTTATGTTATTCCAAAGTCATGGAGAGGAGAGTATCTGAATGAGGATATATAGTGCATTGTCTTCTGTGAATTTTTCATTTGACAGGGATTTTGGAGGCTGTGATCTTAATTAAATCTCAACTGGCTCAAATAATGCATCTAAAAAGGCATGCAGTGTTGCATAACCTTGCTGAGTTGGTTAAATCATAAATCATCAGAAAGCTTATGATAGGGAGGATTTATTTCAATGCGGTTTTGTTCTTTGTTTGTTAGTTTAACAAACTATTATTTTAAGTACATTTTACTATACTTTGTAATACCCGTCCTAACCACTTCACCCCTTCAAAAACAGCATCTTACCTAATACAGGCAAGAATGAGGAGATGCCATACCCAATTGGGCTAAAATTGGAGTGATGCATTGAAACTGACCTGGGATCATAGTTTCTTGGAACTTTTTAACTCTTATACACCTAAAAGCAGAATATCAGCTTTGCTTTTATGATGCACATACAATGTAGCGGTTGACTTCTTTTAATTTGATTTCAAAAATTGAGAACTCTTAGACGGATTCTTTTAGATTATCAGCATTAGAAAATTCCTATTAGTAAATGCATCATGCAGGTGTAAAAGTCGGACTGTAATAATTCTTTAGTATCTGACTGAAATGTATCACTTTCTGCAAACTATAAGCACCCACAGGAAAAAATATTAGATTGTTCTACTGTGGATTTAATTAAAAAATCGTAAGTTTCGATGGAGATAGATAAGTACCTAGCTTTGATTCCCCTTCAAACTGACCAGGATGGCTAGGTATAATTTTTTAAAAGTGTCAAATATGCTTGGTGAGCAGCAAAGATTATTGATTTTGTTAAAGAGGTAAAATTTTAAATTATATGCTAATTTTTAAGAGGCGCAGTGCAAATATGTTAATACAGTTTCTCACAAATCTTCTTCAATAGTCAGCTATCAGCAGATGGTGAGACCTGAGATTGTGTAGGAAGTCTCATGTTCATTTCACTATAGTTTCATTTCTTTCCAAAGTGCTGAAAATGTAAATGAATGGCTGATTGCAATGCCTCAAACTCTATTGCTCTGGAAAAAGCAGAACATGAGTTGCGTTAAAGGTAGGAAAATCATATTAAAAGTTTAGAGAATGGAAAAGGCAAAACAAAATCTGACAATGGTTTTTCCCTAGCAGAATCAATCTACTTTGTAAAATATGTTTATTACTTGAGAGATTAACATTGTTCTCTTTTCTTATCTATCTATCACACCCCTTCCCAAATGGTTGTTGCAGAAAATAAGTAAATAAAAAGAATCCCCTCCCATTTCCCAAATCCACACCTGCAGAGCTAGATTGTGAGAAAGTTCTGATACTGAAGACTGACTTGATATTGTTTGGCTGATTTTGAATTGTTTGTTTTAATGAAAGTCGGATAGTGTTTGCTTGAAAGTACATTCTCTTTGAAATTCAGACATTAGTTTAAATGCTTTTCGGGGGGGGGGGTGTCTTCATTTTTTTCTTTTCTTTCAATGCTTCCCCCCCTCCCCGTGTTGTCAAGGACTGAAGGGCAGGGAAAAAATATAGAGGCAGAGACTGTCCCATGTGTTCCTCATCTTTAAAGCTAACTTGAGTGTCTGATATTTTTTTTAAGAGAATCAAGTAGTTTTGTGAAGTAGTCTTTTATGTTAACCTTTTCAGAGCAGTTTCCTCTCTTGGGAAGTATTTCTCCTGTCTGCAGTATATGATGTGATGAGGTAGGGTGGAATGGAGGTATAAATGAACATTGAACAATTATCCACTTTGCTGTGGCTTTCTACTAGAGTTATTCTCATTCATTAGGAATTGATTTCATATCAGTCCTTCTGAAGGAAAAGAGAAGGACAACTGGACAACAGTAGTATGTTTTAATTTTAAAGTTCTCAATCTTGCCCTTAAATCTGAAACATCATTGTTCAGATAACAGAGAACAAGGTAAACCAATAACATCAAAAAGGTTGACTTTGTGATTTCTCAAGGGCTTATTATTTTGTATTTTCCAATTCTATTTGAAGTCTTGAGAAAACAAGATGACACTTGGGAGACTACATTAAATTTTGATACATTTTCCCTATAAACCAGTACCAAATACTCTCGCAGCTTAATTTTTTACATTTTCTAGGAAAGGATAGCTTATTTATTGTATTAATTTTGCACTATTTTTCTAATTACTGCACCATTTGGGGAGAAGATTTTATTGTGTTTTTTTTTCATTTGTCTTATTTTGTAAGGCATCCTTAAAGGAGGAAGAAACCCCATGTATTCTGTCTTTAAAGGACAGGAAATATTCTGGTTTGACTATGTCTTTATTAGAAATAAATCTGATGGGATTTTTTAAATTAAAGATGAGTAGAATGAGTGCCAATTAGAATTCTGTAGATGAACATACCTGTGATATGAAACACAATATGTTACAAGAACTAAACTTTTGCAGATATTTATTTGCAAAGGCTGTAACTCTGCATTGTGACCTGCTTGAAATGAGTCTGTAACTTGAAGAGATCTTGTCATAATTTGTCTCCGATTTTGTGTCTGATTGGGAGTAAGTTCACCATATTTTTAATTGGTTATTAATATTACATTAGCCAGTATAATTTCTTGTATATCCCAACCTCTGGTCTATTCATTCACAAACCCAGGAAAAAAAAGGCAAATTCAAATCTTTTGTGTAAGAAAATAGAATATAAAAATATATGCTAATATTGGAAATTATTTTGCTGGTGTAAATTTTACAGTTTTTGAGATGCTACAGAATTAAAAAAAAACCTGCCTGGTGTGCAACTGTTAAAATGCTAATTTAATCATAGTCATTTTGTTATGATTCCCCGCATGTATTAAATTAGTGTGTAAATATTAAACACTAAGATTGTTAATGAAATTGAGGATACGTGGTTGTTACTTTTTGACTGTTTGAGGTTTGTGGGGATGAGATTAAGAATGTACAAATTCTTCAGGGCTCTGCTCCTGGTTTTGTTTTTTTTTTGCTTTGTTTTGTTTTTTTAAGAAGCTAAGGAGAAACAAAACAAATGTTGACTAAAGAAGATTCCCTTCTATTGTAATGCTGCTATGCAGGTGAATCCTTCCATCCGTATTCTTCCTCTTTCTGCATGTCTCTTTAAATAAGACAGGGAAAAGTGTTCATCAATAACAAACATTTAAGAATAAAGTCTTAATTTATGTAAAGTCTATGTTTATATGCAAATGAAGTGGATATGTGTTATAGCTTTAACTCTTAGCCGGACACATAAATAAGAAATCAATTGTGTAAGCTAAGTGGAGATAGTGTCAGGTTCCACTAAGGTTTCATTATTAAAACAAATATAAATTTTCCTCTTCCCCCTCATCTTTCTTTCAGTTAGGAAAGAAAGCTTTATGTAGTAGGAAGCACAGAATTATTAACCAAGTCAGGAAAATGTATTGTGTTTAATTGTGTATGTCTCTAGTTAAACTCCTACTCTTAGTGAAGCGCAATAAACAAAATGATAAAAAAACATGCTAATTGAATTGTAAAGAGCTTCACTCTTCTTTTTTTCTCCTTCTCATTTTTTTTAATAGGAGGTTGTATTGTTGAGGATAGAACATTTATGCTAATGACTGACTACTTAGCTGATTTTACATTAATATAATAAACAGTACCTGTCGTCATGTTCTTTGCAGTGTTATTTCAGGAAAAATACTGAAGTCTTAAAAGTGAAATTCTACTTTGCATAATGAAACAGAATCATGATTTCCGCATGAATGTTTCCAGCTCTGTGTGGTTTCTTTTTTCTCTTTAATTGTTTTTGTTTTGTAGACCTGAAATATTGTGTCAGAAATGTTTTATCCACAGGGAGAAAAAGATAATGTGATTTAATGCTTCCTTATTCCAGAGGGTGAACTGCTTTTAGCATTATGCTGAATGATTTTCCCCCTCCTTTATTGTTACATCGGCAACTTTAGAATTAATGCATTACTCAAATCAGTTGAGGTGCCTTTTATTCTGTAGACACTGGTCTTACTAAGTTGATGGAGTTAACATTTTTCATTGCCTTAAAATGGCCTTCTATAACTTATATTTGGCTACCACAGTATTCTTTCTCAGCCACTAAAGGAATTGGGAGGCCGTTAAAAATACATTTATCTCCTAAATTAATTGTTGTTGTTGTTTTTATTATTATCATCACAATCCTTAGTTAGAACAAGAGAACGGCAGTAGCAGAAAAGTAAAACGCATAGAGACAAAACAGAAATTATAAAATAAGCATTGAATGGAGCTTCCTTTAAACTGAGGACATTTTTTTAAAATAATAGCATTTGATGTTGATATATATTAAATTGGAAGTTGGAGAAGTCCGGTTTTTTAGCAGTCAGTCTAATTAAACAATTGAATTTCAGGAAAAAAATATATTGTCTTGGATTCACCATTTTATCCTAAAAGTAATTTTAGAACCAAATATAAAGTTATAATGATGTGAGATATAGGCCAATGAAATCAACCTAGGATCATTTATTTTTAGGATCATTCATTTAAAGGCATATTTTCCATTTCTGATAGAAGAAATGTCAGCAGATCACTTCTACTAGGACTGTATTAGGGAAACAACTGTATGTTGCCTTTACTGTTTTTGTCATGTTACTTGCCTACCACACCTTGTTTGTCAGTGACGAGGACTGGGTAAAAGTTATTAACATGGGGTTCTTGGTGCTCTTTGAGCTCAGAGACCCTGGGTGACAGATAGAAGAGACTATTGGAAAGACTATTAAATAAATCACACAACTGTCTCCTTAAAATTAAAATAAAACAATGAAGTGATGGTTGTTTCACAGAGCAGACTTGATGAGTAGCACATTGCTGGTATTATATTTGGTATTTGGAATTAAAGTCCTTCTGTATTAAATGAAACTTATTCCTAAGGAAATGTTCTGTGGATTGCTATCTGAACTTCCATTTGTCTGTATCTTAGCTTTATATAGATTTACATGTTCTTGAAATCAATAAGCATAATCTATAACCTTCATTTGTTTTACTGTGGAGGAGCCTCTTATGATTACGCTGATCATGTTTCATGCATTTTATTGTCATTCATAACATGTATTTTATTAGCATACCTTGTAATTAGTTTATTCCAGAGTCATGAAGACATGTTCTATCAATAAATGTTTGTTGATTGATGTGTTTGGATAGTTACCAATAGGAGGTCTCTTTTCTTTATAAAATTAGATGAGATTTAAAGAACGGGATTTTAAATATTATTTGCAAAAGGAATCTCAAATTTCACCCATCCAGGATTAAAGTCTTAACATGCTAAAGAACAAGATTAAATAGAGATTTCTTATTTCACTCAGATATAAGTGTAATGTATATAAAAGACATACTGTTTTGATGAGATATATTCAAACCATGAGTCATAAATATTAGAAACCGTAGTTTAGAAATTACATGCTTTAATTACTATTGATTTAAGCCACTAGCTAGTCTTTATGAATCTCCGTGAAATTTCCATGTCTTGACTATAATTTTCAGCACTCTTTCCCGAGTGCCTTTAGCAGCTTCCCAGATATTCTGCATAGAATTAAATAACAGTACTTAACCACGATCAATAACTTAAGATCAGTACAATCACTCTTGTTTTAATGACCTTAGTAGTTATGGGTAATAAAGTGTGAACTGTAATAGCCCATTGCTGCTATCACATTCTCTTTGAATCCTAGCAGTATTAGGGACTAGTGACATGAATAAGTGGGATATTTGGAAATGAAAAAAAAAATAGATATCCAAACGTATTTATTTAAAACTTAGTCTAGGTAAATTGCCTTGTGTTTTGGAAGCGGGGTGTGGATACAGTTCCTTCCACCACTTTATGCTTGAAGTGGGCAAGAGAAGAAGTAGGAATAGTGAGGAAGACCCGAGTTGCTGAAGTTAAAGCAAATGGCATTTTTCCCTTGGACAACAGCCAGTGTTTTCATTCCAACATTTTGTGAAGCCATTCCTTAGTCCTGCTTCCATTATGTCCTTTCTCCTTAGGACATAATGGGGCCGTTCAGGAGCTGCTAACACTTGTTGCTGGCCCAGGAAAGAAAGAAAGAAAGAAAGAAAGAAAGAAAGAAAGAAAGAAAGAAAGAAAGAAAGAAAGAAAGAAAGAAAGAAAGAAAGAAAGAAAGAAAGTTTCTTTCTTTCTTTCTTTCTTTCTTTCTTTCTTTCTTTCTTTCTTTCTTTCTTTCTTTCTTTCTTTCTTTCTTTCTTTCTTTCTTTCTTTCTTTCTTTCTTTCTTTCTTTCTTTCTTTCTTTCTTTCTTTCCCACCAGCATCCCAAGGGAGAGGCAAGACCATTTTGTTTCCTTGTTCATGTCTCAGGTCTTTTTAGTCATAATCCTGGGCTAAGCTTGCAGTGGTTGCTAACAACTGGTAAATACGGTTTCAGTGCACTACCTGTTCATTGTCACAACCTCAGGAAAAGGAGAGCTGCCAGTTATGTGTGACTCTTTTTTTTTTGAGATCTAGATCTTGTTATCATCTAAAGCAAAAAAAAAAAAGTTGTGATCTCCAAAAAATGGAAAGAGCAAAGTAGTAAAACTCTTTCTTCTTGTAGGACACTAAAATGCTTTGAGTTTCAAAAAGGTATGATAGTATTGTGCAGTAGGTAATCTGTAGGAAAGGAAACATTCATTTCCTTAATTTATGACAAGTCTATTATTCTTCATGTCAAACCCAGAGTTGCATTAAAGAATGTTGGGTAGAAGACCAAAAAAAAGAAAAACCCGTTATGTATACTTCCATCCTAAATCTGCAAATAAAATTGATTGGTACATCAATCAGAAGTAACATTTTTTTTAAAAAAATCCAAAAATGTTTGATTTTGTACAACTGAATCCATCATTAAGAAAATATAATTACAAAACTTTCTTTATAAAAGAAAATGATGACATTAAGAAATAGTGCACAATATTTTAATTCTAAACTAGTGAAAATGTTGAAGGACAAATATGAAGTGCAGACAGATTCAGTCAAATATTTTTAACAGAAGTCTACAAAATCAAAAGTGTAATCATGTGATCTCTGTCTTTCTATGGAATTGGTTTTTTTTTAAGTACTTAAACCACTGAAACTACCCCGTCTGATGTTAGAATTAAATGTTATTGGTTTGGATCCAGATTAACTTGCATGTAACTGGACTCATTTTTATTGAACTTGTCCCACAACCCAGCTCACTCTGCGTAAATTGGATGCATCATTTGTGATATGTTGAAGAGTCTCGCGATTGCAGGAGACTGAAAGAAAGCTTGTTTCTGCCAGCCCAGTAAATGTGTCAAATCAGCATCTAATCTATTTCTTCTGTTTGTTTATTTATGCTCTTGTTCTTGTCTTTGTTTCATTATTATCAGTCTGTCTCTATATATGTCTTCCGCTTGTTACTTGAATGGAAATCAATAAGACAATGATTTAAGGAATTAAAATAGTCTCTGTATCACAGCACTTGCCAGTGATGCTTAACCGTTCTATACCTATATTTCAGTGCTCTAGTATGGATTTGGTGCTTGTTACCATTAATATCTGTGGAATTTTAGTATTCATTTCTTAAAATTTGTTTAGTGGATTGTGCTGTAATTTTATAGGACAGTAAAAACTCAGTTGTAAGCATTGCAAACAATTGACACTATAGAAGTGTGCGTAACATAAAATATTTCCGATTTTCAGGTAAATTCAAATGGATGGCTTTGAGACACATTTGTTTTCATACAGTCCATAGGGGATATAGGTGCTTCAGGTTACTTTACATTGCAACACATATCCTGGTAACCCTAACTGATACAACAATGTTGCTGACACTTGCTGGCCTAGTGTCTTGTATTATGTTAGTGGGGGGGGGTGTCAAAGGGTATAATAGTATCAAACAGATGCAGTAAGCATTGCTTCTAAAATAGGTAAACACAAAACCTCACTGCACGGTATTTGCTGTACATAAATTTGACCTTCAGAAACTATTTTTTTTTTTTGTTCATCAAAATTAGCGGTGCTGAGAAATCGGTACATCAGTGCACAATGACTGTGAAATTAGGAATGAGAATTTGCTATGGAAATGATAGGACAAATCATATGAAAAAGGCAAGGAAAGCTGCCTATTAAGACATTGTGTTACATAAAATTAATACTGCATTTCTTTCTTGCTTACTAGTCCCCTGAAATATTTTTAAAGCTTTTTTATCTCCCGAGCAGCTATTGTCTGCTGATTTTTTTAACAAGGGCTGCATAAAAATGTTCAAAACATGTTATTACCTTTCATTGCAGCCTATGAGATGACAGCAGATTCTTTTTAACTAAGTATATCCTTTTATGGCTTTTAATTTTTTGCTGTCACCTATTTGAGCTGAAACTAAAGGAAAGTATTGTCCTTAAATATTACTTATTCAGTCATGTGATTTTTGTGCCCCCCTTAATTGTAACTCTTCTCTCTCTTTCCCCCCCCCCCTTTATCTTTTCTTCTTTTTCTCTGTCTCTCTTTTTCTGGTGGGGTTTCTTGTAAAATAGTCTTGTTGCATTACTGGAACTGACAAAATGGTTCTCATGTAGTCTGCAAATTAAACACAAGTGCAGTGATTATTTTGAATAGCTAAATTACATTCTAGAAAGCTTGCAGGATTCAGAGCATTGTCATTAGGTATCCGCTTGAATACAATTTGTGTAACCTTGGCCGAGACAGCCTGTCATTTTAATGTCAGTGTTTTATCTGAACAAGACATCATCCTTTCAGATAGAGTGTACAGGTTCGTTGCAAAGATGCCCGTGCAGAAACGTGTTAACAGTTGCAAATATGAAATGCTATCAAGTTCATCACTGTAGCTGTTTGTCACTGAAATGTCATGGAAAGCGGCTTTTAATGGTATCTCACATAATACGAAAGAATTGAAGCCATCTGTATGCTAGGTGAATGCGGAACGGTTGAGGCATCATCATAGGAATTCCACTGCTAAAATTGCTGGGGAACAAGGTGTGTTTTCTGTATCGCTGAAATTGCATTAATTTGTTTCAAGTCATTAAGTTGAAACTCCCCAATGGCCGCTTCTGAAGGGTCTTACTTGTTAATTAATGTAACATTTGTCAAAATTGATAGGCACCTCTAGAAGATGCGCAGATTAATAGCTTGATTTTCTCAGAACATAAAATCTATTTCTGTGGAATGGGTAGAAAACAAGCTTGTTTGGAGGGCACAGTGTTTCCCTGAACTAAATCAGATGCGGTCATTATTATTATTTTTTATCCCTTTGCTTGTCCTTTAAAATAAAAGCTATAGGGGAAAAAACATTTTGGGGTCATCTAACAATGCAGTTATTATACTTGCCTATTCAAAAAAAAAAGCTCTTCAGACTGCAGCTCAAGTTCACTAAAGCAATTATTTTGACGGTGTAGAGGAGAAAGAGAAATTTAAAACGAAATATAACAAAACAACTCTCCCTTGACAGAAGGTTTGTTGAACTGCTTGTACTTTACGCTGTCTTCATATTTTAGGTTCCAGTGTCGGTGGCTATGATGACACCTCAAGTTATCACTCCCCAGCAAATGCAGCAGATCCTCCAGCAGCAAGTGCTAACTCCACAGCAACTTCAGGTCCTGCTCCAACAGCAGCAGGCACTCATGCTTCAACAGGTAACTACTTTCTTTGGCAGCTGCTTAGCTAACCAACACAGCTATTGGAAAAGGAAGGCTGTTACAGTGGTGCCATTTCCTACGTCGAGTATCTTCCTAAAATAAGAGATTGTCACCTGTTTATATCCTGGCATCCAGGAGAGAGGATGAAACTGCAAGTCCCAGAATTCTCCGCCAGCTAGGAATTCTAGTAACGACCATATTCCCAAAGATATCTGTAGAGCATCCAAGTTGAAAGACGTGCCATTCCTTCATGTTCACTCTAGGAAGTACACATCTGAACAATGGTGTTTATATTAGTTGTAGTTCTGAGGATCCAGTCTGGGTCAGTCACCGAGACCAGAGGTTTAGTTTTCCTAAACCTTTTTAGTCTTTAGGAAGACTAAACCTCTGGTCCCAGTGACTGATCCAGATCAGTTCCTGCAACGTTATTCTGGGACACGTATGTTCACCTTCATTCGTGAGTTGTAGTTTTGCCACAGTTGCAACTATGAATAATGATTGGGCACAATCACGGTCTGAAGAGTTGACTCTTCCCAAGTTATCTTTCTACGTGTGTTACCAGTCATATTTTGAGAATGGGCTGAAAGAGACGCCAAGCTTCATATACTTTTCTAAGAATTAGTTTTCATCAGTGTGTGCCTGAAAGAATTCATGTTGTGATTTGTTAGTATAGGCGCTGTTTTCATCCTTTAGACCATAGGAAGCAGCAATGTAACACAACAGAAGTAGCTGAGCCTTTTTTCAGCCTCTGCAGTGTAGGAGTTGGTGTTGGGTTTAGAAATAGGAGAGCTGAATTTAAATCTTTACTTGGCCAGAAGTTTTATTTAATACCTTGTTGTAACTTTTGTAATAGAGGTAAGCCCGCCATGCTAACTTAGTTGAAAATAAAGAGAGCATTGAAATATAATCTATTTCCCCCAATAAAATATTATGGAATATCTGTGCAACTGTGGTCTGTCCCCTTTTACTGTATTAATCAGTCTATGTTAAATCCTTACTAATATCACTTTTCTTTCATTTGTGGCTCATACATGAGTGGAAGGTAGCTGGTGAAAAATAGCAAGGGTGATATCTTGTCATAGTGATCAAAACAGAAGCACGTACTAGCCACCCAGCAGAAATGCATACTAGAGTTTTGAAGGCTATGACACAGCCTGTGGATTAACATTCTCTCCCTCCAAAATGCTGTTAATTAACTAAATCCCCAAATAACTTTGTGTGGTATGTATGTCAATGAAATGTTCATTCATGGATTCATTCATTCATTCATAGAGCAGTAATGCCAGAGACTATTGCAAGATGACATTGAACCCGGTGCCTTATATATTCATTCTCTCAAATATTAATTCGCAGAGCAGAAGCATCGAATGAGCTATTTGTCTGGAATAGTGAGTAAAGTAGATGGAGAGGGAACCAACCCTGTGTCGGTTCTAAATGATGCTTGGTACAGTACAATGCAACAATGATTTAGAAAGCTTGTATATGTTCCAAATAAAGATTCACCAGGCACTCCTAGCAAGGGCATTCTGGCTTTGTTGTTTCAATCAAAGGTCATCCCTTGCCTTATTTTAATTAGTTTGTGTAGAAAATGGTATGTTTTTCATCAGTTCATTTTGGAGATTACTTTTCAAACGATAATGCCAAGAATAGTCAATGTGCATTGAATTTATTGTCGAGTATCAAACTAAAGGTCAGAGCGTTACAGATAAAAGGATGCTATTTTTCAAATCGCCGTTTGTCTATTACCAAAAGGGGATCCAGAATTGGCTATCCCAATTTGTTTTACTTAATAGCCTCTATCTTCTTCTTTTTCCTTGTCTCCTTTTATTTTCTTTTGTAGCAGCAGCTTCAAGAATTTTATAAGAAACAGCAGGAACAGTTGCAGCTTCAACTTCTACAGCAACAACATGCTGGAAAACAACCTAAAGAGGTACTGTTAAAATCCATTTTTATTTACAATCTAGAGATAATGAATGAAAGTATAGCAGCTATTTAAAAAATCCCTTTATCTGGTAAATTTGTCCTTTCACAGCTTAGTGCAATATAAAGGCTAGTAACTTATTTTCTCATGGCCACTTATTTTCTCATGAACATCTTTTGGCTGAATGATTAATTAACACCCAAAGTAGTTATGATAAAAAAAGTAAAATAAACTTCCCCAGCCCAGTAAGTCACATGCTCATATAACTTGGTGAAAAGAACCAGAATTTGCCATTCAGGAATTGGATGGAGCTGGGTTTGCATTTCCTTTCTCTGCCAAACAATTGACTGATAAATTCTAGCTTTTTTTTTTACTAAATCACACATGTGCAGCTTTGATTCCTACAGGTGTAACCTGTTGGAGGGGACCCCTCCATTGCAACCCTGAGAAAAATGTGTCCAATTATTTTGGGGTATTTTAAGCCAACCAGGGATGCATAATCCCAATGCTTTTACTGTTCTTTCTACTCCTTTTTAGAAAGTCTGGTGCTAAATGTGTTCATGGAATCCAGTAGTTTCATCTACATTACAATTTAAACATTATGACAGAAGAATTCAGATCCGTACATATATCTAATATAAAAAAGAGCTGAGTTTGCTTTGTGCCATCAAATGCTCACTTGGTCCTTACCCAACTGAGTACTATATTATGGTAGCTCACCCAAGTACCCCTACCATGGATAACTTGTGTTTCGTGCGTATTCCATGAACAAAGATGGTGGCATCGCTTCTCACACTGCTCTGTTTTAATATTTTAAACAAATAAAAGCAGCTTAAAAAAATCAGTTTCGTGTATTTTATTCTTGCTGAGTGTTTAAAATGATCAGAGCTATCTCAGTCTTGGAAAATTGTCTCGTTTTGAAGCAACCTCGGATATTTTTAAATAACGGAATGAGCAATTCTAAAGTCCCTTTCGTTTGGAAGCATATTGGCACTTTAATGTCTCTGCTTGTAATCCTTTTACTTCTTGCCAAACAGCTGCACTTACCTCAGGAACAGAGATTTTTTAGATAGTTCCAGGAGATACTGTACTTCTCTTGGAGCCCATTAGGGCATCTACAGGGAGAGAGAAGATAAAGGATGATGGACAGAATTTGCTGAAAGACAGTTTATGTGCCATTACCAGTTATTTTGTGTTATATCTGCAGGGTTTTGTGTGGGCATGTATACAAGATAGAGAGAAGAGCCTGGGAGGCACCATATTTTCTCAGCAGGAAAACAATCATACTTATTAGACCAGCTAGTTCTCGTTATGAACTGACTGTGGGTCCAGGATTGTTCTTCACATTCATTCAGCTTTATGTAGGTTTCATTGCAAAGAAGCCCAAGTCCTCGACATTTGAGTGATGGGGATAAAAAGGATTCTGAGGTATAGAGGCTTTCTTTGCATAGCTGCAAGCTGGAGCTCAAAATATTGGTTAAAGGAAGTGTTAGCTATTTAGAGAGAGGCTTTTCTACTATAGGGCGGGAAATTCAAATAATCACAGTTACCACTTGAGGAGTCGTTTATTATCAGGAAGTGCTGCGACCCTGAAGAGTTGCAACCCTATCAGTTCTAGAGGAGTCCTAGAGGAGATCAATCCTGACTGCTCTTTAGAAGGCCAGATCCTAAAGTTGAAACTCAGATACTTTAGCCACCTAATGAGAAGGAAGAACTCACTGGAAAAGAGCCTAATGCTGGGAAAGGTTGAGGGCAATAGAAGAAGGGGACGACAGAGAATAAGATGGCTGGATGGAGTCACTGAAGCATGGGCATGTGGGCTTAGATGTGGAGCATCCCTTGGCTTGTTCTGCCCAGGTATGGAACTATGCCTTCTTCTGAATTTTGTATCTGTGATGGACTTAATGAAGGCCACAATCTGCTGCTGAGCTATGGCTCCAGGGAGGATCTATGCTGTCTGGTTGAGGTCAGAAGTGTGTGCTTCCCCCAGAAGTATGCTTGGAATTTCTTACATATACCTTTGACAATTCTATTGCCTAGTGAAGATGGAGACCGGCCATAGCTTTATTGTTGTTTTACTCTTTCAGAGATTCTCCTTGGAGATTCTTTGCATGCTGTTCAAAGGAATCTGATTGGGGGATATTAAAACCCTGGTATTACATAAGGAAATAAATCCATCAATCACTTTTTGCTCCTAATGTGGGAGAGAGAAAGACAAAGACAAGAATGTTTTCTATTGTTCTGGACTGTAGGTGAACCAGAACCTTCTTTTTCTCTCCCTTTTCTCTGTCCATCTACTCACTGGCTGTCACCTAGCTTGTTGACCATTGAAACGGACAGGGAGCAGTACTGCCTTATTTTGGGACAGACCTTGCCAATCAAAGGATACATGCCCTCAGAGCCTATTCTTCCCCCCACATACTGTTTTAGACTGTCAAGGACTACTTGAAGGTTCATCTGCAAACCAGCTTTACTAGAGGTATTAACATTTCCATTCTTCTTAAGATTAATGGATCAAAAATTGCCTCACAAAGTATTTACGGGCAAAACCTTAATATGGAATATGCTGTTGATGGTATAGTTTTCCCTGTTGCAAAATTTGTGGGATACGGTGAAATCTTCCTTTCTAAATAAATTACAAAACATCTCATAATCCATGGATGTTTGCTATTCACCTTCTACAACAAAGAGCTTATGAATTCCATCCTTTATATATTATAATAGTTGTAGAAATCTATCTGAACTTGATTTTTCTCCTAGAAAAGACTCAGCAGATTGTGAACATTTAAGATAGAGATGATATCTTTGCCTCTCCAGAAGTTGATTGATTGATTGTCCCATCAAGTCTGTGTTTACCTTAGTGTCCACATAAATAGACCTTCCCCAGGATGATCTGGCCCCAATCTGGCTGTTCAGGTTTTCTAAGGATGCATCCATCCCTGTTGAAGTCTCATGCAGCCAGTTTTTACTTTTTCCTTCTCTCTTTCCTATCACTTTAGGCTTTACCATAATACTGGGTCTTTGCATTATGCATCCCAAATATGATAATTTAAGCCTAATTATTTTTGTCTCACGTGAGAGCTTTCCATTGATTTGTTTTCATAACTCATTTTTTGTTTTGTTTTCTTGGTTACCTGTGATGTTCTCCAATACAAAGTTCAAGAGCATCAATACTGTTTTCTGTCCTGCTTTTTTTGAGAGTCCAACTGTCACTTCCGTAGAGTGTCACAGGGAAAAATCATTGCCTCTGCGCTTCTCATCTTTGTGGAAATAGACACGTCACAACATATTTTCCAAAGCCTTCATTGCTATGCTACTGATAGCTCAGGTATAATTCCCTGCCTTATGCCTATGCTATGTGAGACTGTCATAAGTTGTGGTTAATTGACTTTTAGATTATGGTAGATTACATAATTTCAGTAGAAAGTACTTGTATTGTGGCTTCCACAGCCCTAACCAGCTCCATCATTTGTCATTTAGGATAGCTCTTTGAAGGAATGCAGCCCCCCACCACATCAGGCAAGCCCCAGCTTGGGGCTTATCTAGATGGGTGTCCTCAGCTTGGTTGTGTTATCACACTTGAATTGGCCCTGTGTTTATGTGGCAGTTGCAACGAATCATCCATTCCTATGTTGCTCCATACATTTCCTTGGCTATCACCAAATCCACTCCCCTTGCAATGTGGAAAACTAAGTTTTAAGCCAAGTGTGAATTTTACAGCTGAGTTATGAAATTGGGGGGGGGTGTATAATAGGAAATGCTGACACAAACCTTAACAAGAGCCTGCTAACGGGCTCCACTATAATAATAAAAAAGGAACAGATTAAAAAATGTCTAAAATGTAAATCTAAAGGACTAAGAGTAATTAAAATGGAAATGGCACAGGGAGGGAAGGCATGTAATTGTGAGATATCACTGTGCAGAATGCTCTCAGCTTTGTTTTGCTGGCTGTTTTTCTAATTCAGTAGGGCTTACTCATCAGTGGCAGTTCAATGCGCGTTAATGACTCTGGGATGCAAGCATCACTCTGGACAAAGAAATGATTATTGTGCGGTCAAAAGAAGTTCAAAGACAAGAAGGGAATTTCAGTTTTTCCCTTAGAGATCCACATTCAAGAGCATATAAATTAAGCCAAATGTTAAAAACCACAGTCTGAAAGCTGACTTCAAAGTCACAACTCTCTAATTAATGAACTGCGAGCTTCAGTTTGGACAAGTTGTGGTTTGATGTGCCCATAAATCAACATGACAGGCCTGTTTCACAGTCTCAGACAGGGCTTGTCATTGAGTCGCATCAGATGTAAACACGGCAGAAAAAAAGGGGGGGGAATAGCAAGGAGGTGCAATTGATCAACAGAATTGGTAAAAACCCACTTTTGAAGCACATTATGCATGATCACAGGAAATGGCTATAGCCTCAAGAGGTTTTCTCCTTCTGCTGCTGCTTTTTTGAATCAGATTTCTAACAACCTTCAAAAGAGAGAATAAGAATTATGGAGCTTCTCCCCTGTGGCTGCAAGGCAATAACCCCCTGTTGTTATTTTGTGCTTCTTTCTGTTCAAAGGCATCAAATTTTAGTTTTTTAAGGATCTTTAACTCTATATTTGAAGACAAACAATAAAGGGCTGCCACTGTCATTCTTATCAGTTACCAGGGATTGTATTTTTTCCCCCTTTCTGTTGCCACTTCTTGTTAACCTCTTATTTGGTCTATTAGACATAGTTCTGAATGCAAGCCTGCATGCTGAGAGAACATGAAAGTTCAGATGAGCTCAGAGGGCAGATAAAGAAATTTGAAGGGGAAAGTTACACAGCAGAATGAACGATAAAAGTTAACTCTTCTAAATTGCTGCTGTCAGACAAGAGAGCATCTCTGACACACAGATGATGGTTTGGAGATGAAGGAAAAATACTTTGTGTGTAAAAAGACAAGAAGGGAAGTTGGACAATGTAATGGAATTTCAATATTTAACAGGACTTGATGTACTGTGTGCATGTATCTAATATTTCAGTCTCCAAAGCTGCACTAAGAAAAGACTCTTCTCTATTTTAAACTGAATTATTAAAAATGGTGGATTGGATGGAAAGAGCAAGCATCTTTTCTCTTTTAAGTGATACTTGTTTTAAATATGGATGGATGGGTAAATACATTGGTGCCTGTCTTCAGATAATGTAGTTTATCCCACAGGTTTTTCTGAGCCAAATTCCTTAGTTTAAGAGAATATTCTTGTTAATTTGATATGCTGCCAGTGGTCCATGTTAGATACACATACATCTGTATACCATTTATTTTAACATTGTCAATATTAAAGTATTGCAAAAGCTATTTTGAATTTGACATTTGTTACAGTGCTAAAGTGGATTAGCTTAATGCATCATTTCATACATTGTAACAGTCCCTGTTATTGTATCATCTCCTGAAAACATATCTGTATCCTTAAATAATATAGTTTTTAATCTAAAACCAGTGTGCTTTCAATGGTCGGGTTTTAAAAAGTCTTATTTCTTCCAAGTAAGAAGAAAAGAAAATTTACAACAGGGTGGAGAATATCTCTGTTGCAGTGTTTCCATTTCTTCAAGCCAGTTTTCAAGTCTGCAATTTAACTCAATACTTCTACTCTGTGTTTTGATTTTATTAAAAATGATCCTACTGAGTATATGAAATAGGCAGGAGGAGGGGAGAGATGAAGGATTTTAAATACAATTTAGAAAATACTCCAAACTTCTTCCTTTTTTTAAAAAAAAATCAACTTAACCTGAATAGGTTGTTTTAATAAAAGGCTGTTTGTCCTCCAGAGTTATGACAATTTATGTTAGGCAGTAGGGAGTAACCCAAGAAAGGAAAACAGACCTTTGACAGCGGCTTTAGGGAGGAGATCAAAAATGCAAGTTTTATCAGGATATTTCAGCATTCTAACAACTGACTACTGACCTGACAACAGGACTGCACCGAGACCTTTTTTGTGTGCATTCAATTGTGAGAAGTAAACAAACTGCCTTGTATCCTGTGTTTGGTAACTGGGTGGAGAACACAGTTTGGCAATGTGTGTTGCTTTTAAGTTCTTTCTTGGACAATGGGTTTGTGTACTTTTTTATTCTGGCTTTTTAAACTGAAAAAAACTTTTGTGAGCTTTTCCTGGAGGATAGTTATGAAGACAACAGAACAAGCATCAGTCAACTTATATAAATAAAGCTGGTTTTAAAATATTAACTTACAATAAAGTGGCAACTCTGACACATCCCAAGCAGGGAGCATTTTCATACTCAACCATTCCTTTCATAGTATACATTTTTGACAAGGATTAACATCTGAGATAGTGAACAATTATTCGACCCTGGTTTAATTTGTCTTTGAGTTTTATCTTAATTGAAAAACTTCAAAAGATTATCAAAAACAATGAAATTATTTGGGGGCAGATCTGGTTCAGAACTGAAATGGCCTTACTAATATTTTTTTAAACTTATTTACATCTTTGTTGTTGTGGCTATAGATACAGTTTAAGAAAACAGAAGTTCAATTATTTATTTTAGTCAGTGAAATAATGGGCTGGTTAATAATACACTAGAGGGAGGCTGTGTTTCCAGCAAAATAAGCTTCTTGCACTTGTACCCATAAGCCTATCTGCTCGGAGTAGGCAAACTCTATTTAAGATTTGTTTGTTTATTTGCTAGATTTATATCCTGCCGTTTCTCCAGAAGCTCAAGGTAGCATATACAGCATTTCTTCCTTAATCTTTCTCCATAACAGGAATCCTGTGGGGTACATTAGAGTAAGAGGGAAGAACTAATCCAGGTCATCCCATGAGACTCTATGGCTGAGAATAGATTTGAATTTTGGCCTCAACAATTTTAGTCCAGGGCATTAACCACTGCACCGTACTAGCTCCCAAAACAAGATACTAGTCTTAGATTTAAATGTGTCTTTTGATCATTCCCTTCTACTACATGAGAGGGACGCAGTGGCTCAGTGGGTTAGGACGCTGAGCTTGTTGATCAGAAGGTCGGCAGTTTGGCGGGCCGAATCCTGAGTGCCGCGTAACAGAGTGAGCGCCTGTTACTCGTCCCAGCTTCTGCCAACCTAGCAGTTCGAAAGCACGTAAAAATGCAAGTAGAAAAATAGGGACCACTACAGTGGGAAGGTAACAGCATTCCGTGTGCCTTTGGCGTCTAGTCATGCTGGCCACATGACCACGGAGACGTCCTCGGACAAGCGCTGGCTCTTCGGCTTTGAAACGGAGATGAGCACCGGCCCCTAGAGTTGGAAATGACTAGCATGCATGTGCAGGGGAACCTTTACCTTTACCTTATCTTCTACTACATAAGTGTCCGAAAGCTAGCAAACTTAAGAAATGAACATCTGTACAGTTAATCTCAAGACAGTCTCTTCCTAGTTAAATGTGCCCTTAGATACATGATGTAATACAGATTCAGTTCCATATAAGTAATTATGGTAACGGCTTTTAATAGACCTGTTAAGGATAAAAAGAGAAGTACATTCAAAATTTGGAATAAAAAGACTTTAAATGTTCCTTCCCTGCCATGAATGCCCCTTGCTGTTGTCAGAATATATTTCTGGTGAGGTAGCAAAAATAAAGAAGAATTGGGGGATTTAAAGAAGAAAGGGCAAGATGGGATACTTGGCAATGAGTCCACCCTTTCCTCTAGTTCTAGGGTGCTTATGGTCACGGGAAGCCCATTCTGCCATTGTTGGAACCCAAGAGGTGTATTTGAGCATTTCTGTTGTTCTTGCTGTTGCCTCTCCAGTCAAAGAGATGCTACCTTTGTCATTTCTGTCTCCAGGCCAATTTAACCATCGTGCTGCTCAAATGTGCAGTGCCAAGAACAAACCAGCTTTTTATGAAGGACTTAATGGTTGATTTCCACAATACTCTATATTAAGCTGAAATAGAATTAAATTGTTGCAGTTAAAATAATTAATCATATTTATATTAGCTGCCAATTTCACAAAACACCCGTTTCCAACTGGTGTTTGTCACCAGGGACTGGTTTTGTGGAATATATTTTTTTTTCTTGGACGGAGGGGAGGGGTTCAGTTTTGCTCACTCGCTCGCCCGCCCGCCATTCACCTCCATCTGTGCAGCCCAGTTCCTAACAGGTCATGGATTGGTACCAATCCATGGCCTGGAGGTTAGGGAGCCCTGTCATAAAACATGACTCTGGTTAGTGTACAATGAAAACAAGCCATAAAATAATGTGTGAACCAACCATTGTCAAAGCTTGTTGTATGGCACTGGCATTGTATTGAGTAATAATATGGCTTATTTGTTTGGCATATATATTATGTAGCCCCAGATTTTTATTTATTTATTTATTTTGGTTAACCTGGGTTTGGGATTAATATGTGGTCTGCCTGTTCTTAGTATGGGGGGGGGGTCTTTTGTTTTGAACCCTTGGCTGTTTAGCATTCATGCATTTGAGTCAGTTGTAATATATTTCACTATTGTTAATTTTGACAATGAAAGAAGAGGGAGGATCTGTTTCTCCCAGTCATTTGGTGTATGGAAGCCACGGAATGGTTTATTTTCTTGAGAAATGCCTATTCATTTCAGCTGGAATGAAGTACTGAAAGAAGGTGAAACATTTGATCCAACAAGTGAAAATAGCTCCAACTTGATCCAAAAAGTGACAAGAGCCAATGAAAGCTCCAGAACTATATTGTACATGTGGGAATTTGTTTCAAGGAAGGCTTCTCTCTGGTATATTTTGAGAAGCAGATAATTTTCCCAAGAAAAAGGGCAAAATTTACATGAAAGTTGATTGTTGAAGAGGTAGAGCTATGCATATGCACTATATATTATTCTTTTTTTCCCCAAGCAAAAAATGTTGCTTGGTTGATTTATTGCAATCACCTACTCCAAAGACTATATCCAGTCCTTTTTTCCTGCTTTTGTATAACTGTAGATATATTCTGATCTGGTTGGTTGGGACAAAATGAAGTTCCAACCTTAATGGCAAGCAATAAATGCCTTTATAGGCAGTTATTCTCCATTGTATATAGGTTTTAGTTCTTCAAACATCCTACAGATGTTTTGTAAAGACTTGTTCCAATCAAAATTGAATCCTGCTGACTCCAGTTCTATGCAATTTTCTTAGCATGTCACCTGTAGATTGTCATTGTCATTGCCTTTTTCCAAGTTTTTTAAAAATTCCCCATCCTGCCTTTACCGATCAGCTTTCTTGCTGAACATCCTAGTAATCAGGCCCAACCATGATTGTTTTTTTACTCAGCCAAAGTGGGTAGGTGCTAACAATACATTTTTAGAATGAATTGTTTAAAGATGAAAATAAGAAAATTCCTATAGACAATTATTCTCCATTGTATATAGGTTTTAATTCTTTAAGTAGACGCCATCCATTCTTTCCAAATGTTGTTGTCTTGTAGTGTATATATGTTTCAGTCAGTCAAGGGTTAATTTTCTTTCTGCAGATGTTAGCTGCAAACTCTCTGAAGCCCTCCACCTTGATATGATTCCTAACAGATTAGGGATATTAGATAATTTCCTTCTGTTTATTGTGCTAGTGCGCTATGTTATCTTTCTATCACTCAGATAATTACTGAGGAAATCTACATTAACTTTTTTTGGCTAGCTTAAGGAATTGCTAAACATTGGCTTGATGCACTGATATTTTACACAACCAAGTTTCCTCCTGTCATTGCTCAATAAATAAAAAGATCCTTATCAAAGCAGCAAAAGCTTTTTCATGGGTGCTTAAAGAACAAAAGTAAATAAAATACAAGACGAGTAAAACCTAAGGGCTTCCTTAAATGAAACAAAATTAAGGACTCTGAAGCCCCAAGTACTGTACACATTAAGTGCATTCAAATAAGATGTTGTTTGCTAAATTATGAATGTGTATAATTAAAATCTAGTGGCTGTTTCTATGAAAGATTTACAGTGTTATTTCATCGTTTGTCATGGCTAATTAACAATATTAGATGAAGTTTTTCTTCTTCAAAGGTCTGGGATTTTTTCTCATTTATTTATGTCAGAAGTGATAAACAGAGTAGTTAAAACCTTCTCTGGGGGCAGCAGTGAGAAAGCAACATGTTCTTTTACACCTCTGAGGGTTCAAGGTTCAGATCCTGGCAAGTATAACATCATAGCCTTTTTCCCTGAGATAATTTTTCCCAAACTGCTGAAGTTTTTTTTTTAAGTGGAAATGATAGATTGCATGACAGCAACAGCCCCTATGGAAAATACAATAAATTAACCAATTGGTGCCTTAATAGCTGAGACAGTACTTTAATAAGTAAATAGAGCATAGCATGGGTTATTTATCATTACAATTAAGTGTAGATGTATGTGATTCATGTTATTTTCTGTGCTTAGACTAGGCAGTTTAAGTTTATAAGAACTTCACTAGCTGCCAATCATACTGTAGTGACCAGCAAAATTTTTGAACCACACCCATGCACACTAATAGCAAAGCTATTACAGAATATATGCTGAGTCTCTATCTGTATATGCCATTCACTTGAAATTGTTTTAAGAGGATATGCCATATGGTCATGCTTTTTAAATGATTTAAAAGTTTATAATTTATAATGTTTTTAAAAATGCATGAATTTGGCTAATTCCATACTGCAGTGACAAGAATTCTCCAATCCGCACCATTTAAGATTTAAAATGGCAGTATTGGAAAACATTCTCTTAAGATAATATGTGGAAGATTTTCTTTGCTCATATTTTTGTCCTACCTTTTTCATATTTTTCATACTTCGCCCATGTTTATGTCACCATGAGGAATAAAAATTATGATTAATGGAAGGGTTCTTCATAATTTATCTTTTAAACATTTCATAAATTCTCTTTCTTAGTGCACAAATGTTGTTTAACTTTATAAGTCCTTGTTGGAACTGAGGGGACCATTAGTTACCTCCTTCAGCTCCTGGAAGGATTTTTTCCCCCCACATTTGATATTTTTAAATATGTGTAATTGTTTAAATTACTTTAGAAAGAATGGATAACTGATATGGTAAAAGCATAGTCGAATCTGCAGTATTTATTTCTGTGAATGCTGTGAATTCCACATGAGTGCTGTTGGCATAATGGTTGCTTTGAAGTGTGTCTATCTGCCAAAAAAAGAAAAAAGAAAAGCATAGTTAAGCTGGGTTTGGCGGACAATATATGGACTAGTATGTTCCATTAAATAATTTCTTTGGGCTAGATTTGCCTATTGTGGCAGCCATTTGGTGAAGGCCCTAGTCTTCCCTCAATTCCATCCATTGTACCCATGAATTCCTTGAAAAAAATCCAAATGTGTCATGATCCTGCTTTACAGAGTACCTGAATATAATATGATTATTTTAATAGGACTTCTGAGAAAAGTCAGCCTTTCAGATTAGGGTTTGGTCACCATTCTGAAACCCGTTAAGCTACAAAATCAGCCAATAGTTTGAGGATTGCTTTAACAGGTCTGCATAGCTTGTGATCCATCATGCTCAATGTAACTGACTAGCTTTGAATTATGGCTTGCCATCTGATGACAGCCAGGTCCCTCATTTTTACACTTATAAGCAGGCAGCAAAACAGCAAGGTTTATTGAGCACCTGGTATGCTGCCAAGCTCAACTCTTGGAAAACATTTAACTAATGAGACATAAGATATGCAGACATGCTTTAAAAATAATAGACATGTGTGATGTCTGTGCAGCTGTAACATTGTATGGTAGTTAAAGAAATTCCCCTCAAAGCAAATGCATTGGGAACTGTTGCTACTTTCTTATAGATGCCGGGGCCCCATCTATATTTGCCTGAGCTCATAGCAGCAATTCTCATAAACTAGCTGTAACTATTTTCATGACTGTGTTTGTATTCCTGTTACTTGCTGGGGTGTAATTCTCAAGTGGAACTAAACCTCACTGAACATCACGTCAAGTAGATGTGCATAGAATTGCACAGTTAACGAGTCTTCTACCCTGTTACTGTAGTTTTGGCTCAGATGCTAAGCTGCTTTCTAAGTTCTTTAATGAATCGTTTCCTTCTCTCCTAAACATGGAAGCGGAAAGGAGTAGTAGATATATGAAACTAAAAGAAGCGTGTCAATTCTTTCTCTTTGCCAGCCGCAGCAGCAACAGGTGACTTCCCAACAGTTGGCCTTCCAGCAGCAGCTTCTGCAAATGCAGCAACTGCAACAGCAACACCTCTTGTCTTTGCAACGTCAAGGTTTGCTATCAATTCAGCCGGGCCAGCCTGCTTTACCACTGCAGCCTCTTGCTCAAGGTAAGGGGTGGGTTTCCAGAGTGTCCGACAAATAATGGGGATAAATCACTCTAGCACCTGGAAGGCTAGTTGTGCCAAGAAAGTTTTTTTTTCTGGGAAATGGCTTTGCATTCCTTTTTTCTAGCTGGCATGCTTTAAAAATAATAGACATTTGTGATGTCTGTGCAACTCTACCTTTCTATGGTGATTAAGGAAATTCCTCTGAAAGCAAATGCACTGGGAACCGCTGTTACTTTCTTATAGACCCCAGGCCCCAACTTTCCAAACTAGTATTCACCTTCTGATGGTTGTTAGGCTGGTCTGTCCTTAGAACAGGCGATCCTTCATACAAGAGAATAATCCAACTCGGGCTTTTTAGCTAGATCATCTTTTCTTGATACAAGAATGCAGACAGAAAAGCTCTGAGTAAGAAGCTATATAGATAAAGAGTTCCGGATAACTTGAAATCTTCAGAGTTTTTAAGTCGAACAAAAAGTACACAAGTTAATCCTCCCAACTTGTTAAATTTTTGGATGCTCTGAATGTAGTGTACTACTGGGAGACTGAGTAGTACAGAAGGCTCTGCTCCTCCATCCAGGCCACGGTGCTCGTAGTCCTTCTACGAACGGTCTGAAAAGATTCTGCTAGCAATAGTTGTATACAAGTAGTCCTCGACTTACAAAAGTTCATTTAGTGGCCCTTCAAAGTTAACAGCGGCACTGAAAAAAGTGACTGGTGACTGTTTTTCGCACTTAGGACCAAGGTCGTGTGATCAAAAATTCAGATGCTTGGTAACTGGTTCATGTTTATGAATGACAATTGCATTGTCCTGGGGTCATGTGATCCCCTTTTGCGACCTTCTGACAAACTGGGGAAGCCAATTTCACTGAACAACCGTGTTACTAACTTAACAACTGCATCGGTTCACTTAATACCTCTGGCGAGAGAGTTCATAAAATGGGGCCAAACTCACTTAACAAATGTATCGCTTAACAACAGAAATGTTGAACTCAATAACGTCGAGGACCATCTGTAAAAAAAAGAATAAATTGTCATGTAATCAGGGATAATTGCTTTCTTGCCTGGCGATCCCAGAAGAACACACAGGGATGGGGCTGGTTAGCAACCTGAAGGCCCTTCCTCTGTCTTTAATTCTGAATTTTAACTATCTTTGCCTCTTAATACCATTTTATATACAGTTGTTATGTTTTTATATTTTACTTGTACACTGCCCAGTGTGCCTTTTGTGAAGAAGATGGGTGACGTCTAAATTGGATAAATTATTATGACAGTGAAAAAGACTTTCACGAAATAGTTAAGTTACCCATCATGTCATTTTTTTTAAAAAAACCTGTTTTGCTTTCTTGGTTTCTGTAAGAGCATTGCAGTTCTTAGATGCAAAAAAATTCTGGCTGGGCTTACTCGTGCACTCGATGTGTAGAAATTTGGCAACTGAACTTTTTCACAGCATAACATAAACCTGCTGCTTTCTAATGACTGCAGTTCAATTTGTTGCTAAAGCCTGGGTCCCAAAGTTGACAATGCTATAGAGATGTGAGAGTCATGAACTGAACATATTGTGGTAGTCACATTTTGAAAACATACAATGCCCCCACCATCTGAATCCTCTTTACCTTACCAAGTTTGAACAATAGATCCCCGTTGCCTTAATCCTGTGTTTGACAAGGGATAAGAAGCTTCACATTTTCTTTCTACCTCTTAAAATAGTCGTATCTATATTTACCATCATTGAGACTTAACATGATATTACATGAGTTGAACAAAGGAATTCTTTTTTAATGCGGTGTCTCTGCTCTAAAACTACTTTATCTTTCTCCCCACATCCTCAAATGCCTATGAAATTTGAATAGCCCTCTCAGCATTTCCACATAATTCTATTGATTCATTTTACCTACTGGTTGACTACTTTGTAGCAAACATAGTCTCTTGACCTACTTCAGCTTCCTGCAGTCAGGTGTATCAAAAGAAAAAAAACACGTAACCCCAGTCCTCAGTGAGCAACATAGGAGATGCTTGAATTTACCAATTAAAATTTACACATTCCAAAGTGATTAATCCACTATAGACTTACCCATTAGGATTGTAATCTGCAGCCAGGTGAACTGTGAGCAATCCTTGTGCTCAACTGTTTCGTCTACTGATTTTTTTCGCCCCTGAAATATTTCATTGCTAATCATGGGTATGCATCCATTACACTTATTGCATTCTTCCAACTCCAGAGTAAGGAAGGATGCTGAAGAATTGTTTTTTTGGTTCCATTTAGTTTGATTCCATTTGGTAATCAAACATCCAGTGAGTCAAGGATGGATGGATTCAATTGATAATTTCTTGTTAATGGTAGAAGATGGTCAAGTGGAAACTTTATGTGATATCAAATTTATTATCGCCATTGTAGAGGCTTAGAAAGAAAGAAAGTAAAGCAAAATTAAAGGAAATAGTATAAACCAAATTGATTTGGTTCACGTAAAACATTACAGCATAAGCTAATTATACCTTCAGAAATCTCACGAGCTATTTTTACATATTCACTCACTGGACTCTGGACTTAGGTCTTTCTAATTCTTTTTTCTTTTTTTTTTACAAACAGTCCCTCTATTATTAAGTTTCCTTGGCAAGCTTCATAGCATAATATATCACTTAAGCCGTCCAAAAGAGGGCAATTGGGCAGTGACAAGATACACTAACATGTAATGTGAAAGAAATGAATGTGGTGATGCATGAAGTGTAATTTGTGCAGCAACACATCGGAGACACTAGTAGGTAATTCAGCAGTTGTGGCATTGATTGATGAATAGGCTTCACTGTCTAGTGTAACTATTAGTTCTTGCAACTTAGGAGGGGGGAGATATTTAAAGAGGGATTTACACGTGATAAGGCAAACATTAACAAAAGGGATTTTAATTGGTCAGTGTCTGGTATCAGGTTTTTTTTTTCCTTTCACCTTCTCTTATGATGCTATAGCTTTATTAGGTTTGGGAAGAAGAGAGAAAAGATAATTTGAGAATTTAGACATGACAGGATACAGCACAATTTCTTTATCGGAGAAATCTGATGGCTCTAAACTGATGTTATTATGAGGTTTAAATCAACTTTCTGCTTGCTTGAACATGGTCACCTGGGTATGGATGTACAAGGACACAAAAAGGTTGAGCAACTTTAGTTGTCTTAGAGCTGGCAAATACCTAGGTTTGCGAAATCAAGTTCCATAGACGGTCATCTGTCAACTGTCCCCACAACATGCATTTTTTAAGGCTGTGCCTACTTTTTCTTTTATAATGAAGAAAATACTTCTCCTAGGCAAAGGGACACAGCAAAGAAAAATGTGAAAGCTCTAGTCTGTAATAATTGACAGTGAATGCTCCCATTATAGATACCCTTTTTATTACTGACAACACAAGTACATAAAACACACACACTTACTCTTTTTGGAAATAAACGTAGCTTATATGCATTCTGTGAAAATAATTTGTCCTATTATTAGGGCAAATAATAGTGATAATTATTAAAAACAACCACATTTATTCCTATATGGGGCTATAGTTTTAAAATTACTCGCTGTAACATTTTTAAAAAATCTTGTAATTTCTCTGATATAAAATAGCATATGCCTCATTATAATTTTCTTGCTTTTCCACTAAAGAAGCCAATAATCTAAACATTAGCCCTGTACCCAGAAGCCATAATAAAGCAAACTTAATTTTCAACAGCATTCCAGACAACTAGATTTCATCTCCAGAGGAAGAGTAAAAAAAAAAATCAAATGTGTGAAAGTTTTGAATTCCTAATGGGCATTCAATGTGTGAAAAGTTATGTTTTGATTTTTAGGATTCTGTGTTTTTTTTTTGTTTTTTTTTTGCTTGCACAATTGAATTGCAGAAAATTACAGCTTTGGTTCAGAAATATTTATCAGATAGATAGCCCAAAGAAATCAGTAGGTTGATCATTATGAATATCATTTAGAAATTAAAATTTCTAATCTTAATTTCTTAAGATTCTGTCTGGCTATTCTGTGTTGGGCAGTTCAAATGTTTTTATTGTTATCACAGGTTAGTCTTAGTTAGGGAATCTGTGGCCCTCCTGTTGTTCAGTTATATCTCACTAATTCATTATTGGGCATGTTCATGAGCCTCCTGGGAATTGAACAGCAACATCTGGGAAGAATGAGTTTTACCATTGTTAGTTTAAAATCTGTCATTAACATATTTTTTTGTCCAATTTTTGTTCAAACACACCTTTAAATTTACTAAATAGTCTACATAGATATGTGCAAGAGATACTGTGAATGGACTCTTCCATGCAACAGTCTGTGCCTAGATTGAAACGTCTGTGTTTTAGGTCAGGGGTAGGCAACCTAAAACACTCAAAGAGCCACTTGGATCCATTTCCCACTGAAAAGAAAACACTGGGAGCCACAAAACCCTTTTGACATCTAAAATGAAGATAACACTGCATATATTGTTTTTTACCTTTATGCTATGTATAAAAAAACTATAGTGTGCTGCATTTATGAAATCAATGAACTGCTACAAAGAAAACAAATTTTTATTTCTGTATGCAGCAAAAGCATTTTGAACTCCAAAAAAAAAGATGCTAGGTCAAAGGTTACTTTCAAATAAAATACTCAAATGTCTATTTGTGTCCTCCTCGTATTTATGAAATAAAAAGCTGGTGCAAACTATAAAAACTACAAACAGAAAAATAGAAAAAAAAATGTGGCTGGGGGGGGAGGACAGGAGAAAGAGGGGGGAAAAAACCTTTCTCCTTTATCCCAGTAGGTAAAAACAATTTTCGTAGCTTAGCTACCATATTTAAATACAGCATAATTATCACCATACCTCACCTCTTTAGTTAAAAAAACATCAACATATTTCATTAAACGTTCTTTACTAATAGTCCAGTAAGGACAACCACATATATTCATATTTTTTCTCTCTCCCCCTCTCCTTCCCTTCCTTTCTCCTTTTCTCTCTCTCTCTCCCTCTCTTTCTGCCCTTGGTCTGCCAGTCCTCTTCCCCCACTCAGTTTGTCTCTGTGTGTGTGTGTGTGTGTGTGTGTGTGTGTGTAAGAGAGAGAGAGAGACAGACAGAGAGAGGGACTTGTGCTTCCCTTCTTTCTCTCTCCCTCCCTCCCTTTCTCCCTCCCTCTCTCTCCCTCCCTCTCTTTCTGCCTTGGTCTGCCAGTCCTCTTCCCCCACTCAGTGTGTTTGTGTGTTGTGTGTGTCTGTGAGTGACAGAGACAGAGAGAGACAGAGAGAAGCACTTTTGCTTCCCTTCTCTCTCTCTCTCCCTCCCTCTCTCTCCCTCCCTCCCTCTCTTTCTGCCTTTGGTCTGCCAGTCCTCTTCCCCCACTCAGTGTGTTTGTGTGCTCTGTGTGTGTGTGTGAGTGAGAGAGAAAGAGACAGAGAGGCACTTGCACTTCCCCTCTCTCTCTCTCCCTCTCCCCCCCCCCTCCGATCTTCTCACCTGGCAAGCTGGCTTCATGACACACATTCTTATTGGACTGGCTCTCCTGCTGCTTCCTGCTTCCTGTGGAGATGCAGCAAAGGCAGGAGCCCTGTCCAATAAGCTTGTCAACTTCTTGGAGAACAGTGTGGGTTACACACACTGAGAGAGACAGAGAGAGAGAGGAAGCACAAGTGCCTCTCTCTGTCTCTGTCTCTCTCTCTCTGCAAACTGGGAGCCGCAGGAGAAGGCTGAAAGAGCACTGCAGGTTGCCGACCCATGTTCTAGGTGGATCCAGAACTGAAACATGGATGTTGGCCTGGTCATGGATGGCACAGGTGTTCTAAGGTGGGAGATCGCAAGGAAAGGACAAAACAAATGGGATTGGGCAGCAGGGAAGAGGAAGAAAGGTGCTGGGACAATTTGGGATAGGTTTGATGGACAGAGTAACTTGGATCATGCCAGACTTGAATTCAAGGACAGCAGTTGCAGTAAAGGCAAATAAAAAGAAAGAAAAGTGTTAGGATAACTGGTGGGAAGGCTGGTCACAGGACCTGACAAGAAAGGGAGGGAAAGGCATTTCAACCATGTCCTACATGATCTGAAATTTGTCTTGGTCAAAACATTTGTTAGCTTTTGGTTTACCCAGACCATAATGTACCCTGAACTGGTTCAACTGGACTGAATCATAATGAGTTTCTTTTGTGCATGGAACAAAACAGATGTTCTATTTGTGTACTTACTTGTCTATGCTAAAAGAAAGCACATGATTACAGTTTATCCTTTTTTATTTTTGAGGGGTTGGTTTTCCCTAGCATGATGAAACTGTAAATAATGAGATCCTGAATTTATGGAAATTGGGGAGGTTGAGTTACAGAACAAATGGTCATCTAGTTCCTCGCATGAGCAATCTCTCACATGCAGATTGTCTGCACAGTGTATTGGGTCATCCTTCTTGGCACTAATTTTGACAAATCTTGCAGCACGAACACAGTCATAGAACTCCAGTGGCTTTTTAGCCTTCAAAGTGACAGACTTAATTGGTATTGGAAAGAAGCAATATGTGCTGGCTTTTCTGTTCTCAGTGGCTCTTTAATGACTTTGGTAGAGAAGTCTCTTAATAGCATCACTAGTGTTTTCCTCCTGAAGACCACTTGTACCTAGTTAATAATAATAATAATAAGTTGGAAGGGATCTTGGAGGTCATCTAGTCCAACCCGCTGCTCAGGCAAGAAACCCTATACCATTTCAGACAAATGGCTGGCCAGTCTCTTCTTAAAAAGTTCCAGTGTTGGACCATTCACCACTTCTGGAGGCAGGTTGTTCCATTGGTTAATTGTTCTGTCAGGAAGTTTCTGCTTAGTTCTAGGTAGCTTCTCTCCTTGACTAGTTTCCATCCGTTGCTTCTTGTCCGGCTTTCAGGTGCTTTGGAGAATAGCTTGACTCCCTCTTATTTGTGGCAGCCCCTGAGATATTGGAACACTGCTATCATGTCACCCCTCACCCTTCTCTTCATTAGACTACACATACCCAATTCCAGCAACCGTTCCCTATATGTTTTAGCCTCCAGTCCCCCAATCATCTTTGTTGCTCTTCTCTGTACTCTTTCTAGAGTCTCAACATCTTTTTTACATCGTGGTGACCAAAACTGGATGCAGTATTCCAGGTGTGGCCTTACCAAGGCATTGTAAAGTGGTATTAACTCTTCACGTGATCTTGATTCTTTCCCTCTGTTAATGCAGCCTAGCACTGTGTTGGCTTTTTTGGCAGCTGCAGCACACTGCTGGCTCATATTTAAGTGATTGTCCACTAGGACTCCGAGATCTCTCTCACAGTTACTACTATCGAGCAAGGTACCACCTATGCCAGGGGTCAGCAACCTGAAACAGTGAAAGAGCCACTCGGAACCGGTTTCCTCACAAAAGGAAAAACTGGGAGCCGCAAAAAATGTGTGCACATGCACGTACATGCGCGCATGCGCAGAACAGGGTTTCACTGAAGAGTGGAGCCAAGGCGAGATATGCACCTATCCTGCATATTTGAATTGATTGGTTGAACTTTTTTGGTCCCACTTTTTTTTTTTTTGGACTGTACATGGCAGAGGACTGGGAGCCGCAGGAGACGGCTGAAAGAGCCGCATGCGGCTCCGGAGCCGCGGGTTGCAGACCTGTGACCTATACTATACCTCTGTATTTGATTTTTCCTGCCTAAATGTAGAACCTTACTTTTTTCACAATTGAATTTCATTTTGTTAGATAGTGCCCAGTGTTCGAGTCTGTCCAGATCCTCCTGTACCTTAAGCCTATCTTCTGGAGTATTGGCTATTCCTGCCAGCTTGGTGTCGTCTGTAAATTTGATGAGTTCCCCATCTATCCCCTCATCCAAATCATTGATGAAGATGTTGAAGAGCACTGGGCCCAGAACAGAGCCCTGGGGCACCCCACTACACACTTCCTTCCATGTAGATGCAGTTCCATTCAGGACCACACACTGAGTACGGCCTGTCAGCCAGCTACAAATCCATCTGGTGGTGATGCTATCTAACCCACATTTTTCTATCTTATCAAGTAGTAGGTTGTGATCTACTTTATCAAATGCCTTACTGAAGTCTAAGTAAATTATATCTACAGCATTCCTCTGGTCCACTAGTTTTGTCACTTGGTCGAAGAATGCAATAAGATTTGTCCGGCATGATCTGTTTTTGACAAACCCATGTTGACTTTTAGTGATAACTTTGTTCGCATCAAGGTGTTTGCTGATTCTGGTGGATAATGCTGTAAGATAGCCCTTCTTCTGTAGCCTCCAACAATGAGCAGATTTCATAATTTTCCTGTGCAAAAGAAGACTTCCAGCCGTGATTGCCAGTGTTCTGGTCCAAGGCTTCAGAGAAAGCCTTTTGGTCATTGGAGCAAAATGCAAGCAGTGGCAACATTAAAATCCAGCAATGTGACAAAGCAGCTCTTCTGTCAAGTTTGAGAAAAACTGTGTGGAAGAGAAAAGCCAGCATGGATCATGCAGTCTGAGCAAGCAAACCCTTCCATCACCAGTGAATTCCTCCAAAGAAAAAGGCATTCATATGGAGGAAGCTATATGGAGCTTTGCAGCTGGTTTAATTCAGTGAGATCTACTCTTAAGTTGGTGAGAAGGAGGACAAATATGTTGTGCAAAGAATCCAACACTTAAAAGAAAACTTTTTGCATGCACAAAAGCCCGTCTACTATTTTCAGAATGCACAAAATAGCAACAACAAACTATGAGTAGATGAACACCTTTATATGTACAGTATATATTGATTCTATTTAGTGTAACGAAAATTGTGGATAACAAAACTAATAAGAAGCCACAAGTGCTTCTAAAAGCTCATATAATTATTGAGATAGTTAATTTTACTCTGTGACATCATAATTGGATTCTGTATAATACATAATCTAATCTATAATCCTCTGCTGGTGAATTGTTCCAGCTGTTGCTATATACGTTTATACACAAATCTGGGTTTTACTTGTGTTATGCACAGATGCCCTCATAAATGTCAGTCAATTGCTCTTCTATGGAAGGTTTGTTGTAGAGATTGTAATGTTATTTCTTCTTTTGCCCTTGATATACTGAAATACTCTATGCCATCTTCTAAATGAATAAAAATCAAGCAGTTTTATCATATTACCCATCTTTTAAAAAAAAAAAAACTAAGTGCATGAAGGTTTCACAGTGATGAATAATAATGGTAAATATAATTTTCTCATATTGGTAGAACCCTAACATACAAGATTGACTCACTCAATCTAGTATCTACTATCCCATCAACAGACAGGTCCATTCACTATTGTTTCAACTGAGTAAACAGTGGTGAAAGGGTCAGTCATATTCACAGTAATTGTTAGTGTGGAGACAGTCCTGTCAAACATGTTAGCTAAAAATATACTCTACTCTGTCACTTTGCAAGGGGTTTGAAAATAATAGCTCAGTTGCTGTTAAACAGGACGTAAGGTTACACTGTGACCCTTTTCTTTGTTCAAATTTCTTCAGAGCTTTAATTTTGGGGGACAGGTTATAACTGAATAATAGTGAATTCCTTTTTCAAAGAATATTTGCATTTTTTTATATAAAAGAAGAAATAAACAGCTTTATAACATTAAATGTATCATAAGACTCAGACGACTGAATGTTGAAGTATCTTACAGAATATATACTAATTGCGAACATTTTTGCATTTTTTTTAGTCAGCCCCATAGCATAGACCAAATGTTTTTGTTAATGGCATTCTGAGTAAGGCGGGGAAGATTATTGGTCTGCTGTGCAATAATTTACTCCTCTTTGATATGCAAACGATCCACGGTGAATATAAAAAAAAATCCTATCAGACTCATTTCACAGTTCTTAACCACTTAGATTCTCTGGAGTCTATCGCCTCATTAGACCACTGCTCTCCAAAGCTAGCATAATTAAAATCTTTAACAGTTTAGCAAAGTAAAGATGTTTGGCTGATCACGTTAAGATGATTATCTAGCCATTGTATTCTAAATGACAAAAATAAATTAAATTTAGACCTTGGCATTTTTTATTATGTGTTTCAAATGAATCTAATGCATACTGCCTTTATTTAATGCCTTAGGTCTGGTAAGAGACATGTCTGTGTTTCAGATACAGATGTATATTTTGAAAATGGCAGGCTGCCCCACACCCTTGCACTGATTTTTTTAAAAACTACAGCCCTTGAAACAAAGAAGCTGTATTTCTTGGCCCTAGTCTTTAGTCTTCAAAAGAAAGAGAATTACTTTGAAGAAAACATAGATTCTTCATGATTTAATACAAATTTATGCCTCTTCTACTTTTTCACGCCAGTCTATAGCAATATGACAAGATACCTTCAAATGTTGTTTGCAAACATTTATGTAGTGTTAACTTAGAATCTCATAAGAATGGTATTAATATGTGTCACTCCAGGTTTTGTGTAACTAAACTTTAGCTTGTAAGGGTATTTTAAAATTCTCAGTTTAGTTAAAAATCTCAGTATCTCCTGAATTTTGCTAGCTACCTTTACTTCAGGAAGATATTTCTCATGAAAATGTATTTTCTGCTTTATTTTATTTTCAGTGGATCATTATTACTGATCAGGAAAGTAGTAATAACAATAGTGTTAGTTGCATAGGAACTTGCAAGATTTTTTTTATATAAGGCACATCTATCAAGTGAGCAGTACTAAAAGCCAAAATTAATGAGAAAGATAGGTGTGTTAATGACATAATCACAGTATAATCAATTTTACTGTTAAAATTTTAAAAAGCACTGCATGGAGACAATATGAATTCATAATTTATGTCTAAAAGTGATTAATAAAAACTATATTTAAAAGCAAAGCTACTTGTCATCATCTACAATTCAAGCACAAAATTACTTTTGTGCTGATATCATAAAAACAGATACATTTTCTTTGAAGATTTTCCTTGCTTCGAAACAGAAGTTACCATTTTCTGTCATCTTTCAGCAAATGAAACACAATTTATTCAGATTCTCTTTTTCATCATCTAACTAAAAATTATAAAAAGTATGAAATAAATCCCTCAGTAGGGTCTCTATTTTCCATGGTGACCAAAATACATCTTTATCGCTCTGAAAAAAAATGTATTTCATCCCCTTTTTTCAGCATGCTATTGTTTAGAAATAACTTCAAGTTCAAATGTTTATCTTTAATACTAAAATGCTTAAGATGAAATGTGTGAAATTTTGTTACTGAATTACAATCCAAATAGCATTGATGATAAATAATGGAGCTTATGAGCCTACACATTGACATGTGTCACGCTACAGCTGACCAATGATTTATCTATTCCAATAATACTGTTCTCTTACATTAGGTTTTCAGAATCTTATTTTTAAATCCCATTTATGTCACCGATATTGGGAATGTATATCATAACTCTCTTCAACTATTATTGGAATACTACCCCATCTTGATTTATTTTCAAAATAGGTGTTAGTTTCATACCACAATGTCAAAATGACACACATGCCATGATATCATTGAGCAAATGACATGCTTGTATAATTTGTGTGTCATTCATATCATGACCACTAACACAAGTACATCAACCACATTATTTGTATGACAGTATCATGTGCATATGTCATCATTTGCCATCCTTGGGCACCCATGTTTTCCAACTTGAGCAGATTTTAATTTTATTACTTTTTATTTATAAAATTTATTGGCTACAGGATCATTCTTTGCAAGCCATTAAGATGCAAAGTGCTACTTTTTTAATTTTTGTATTTTCTATTTATATGTGCCCTGTTCACCGCCCTGAGTCCCTCGGGAGAAGGGCGGTATATAAATTTAATTAATAATAATAATAATAATAATAATAATAATAATAATAATAATAATAATAATAATAATAATAATAATAATAATAATATGGATAACCAAATAACCTATGTAATTATTCTCCCTATATCTGTTGTGGTCACAAATAGAAAAGCTTAGCACTTACTGTTATGGTTGGATAATCTGTCAAAAGATTGTACTATGTGTCTTTATACTACCAGGACTCAACACAGGTTTCCATGAATGTAAAAATAAAAAAGTGTTCCTGACACTGGCACCAGCCATCCTGGGTAGCTTCTGGGCTTCATGGCTCACTAGCAGGAATGCATATTGAAAATGCTTTTTGTTGGTAGTTTCCACAGTGTTCTTGCATAACTCTATTAGCTAGATTTTGGCATTTGGCTAAGAAATCACACAGTCCTCAATGCTGCCCTGGCCAATGAGGTTGTAGTATTTAGAAACAATTACCATGAGAAATGAAGGAAAAAAATGAACATTTTTCTACCAAAATATCTGACTCCTTTTACATTTTTTGGGTTTCACATTTTCAGGTATATAGTATCTCTGAACACATGAGGATTAGAAAATAAAAGAAAATAAACATAAAGCTTTTATTTTTAATATCCATAGCTGCAGAAGAAGATAAATATCCATGAATTTGCAATGGAGTCTAGCACAGGGGTCCCCAGCCCCTGATCCGTGGCCCTCTGCTGGGCCACAGCCCGTTCAGAAATGGGCCGTGGAAATGGTGGATAAGCGTATACGGATGTGTGCACAGCTACATTTTTTAAAGCAGCACACACACAAACAAAAACATCCCATCTCCCCCACCACCGCCATCTCCGTTGGTTCGCTGAGCTGCACCAACTATAGCAAATGCCTCCACGGACAGCGTTTTTATATAAAGCATCTTTTGGTTCCATAATAGTTATTCCTGTGGCAACTAGTATTAAATCTTTTTTATTAAAGAGATTTAATAAAAGTCATTCACCATGACTGCAGTGACTTACAAAGACAGGACCCCAAATACAAAATTCATTGCACTCCTACTCTCCTGGCATTCACTGATATTCAGTCAAACCACTTGACACACTACATATTAGTCTGGGATCCCCAGGCCCACTGACAAAAACCCATTTTCAATGCCTTTTGAAAGAATGTGAAGATGGGGGCCAATCTTATCTCCATGTCTCCAAGATGTTCCACTGGGAGAAGCCACCATGGAAAAGGACCTTAGATCTCCTTAATGCTGGGAAATCATAACATACCCTGCCTCCCCAATATAGTGGATTGGGTAGATGTAGTTGGAAAAAGAAGGTCCTTCAAATCACCCAAGCCATGTAGGGCTTTAACCAGCACCTTAAATTGGATGCCGAAGCAAATTGGCAAGCAACATAGCTCCCGCAGGAGGGTTTAACATATGTGTGAATCTAGATTTGCACAAAACTGTACGAACCACTGCATTTAGAACCAAATGAGGCTTCTGGATACTTTTCAAGGGCAGCCGCATGTCAAACACTTTACAATAGTCAATTAACATTTGGAAATGTATTCACTAGTGATTAAATTTAGTAGTAATTAATAAACATTAACCAGTGAATTTTGTTTTAGGCATGATTCCAACTGAACTCCAGCAACTCTGGAAAGAAGTGACAGGATCTCACACAGCAGAGGAAGCAACCAGCAACAATCATAGCAGCCTGGACCTGTCAACCACATGTATCTCCTCTTCAGCCTCTTCAAAGCCCTCCTTAATAATAAACCCACATGCCTCAACCAATGGACAGTTGTCAGTCCACACTCCTAAAAGGGAGAGGTAAGCATGAGTGGAGTTTCTCCTTATCAGTGCCTAAAACATTACACTTTGGTTTGTAGGTGGAAGGTACCTATTTGCATGAATGCATTATTTTTATCTTACAGTCATTCTAATTTTATGCACACAAATACATAATACTCCATTAGGGCTGACATGCACTTCAGGGTTAATGTTTCTGGTATTACATTAAGGTAACTGTTGACATTCTGAAACTCATGGGAATAATCGCCAATTATCAATAGGTGTTGTTTTTTTTTAACCTCTTGTGTATGAGGTTCGGTTCATAAAATGTTTGTGTAACTTCACACAAGCTATGGTTTATGAACATGTCTGCACATTCATTAGTAACTTGATGGACAGTGTAAGATGATGATAAATACGTGCATATAAACTACAAACATAGTCACTGCAAACAGTGATCATCTAGAATGTTTTCAAAAAACATATTGAGCCCTTTCTCAATATTCCACAAAAATGAAATAGAAGTTGTATTTAAAGTTGATATTTGCTGACAGAAGGTGCTTTGATCTACTAATGCCAGGCCATCTCCTATGGCACAGGCTGCTGAAAGGAGAGTCAATTGGCAAAAATTGTTGTTGTTAGTTGCGAAGTCGTGTCCGACCCATCGCAGCCCCATGGACAACGTTCCTCCAGGCCTTCCTGTCCTCTACCATCTGCTGGAGTCCATTTAAGCTCACGGCTACTGCTTCAGTGACTCCATCCAGCCACCTCATTCTCTGTCGTCCCTTTCTTCTCTTGCCCTCAGCCTTTCCCAGCATTAGGCTCTTCTCCAGTGAGTCCCTTCTCATTAGGTGGCCAAAGTATTTGAGTTTCAGCTTCACGATCTGGCCTTCTAAAGAGCAGTCAGGGTTGATCTCCTCTAGGATTGACCGATTTGATCGCCTTGCAGTCCAAGGGACTTGCAGGAGTCTTCTCCAGCACCATAGTACAAAGGCCTCAATTCTTTGGCGCTCAGCCTTTCTTATGGTCCAACTTTCACAGCCATACATTGCAACTGAGAAGACCATAGCCTTGACTATATGCATTTTTGTTGGCAGGGTGATCTCTCTGCTTTTTAGTGTGCTTGTCTAAATTTGCCATGGTTTTCCTCCCCAGGGGCAAGCGTCTTTTAATTTCTTGGCTGC
Source organism: Vipera berus (assembly GCF_964194415.1). Taxonomy (NCBI): domain Eukaryota; kingdom Metazoa; phylum Chordata; class Lepidosauria; order Squamata; family Viperidae; genus Vipera; species Vipera berus. The sequence goes on from NC_138203.1 coordinate 251,209,538, forward strand.
AGTCCCTGTCTGCAGTCATCTTGGAGCCCAGGAAAATAAAATCTGTCACTACCTCCATTTCTGGAGAAGGAAATGGCAACCCACTCTAGTATCTTTGCCATGAAAACCCCATGGACAGTACCAAAAGGCAAAAATTGCCTTCTGCCCAATTTTACTGATGGAAACTCCTGCTGGATCCAAGAACTTTCATCCAGCAGTAGAGCAATATGGAACATAAGCCATTGACAGAGTTGTTTGTTTTGGGAATCCCTTCTGGGAATTTACCTTCTAATTTTTCTATCATTGTGGCTTTTTCTTCCTGGTGAGAAAGTGTTGCAGCAGCATTTCAGAACTGTTAAGACCGCAGTAGTATTTACTATCAGGACTCTAGTATCATATCCTGTAGTATAGTATCAGAACTATTAGATTGCAGTAATATTTTAGGACTGTTATCATGAATATCATGAAAATAGTTGAAAGGGAGGAGCAGGGCAGACTTTAAAAAGGGTGACTTTTTCAGAGCTTCCTCAAGTCCTTTATTCATGTTTCATTTTCAAGCCCTTGGAAGCAAGGGATATTATATTTTAGGACTGTGTCTCGCAGCATAATATAACTGCTGGATTCTTTTTCTGCCCTAGGCATAAATTCTGTTTTCTTAATTTATCCCCCCATCTTCAAACTCTGCTGTAAAGGTGCTTCCTGAAATGGATTGATTTGGGGAGGAGGGGATAGAGAAAGGAGGCTAATGAAGGGACGAATGAGTGAAATGGATTACCAATTCTTGGTAATAGTTCTTACAGTTTAGTGAAGAAGACAATATTATATGTCAACAATGAAAAGGATGCTATTTTCTACGAAACCATATGGAAAAAATCTTTGAAAGCAAATTAAGTGGGTCTGTCTTCCCTTGCTAACTGATTTTTTATCAGTTATTTTATCAGTTTTTATTGAGGTTTTTATTATTCGTTTTAAGAAACCTCTTTTTCCACCAAACTTTTCATAGCTAGTAATAATTTTGCTGAGGCAGATAGAAAACACATCTTATGTTCTTCTTTCATGAAGAAAAAGTTGGTTTCCTAAGTATTCTGTGTGCTTAGTAACACTATTTTAAAATTGGGATATTAACAGGAGGAGTACATAGTATACCAGTTCTAGGATGTGGATTTGTATTTATATTTTAAATTTGTCTGATAAAGGAAATATATTTTCTGTACCACCAGAAAGTATGTTTTTGTGGAAGATGAGATTTTCTAGTTTGATGTCTTCCGCCTAGACCAAAATGGGAGGAAAAATCATTTAGTTTCTTTGCGTGTATTGCATGTTGAATTTAAGAGTAAAAATCTCATATTGGAGTTGATTCTTCTATTTAAATTCTTAATGATGAGCAAGTTATTTCATAAATTGGATAACATTGGGCTCTACTGTTTTATTTATTTAAAATGTATGTTTGGGGTCCTATCCCATTTTCTTTCATGATTCATATAAATACATGCATGCATGCAAATATAAGTATGCATAGCTACTTGCCTTAAGAGCAGTCATTTTCACGGAATAACTAGGAACAGAAGTTGCATTTTGTGTGTGTGTGTGTATGAAACAGTATTTCTGAACAATTTTTTGTTTCATAATGAAGTTGTTATGCTTTGAGGACTGAATACATGACTGATCAACAAATTAGCATGATGTGTGACTTTCACTAGAACATATGTACAAACAACTATAACTTGAGCTTTCCATCTTACATGGAAATTATTTTTGTGTTTCTTCCTAGTAGTTAACATTTGCTTACCTGTGTTAATATTCTTTGTGGAATCATATCTCTTTGGTGATATACATTGATCTGCATTCTGCAAAGGCTTACTTGACTCATATTGGCTGGAAAAGAGGATATTGGTATCAGACGTGGAAGAAAACCCTCCTGCTTTCCTTCATTCCTAAGTTTTGTCCTGCCTATCTCAGCATGGCTCTTGGTATCAAGAGGAAGCATATGTAATGCTGGATGCACTTTAGAAGATCACAATAAGAGTTGCCAACTAAAAGAGGAGAGGCACAGATTCCTGTAGACTTCCTTTCCAGCTCTTCACTCATGAAGTCTAGAGCAGGCAATTATTTTTCCCAAGAGGCCACATGACAGACTGGGACTGTGGTGGAGGACTGAACCAATAGGCTGAATTTAATTCTGCTGCTGGTGCTCACCTCTTGGAAGGAGGAGGGATCATGGAACTTCAGCCCAGCCACCACTCTTCTGTTACAGGCGCAAAACTCAACTTGCCAGCTGATTAAAGGAGCACCTTTGGCTTCTTCTCCCACTGTCTGTGGCACACTTATTTGTATTTTATTTTATAATTTCTGATTGACCTCATGCAGGCTGGACAGGGATATCCAAAGGGATAGATGTGGCCCAGGGGCCGTAAAATGCCCAGGTCTGATCTAGGCAGTACAGAGATTGTGTATGTAGATGAAAGAGATTCAGAGTAGAAAATTTTCAGTGTTATCTTTTAGCAGTATTTTAACTCAATAATTCAGTCTAGGCTTCTACGTTTGCAACAGAACCTTGTCAATATGTACTCTTCGAGGATTGCCGTGCAATAATGGATGACGTTTTGACTTACTTCTATTGAGTTGTTCATATAGCCTGATCCTAACTTTACTGCTGTACATTACTGAATTTGATAAACCCATCGTGCTTTCTGTTTAGAATCCAGCCATTTTAATTTTGACACTGGGGGGGAGGAAACGCTGCTTACATTTTGTCTTCCAAACTTCTGATTTCTTTCAAAAGAGATCTATAACCAACCTTCAGTTGCCTGTTATATAATACATTAAAATATAATGTTTTAAATTTGCTTAACGAGGAAGCTAGAAGACAAGCTATGGTAAAATTCACTGTTCAGTTAGGGGTCCTTTAAAAAAGGAACCTTCATTTAAAATGACATTCATAGATGTACACTTTATCATTGGTGATATTATTCAGTAGAATGATTCTTTAAATCTTTTTCAAATGCATAATGTTACAAGAGTGCAAGTACCTCAGATTTAAAGTAGGTATGCTCTGTGGATTATTTCCTTTTTCTTTTTCCTTTGGTGTGTTTAAGGTTGGCACCATCCGTTTACAGCAGCATGATTGAATTACCTCTTTGTCCATAAGATGAGCAGGCAAGAATACACAGAGAATGCCGATGAAGGCACTTAAGGTTTCTGTTGCTATCTCATCAGGCAATATGGTGCCTGCCTACATGCTGTATGACATATAAGCCTCTGTCTAGATTGTTTGGGGAGTCTGGAAGAATACTTTCTTTTTCCTGAATATTCATGGCAGAATAAGATTAGTAAAAAGAATAAATGGTAGAGTATCAAGTGCCTTTGTGTTTGAAGTGAGTAGTGGAATAATTCCATAGATCAGCAGGCTGGCTCACTATTGTGAGTTATATTGGCTAGTTTGAAATACAGGATGGAACAAACTAATATTTAGATTATTTTAACAGAACGAGTGAGTTTCTCCTAAAAAGGAGCTGAGAAACATTTCTGTTTTCTAAATGTCAGAAGCACATTTTTGTACTGTTGTCCATTTGGAGTGTCTAAGAACAGATAGTTTGAGAGGAAAGCTGGGGTGGATTTATTTCTAAGTCTCCTTTGTTTCCTTGAATCTTAAATCAATAAATTTAAATCTACTGAAAGCTGAGAGTATAACTCCTAGAGGTTCTTAGAAATTAAGTATTTCCTTCTTATCTTCCTAAAATTCCAAGTCACTAGGCCAATTTCAGGATGGAGAAAAACATTTTAAAGTCTTCAGTGTCCCATTAGCCTTTTGGGGTACTGTATTCCTTGACCTCAGATAGAACTGAAAATAGGCTTCCTCTTGATACTTCATTTGTTTTTAGGTATTACAGCCCAAGTGGAAGGTATTCTAAAGTACAGGACACATTAAAGCAATGCTCTTTATTTATGTTGCCAGTACTATTGTGATTTAAAGAGAAATTGGCTGGGAGGTTAATAATAATGAGCAGACAGGATGCCAAATCCAATCTAAACATCTGGCTAACTGTGCAACCATCCAAATTTATATGCCACCTGACTCCCAGCAACTCTGGCCAGTTCGTAATTGTTAAAACATTAAAAAAAGAGTGAGAACAATGCAGAAAACATGAAAACAGTACATAACCAAGGAACAACAATGACAAGGAAAACCCAGAGGGGAAAAGAAAAAGGGGGCATTAGTCCTTGCCAAAGGTCTGGGTGAGGAACTATGTCTTTAAGGTCCTTGAAAATACCAGAGGGGTGGGAGCTGTTCAAATTTGGGTAAGATTATCATTCCAGAGGACAGATACTTCTGCAGAGAAGACATGGTTTCAGGATCCTGTTAGATGACATAGTTTAATCAAAGGAACCTGGAATGCACCAATCCCACCAGATTGAACCAGTTGGGCAGATACTCTTGAGAAGTAGGCAGTCCCTCAAGTTACCAGGTCCAGGGCCATGTTGATTAATGTCAATAGGAATGCTTTTAAGAGGCTAGAAGATGAAAGGTGAAATACTGCCTTTGAAAAGGGACTGTTATTTCTTCCAAAATTGTTTCGTTGAAAAAAAAAGGTCAATCCAGAGGTCTTAAAATTCAGATTATAGGCAAAAAAAATCGAATATTGCAGATTTGAACCAATCTGTGTAAAAATAGACACATTAAAACAGTTGTGTGCAAAATGAACACAACTGGATGAGATTGAAGAAAGGATGAGAACAAGGTACAACACCAGGAAAATCAAGTACAAAAAAGTATTTACGGTAATAAGGATAAACGTGCCTGAAAATTCTCACAAATATCCATTAATCTTTAAACACTTTCCAATAAAGGATCGTACTAGATTGAATCTGAATTTGAAAATGGAAAAACTGAAAAACTGAATGAAATTAGTAGTGGTAAATATTTTAACCATTATATTTATAAAAATACGATAGCCATAGCCATCTTTCTGAAATCAGTACAAATCAGTATGGAATCTAATTTTGTCTGTAACCCTTCTTAATAGTTAAAGCCATTTGTTTGATAGAAGAAGAGATTGATTTGGGAATAAATGATCCTTTAATAATATCAAGATCTAAGTTTTAGATATCAGTACCTTATGTAAAGCTCAAACAAACAGGATTTTCCCCTCTTCTTCCCTACCAGCAGTCTTTTTTTTCTTTTATGCAACCATACCTACTTTGCATATTTTATTGTTTCTATCTCACATGATTTCATTAATTATCCTTATTGACAGCTCATTATTGTCTGGCTGTTGTTCCTTTTGATTACTCCGTATTCAGTCACTAATCAGTGTCCATGTGAGTTAGGAGATTTCCAACACAGCTGAACAATGTGAGACTGTCCATAAGGATGTGATTTGGTTTCATAGGTACTTGAATGACTTTTATTCTATAATGAGAATTGTATTTTTTTCCCATGTTTGTTGAAACATGAAGTAAGCATCATTTAAAATCTCTTATGTGGAGATTTGAACAATTAAAATATAAATCTTTCCTATTTGAATAAGGCTACACAGCCGAGAGTGGAAATGCCAATCTTTCTATTTGTATTACTTGTCATGAAAAAAAACCCTGCACATTTTAATATGGACTTGTTTGCCCTCTCACATAGGAGTAGATTAAACATAGAAAGATGAGCAAGTTGTTTCATTTTGTTGATATTATTGTTATTATTTAGTGACAGTAACTTTTTTTAAAATAATAAAAATAATAATAATCATAGTATGATGCAGAGAGGAAGCCTGGACCTAATCGGTTTCCTTTTTCTCTTTGACAAGTTGCTCAGTGTAAAATCAAGAAGTCATTCTCTACTCTAGTCTACTCTTACGTTTCATCAGCGAGAATTACACAGACAATGAAGGAAAGAAGGGATGAATATTCAAAAACGTAGTAGGTTGTTCTTAGATTTTAGAGATGGCATTAGGCTTTGTAAGGCAAGTATGTTTTCAAATGGAACATGAAAGGAAGTTCCCAGATGTTTTCAGTGCAAATGATGAGAATCAAATCAAATGTCCTGTTAAATGTGTCTCCAGTTCAAAAATAACTTACATTATAAACAAATACACAAAGCCCTAATTATCTGTGACCAAAACTCGATATATTTTCCCAGGGTAGTAAATGCAGTTCAAGCTAGAAATAATGACTTTATTTCCCTTTATCCTTGCTCCTCCAATTTAGCATGTGATTATTTCTTTGTCCCGTATTGCTCTCAAGTTTTGTAAGCAACATCAGTAGCAGCAGCAGCAGCTCTGGGGTTTGGCTTGTAGCAATCTGTTAAGGAGATAAATAATCTGTGTTGGCAGGGCACTCCTGCTTCCCTCTTTAATTTGTCTTATACACAGAAAATTATAATTAAATCATTCAGGGTAAACCCTGGAGTAGAGGCGGGTGAACACCCTTTGGTACAGACTGCCAGCCGAGAAGATCTTCCCTGTTGTGCCACAAGAAGATATTTATCAATATGCAACACAATTAAAAGGCGAACACTTTTGTGCTATTTGTGAGGCGGATGCCAAAATTGAAATCAAGGCTTCTTAATTTCTTTTCCCTCTGCAACTGTGGCACTCAGAGTGATTAGCATACTATTTTGACGGCATGTTTCTATGCTTGGAATTTGTTCAGATATAATTAAAAAATATTTATTGTGCAATTAAATACATAAATATAAATTTACTCAATTTGATAACCTGTCTCAATCTTCTCTGCCCTAAGGGACGCGCTTAGCTATAGATACTTAGGTTCGCTAAGAACAAATAAAAGGAATGCTCAACACTAGTATGCAAATCTCTCATCATTTCAGCGTTTGATTTTCTGCAGTGTGCGTGCTTTAATTGCTAGAAGGGAAGTAAGTAAATAAGCTATATATTTTTTTAAAAAAGATCATTTTGCTACTCTCCAATTTGAGGAATCATGTGCATGTTTATTTTCACAAATGAGAGGCATGGAATTCCGTCTGTACATTTCTGTATATAATTTTCTTCAGCTATATTATAACCACAAATGTTAAAGCTATGCAATACATAATTAAAGTGAAATTAGCATCTGTGATCAAAAGACAGTGTTTGTAGATAAGATAACAAGGAGTTCCCATTTGTAGTTTTGGCAGCAATTTGGGATCCATGTGATCCATAATTTCCTAGTCAGACAGGGAAGATCCATAATTTCCTAGTCAGACAGTGAAAGATTTCCGACAGGCGGGGTCTAGGAAGAGACCCTTCTCTGCTGCTGCCCCACCCTGTGGAATATTTTTCCCCCAGAGGTGAGGCAGGCCTTCTGGAATGGAATTAAGACATGGCTTTGTGGTCTTGCATGGAAAGACCTGGGGAGTGTGCAGCTGTGGGGCTGGTTAGTCCCCTAAAAGCCTTCCTTTTGCTTTTTTGACTAATCTCTTTTTTTGTTTATTTTTTAAACTTTTATATACGCTGTTTTATATTTTAACTTTTTATTGTATACTGTCCAGAGTCCCTTCTCTGAGGGAGATGGGTGATACAGAAATGTGAAGATTTCATCACATTTTTGGCTAGAATTAAATCCTAAGGGTTGTCAATAGTTGTTGTCCTCTCATGCCCTATTAAATAATTGGCTCTGGCAAAATTATGCTGCCTAATCACTTAGAAGTAGAATCACAAGTAGAAAGGCTTAGGAAATGTTCTTGGGAGTTTCTGCAATGATGTGTGTGATTAAAGTAATAGTCCCATCTGCTTCTTAGCAACATCTCCTAGGACATCATCCTGAATTTGATTCTTTCTCTTGTTTCTGTTTAATAAATCTCCTTCAAGTTGATCTTGACTTCCTGAAAAAAATCATGGATGTGTAGTTTTCGTGGCAACAATGCAGAATAATTTGCCATTACAAACAGTCCTTGATTTACGACCGCAGTTGGGACTGGATTTTTGTAATCAGCCAAAGTCAGCTAGGTACTGCTGTGCCTGTTTCCTGAACATCATATAAGTCTGTATGGTAATATATATGAAAGCATTAATTTTTGGAGGCCAGTTCTCAGGGATGGTTAACAAAAAGGAAAAAAAAAACTACTAATATTCTAACTGAACAAGGAGGTTATTTAGGGTTAATAATCTTTTCATCTGTTTTGCACATGGCTGATGCTTGAATGACTATTGCTCTACTCTGTTAACTGGAGTAACTCAGCTGATTTGTTTGCATTTTTCTTAGGATTGCTGTTCTAATGATATCTATAGAATTGCTAATTGGTAAATTGAAGTAAATGGGTAAATATAGGCCAAGGATAGGCAACCTCAGCTCTTTTATGGCTCATGGACTTCAACTCCCAGAATTCTTGAATCAGCATAGTCCATGAGTCATAAAAGAGCCGAGGTTGCCTACCCCTGGATAAGTATTGCATTTTAAGCAGTATTATCGTGTATTACCATATGTTTAGCAGAGAGTCAGTCAGTTAGTAGCAGTGAGAGGGAGAATATTTGGCAATAATGTTTGTCCTGAACAGCGAGCACTGCTTTTAAGAGCAGTAGTATCCAGCCGTCAGGACTAGCAGCTTTAGTAGTATTAAATACATATGCACATATCCATTATACTATTCCTTTTCTCTGAAAAGCATAGAATCGAAGTAAGGAGAGGTAAGCCAAAGAAAAAGACATTGAAAAAGAGAAGAAACTGAACTTTAATTAAATCTAGTTTACTCCAATACTGTGCACAATACCTCTCCGCACCTTTCTATTTTGTAGACCATCTCTGCTTCCACCTTTTGTTGTTAAGCTTCTCACTTCTCTCTCTTTGAAGAATCTATCAACTCCATTCAGGCATGATTGTCTAGGTCTTCTCCTTCGTCTTGATATCATTTACTGTTCTGACATACCATTGTTTTACAGTTCAATCCTCATTCATTCACTTTGTATGATTAAATGCTTTCAACATTCAGCAGCACCTGTGATCTCTTCTTCTTTTAGCACCTGGATGTCTTAAGTAACCCATTTCTCCACCTGCATCTAGGTTACTGTTACGTTTCTCTTGATATCTGCAGCTTTCACTCCCAGTAACAGATTGGGTAGAAAAACAAATACAGTCTTTTATTTTTCTTTTGACCAACATTCATTCTATAGTAATTTTCTATCTGCATTAGCACATCTTAAAATCCTTATGTTTGCTTTCCATTTGTTCTGTTGAGTCTCTGCAATTATTCTATTTTCATTCTTTTGTTTCTTCCACCCAGAATACTTTACTCCATATCTGATTTCTCCCATCCATTAACATTATCAAATAGTGATCTGCTCCTCGATCGTAACTTCTCATAGCTTTTATATCCCTCATTCTTTTTCCATATATGTACATGAAATAAATTGACCTTTTTTAAAATACATGCTCACTAATCATTATTCTTCTTACTTGGGTCCTCACATGACCACTTTTTCTATATTTTCTCTATTTTTCCTTCTGTTTTTTTCAATATTGCCATTCACCAGAGCATGGCATACAATTATCATCATCATCCTATGGATTTCTATATTTCTGTATTCATATATATCCATGACCTAGATGGCATCAACTCTTGCTTTCTGACATATATGTTATTCATGTTATCCATTTAACTTTAATTAAACCTATAAACTTCACTTCTGTGTAGGCGTTTGTGTGTGTATTTGTTACTTCTGAGGATCAGATCTTTATTCATCCTTCCACCTTTCTCTTAATTTCACATACCATTTTTCTTTCCTTTCAATTGATAATTTATACTCCAAGCCATTTGCTTTCTAACATATCAAGTTGCAGTCTTCAGTATCCTACAGTCATTAGCAAATCAACTTATAGATATCAGCATTGGTTGTCCATCCTGGCTTTGGATAGAGAGCTGAAATCAGCTGCAAACTTGAGAAAAGAATTTGCAAATATTAAAGAGAACAGGGAAAGTATAATATTTTAAAAGTTAAGCAAAAAGGATAACAAATAAGACTGCTGTCTTCTTCCACTGAAAGTTTGAATGGAATTCTTACCTCTTTCCTTTTGATTTGTCCCTTCCTTTATGAATTAAAGGGTAGCAAATGTTCAGCTCAAGACTACATAAGTTCACTGGAGTAGATGGAGGACATTTGGTTTACAATGTACCAAGACTGTTCTTTAAGCTCACAACTATATTTTTAACATTAAAATAGGCATGTAAAACTTCTTCTAACAGTTTAGGGTTTTATTTTTTTAAAAAGGGGGTCTTCTATCAGACCACAACAAAGATGGAATAAAACCTGATAAGTTCCTTTGAACCAGCTGTGTTAATGCCGATAGTAAAGCTTGAAATAGACTGTTGAGAAGTGTTCCAGTAACAAGAATTCAGTAAAGTTTATAATTCTATTGTGTTAAATCAAATTCCAAAGCCCTTAAGTGATAATATTTGCCAAGGAATAGCTTTCAGGACCATATGTTTAATGAACATTCTTGCAAAATAACACAGTGAGATCTCCTTACTGCCATTTGGTTGTAATGTATCTTCAGTCCCCGGAATAGGTCAGTCTCTGATGTACTGATTGTGCCTTTATTTACAATGGTTTGAACAAAATAGTCAGACAGGGTAATTACCACTGAAACAATGTTAAAGATTTTTTTTGGAACTCATTACTTTGACTGTTGTACAATCAAATAACTAATTTACACTTACCCCATTAGTTTACATATGGGGGTCACTTGCAAGAAACGTAATCTCAGCAACATTTGAAAATAGTCTTTAATTTCTGTAATAAAATATTTAATAAAACTGTTCAGAAGACAAGCCATTATTTGTTTCAGTGGTATAGAAAAACTGATCAAACCACATGGATCCAGTTATTGATTTTAAAATGTTTCTGGACTATTTGGTGGCCATCTGAAAGAGATTCTTCTATCTGTCTTGTGATATTATGCATTGTGATGCATCTGTTGTATTTCCCATTTTACCAAACATCTAGTCATTATGGAACTTAACATGTCATTGATTATGTTTTTAGATACATAGCCAACTGGCCTTCAGAGTGCGCTCTCTCTCTCTCTGTCTCTGTCTCTGTCTCTGTCTCTGTCTCTGTGTCTCTCTCTCTCTCTCTCTCTCTCTCTCTCTCACACACACACACACACACACACACACACTGCAGTTTCAAAACAGAATCCTTAACAGTAGAAGAAACCCAAGGTCATTTACTTTAGACCCCACCAAGCTCTCTCAAAAAGACTTCAGGAGAGAAACAAATATCATTCCCCAGTACTTGCCACAGTAGTGTTCAATAATGTAATCCTACATCATTAATGTAAGGGTAAGAGTCTTCCCATTCTAGATCCCCAGATTTATCCTTCTAGATTCCACTTTTGGTCTTTCAGGACATTTTCTCCTAGGTAATCAGCAAATAATGGGAAAGGACATTTGCGTATTATAGGAAAATATTGCCTTTCTATCTTGATTTTTCCTCCACATTTGCCCTTTTTGTCTACTGTGATGTAGTGGAGACATTCCCCAAGGAAAGGAAGAGAGAGGTCCAAAGATCTCAAATGGATTTGAAAAGTTTTCTAAATTCTTTTAAAAGGAATCTTTTTAACTAGGAGTAAGGAACCTATGTCTATGGGCTAGATACATTCTATGGCTTCTTGTATCTGGCACATGGCTTTTTCTTTGTTCAACACTGATGCTTTTTGAAACTCTGCTGCATGCATGACAAGGCAATGACTAATCACTCTGTACCTTGACCTGTATGGAATGCTTTTGTCCATGCAGTGAAAAGTACAGTTTTCTAGGCAAAAGGAGACAAAGATTGTTCTCCATCTTCTCCTACATAAGGACAAAAGTTGAGGAATTGTAATTTTTTTTACTTTCCACACTGAAGAAAACCACTGCACTTTGCTTACCCATCTGCACCAATAAGATGCAAGTTATATTAAAATGATAGCATTTTTCAGAAGTAATCAATTAGATTAGGGCTGGAAGGGACCCTGGAGGTCTTCTAATCCAACCCCCTGCTCAACCAGGAGACCCTCTACCATTTCAGATAGGTCCAGTCCTTTTCTTAAAAATACCCAGTGATGAAGCACCTGAAGGCAAGCTGTTCCGCTGTTTAATTGTCTTTACTGCTAGGAAGTTTCTCCTTAATTCCAGGTTGCTTCTCTCTTTGATTAGTTTCGGTCCATTGTTTCTTGTCTTGTCTTGGAAAATAAGTTGACCTCCTCTTCTTTGTGTTAGCCCCTCAAATATTGGAATACTGCTATCATGTTACTCCTGGTCCTTCTTTTCTCTAGGCTGGCCATACCCAATTCCTGAACTGTTCTTCATATGTTTTTGTCTCCAGGCCCTTAATCATCTCAGTTGTTCTTTTTTGCACTTTTCCCAAAGTCTCATCATTTTTTTTGTAATGTGGTGACCAGAACTGGATGCAGTATGCCAGGTATGGTCTTACGAAGGATTTGTAAAGTGGTAGTAATACTTCACGTGATTTTGATTCTTTGCTTCTGTTTATACAATCAAGGATTGTCATTCAATATAAGTCAATCAATATATGGAGACATTTCAGGAACTATCATCAAAGAAAAATTCATATACAAGCCTTAGATATCTTGTGATTGAATAAAGAGCATTTAATTTCTTTGGGTTTTTCTTTTTCTTTCTTTTTTTGAAACGTAAACACAGGAAAATCATCTTTTCCATCTTTTTTTTTAATTACAGTAAAATAACAGTCACTAATACTGGCAGCCACTTTCTGTGACAATTTACTATCCAGATTTTATTTTGCAAAAGTGCAATAAATGTCACATTCATTCACATTAATAAATTCTATTAATTTCCATTTTTTCATAGGAATTGGGCATCTACCTACTTTAAAATGAGTAAATTGTCTTTTGCTTTGTTTTTTTCTAAATGTAAGAATTTTTTTTCCACCTTATTGGTAATTTTGATCAGCTAAATCCTTTCCTGTAGGCATTTATTATATTTTATGTGGCAGTCATATTTTTGAAGACCTTCAGTGAATTAGATGTGCCTATTCTGTTTCTTACCAGTCCATGTTGAAGCATTTAAATCATGTTTAGTTTTCTAATAATAATAATTCCTACAAAATTATTTCTCTTCATATCTTTCCTCCCTTTCATTCCCTGTCTCTCTTATCCTTCAACTTAAAATATTGTTAAGCAAACTACCTACAATTACTTAATCCATCACATGGCTGTCTTTTGGATGGGAGAGGAAGATTTGGCACTTAATGGTCATCTGGAATCTGACCTGACATTATAGAAATATTCAATTGGCTGGCTTCATTGGTATCTGGTCAAATATAACAACGATCAATTATACTATTTTGTATGCACTGTATCCAAAATCACTTTAAATAGATTGAGTTAGTCTTGGCAGACACCGAACAGAATTTTTCCAAATTTTAGCATATGTATTGTTTTATACTTCCATCTGGCTGACAAATATCTTAGTGCTTTCTATAATGCCACTCTTTTCTTGCTATCAAAATGGTTACATTTGTCTCTAATATAACTTGATAGAGTTTTTTGCATACGGGTTGCTGATGACTTACTGTTAATATGTATACATAATTTTGATATAATTCTAAGCTAAAGCTGTAAACAAGTATTGCTGTCCAAAAGCCTGGAGTTGAATGAAATATTTTGCCACCCTATCCTTCGAATAATAAATTTTGTCGGCACAATGCACCAATTCAACTGGAGTTGTTTAAACACAATTGAATAGCATCAGTGGGGCATTGAAATGTTATTTTATATTGATTTGTACAGTTGAGTTTCACTGTATTTGTTAGGAATATCCCAAAAGAGCAAGTCAGTTAAAAAAATGAATTGAACTTCAAATTTATACTGAGGATGCGTAATACTTACAATACAAATGTTAGGAACATGAGAAATACTTTAAATAAACTTGGTAGATAGAATTTACTCTTCAGAAGATTTATTTAACAAGATGACAGTTGTATGTTCCTGTTTCTGTTGAAAATAATGGTAAATTCTTACTGAGACTTAAATCAATCAAAACCTCCTCCAATTTGGTGCCTCCCAGATGTGCTACCTTACAGCTTCCTCCATGCCCATCCCCATTACTTATAAGGCCCGTTGAACTCCATTAATGGATAGATTAATGATACTTTAATGATATGAAAAGCAAACATGCTTTAAGCAAAGTAAACCCGATCCATTTATTTAAGATGCAATTTAATTTCAATAGCCAAACATTTCTGTCATTCAGTTTATTCTCTGTATATTTTCATGGAGTTCTTCGATTTCTAACGACTATAACTTAGTTATAGTCTGGGTGTTGTGAGAAACTCACATTTTTCCTTAAGGCTTTGCGGCAAGAGTGAAAAGTTATAGCAAGTGCCATTGTTTCAAAAACAAGCTGTTGTCCCACAAGCCTGCATGCCTGCTTCATATGAATTGAGCTTCTGATTAGTCATGAAGTGTGAATTTATTAGTAATGGCTTGACACAGACAGACAAAAGTTACGTGAAACAAAACTAAGGCTGGTGACCATTCAAATGGTAACATCCATTTGTGCAGCCATATTTCTATACCAGGTAAAGTTACTTTTTACAAAAAACATCTGGAGGAAGAAAAGCGAACTCTCTGATAGGATATTGTAAGTCTTATTTGAGCAATAAAAAGAAAGCCACAAAAAATAGGAGCTTGCTTATGCGCGGTAATGTTTTCTTTCAAGGTGGCATAAACAATGTAGCAAATATCCTTCCTTGAGAAAAATGCCTAAGGACAAAGGCGCTTGCTGCAACATTTCTTTTAATTCAATTTCCAGTGTGTCTGCTCACGTGCACTTTTAAAGATAACATTCTGATGCCTCTTTAAAGGCCATTTCAAATCCAGAGGGCAATCTTTCCCCAACACAGGTGGTGTTAATGTGGGACAGTCCCCCAGGCACTTGGACAGCTTGTTCAGTGTCTGCTTCCATCTGGCAGTCGGTCCCATTCTGAGAAAGATGATGTAGCTGTGCCTGTGGGTGCTGTGCTCAGTGCAGTGTAGAAAGCAGATTTCAGCTCTCAGCAACATGTGTCATGTGTTAGGTCTTGTTGCAGAAACCAAGTTGTCTGTCTGGTTCCTAGTAACTATTAATTACTGGATCATCCTGTTTATTTTTTCTTTTGCCTATGTGCGAATGTTCCAGTTCTTCACACTCAGTAAGACTGTGCAGTGATCCAAGTTCAAAGTGCAACATGTGATTTGCTGCATGTACGGACGCACACACACTTATACTTGTTGGGAACACCATACTGCACCTGTTCCCCAGATTCTGTTTCTATTGCTGATGATAGTTGTATGAGGCTAGAGAAAGACATGGTTCCTTTAAGACAGGGGTCTTCAAACTTGGACCTTTTATGACCACGCTGGCTGAGGAATTCTGGGAGTTGAAGTCCACAAGTCATAAAAGGGCTTTAAGAATTGTGCCTGGGGCAGTCCAAATACATTTTTACCTTTTGGATTTAATTCTCTTCACAACCATAATAGTTTATTTTTTAATGCCTCAAGTCATGGTTGTCCAGCAATTAGCTTCCGTTTGGGACCAAATATAGACATGATAAGAGCAACTTCCAGACATTAATATGTCTGCACCAAAGCAGGAGAGGATGTTTATTCTTAACATCAAATTTTATTTTTATTAATATTATTAATAATAAAATTAATGAAATCATTGTTATTGATGGCACAGTGGTGGCACAGTGTTGAGTGCAGTGCTGAATGCGGTATTGCAGGCTAGCTCTGCATTCCACTGCCAGGAGTTCGATTCTGACTGGCTCAAGGTTGACTCAGCCGTCCATCTTTCTGAGGTCAGTAAAATGAGGGCCCAGATTGTTGAGGGGCAATATGTGACATTGTAAATCACCCGGAGACTGCTGTAAAGTGCTGTGGGGAAGTATATAAGTCTAAGTACTACTGCTATAAAAAATACAATGAAAACTTCTAAGTTGGCTGATATTCTTACCAGAGAATCAAAACTACATTCACCATAGAAGGCACTACTCTTTATTGTGCTTGAAAAGCCTGCATTATTCCAATTATGCTTCTGTAAAGATAATTTCATTTTAAATCACTGGCAATTCCAAAAAAGAAGCCCTCAGTTTGACAATTTGACAATGTGTTTTCATTTTTGCTTTTTGCTTCGCTTTCCTCCCTAAATTCAATGTAAGTTTTAATTCTGAGATCCCTAAATTATAGTTTATCTCCAATGATGAAATCCTTGGTATGATACAGCATAGATCCAAGTGTAATACAAGAAACACATAGGGAAAAGGGTTTTTTTTATGAAGAATGAGAATCAAGAAATTTTGCAAATTTACAAACCAGCAAAAACTAGATGTTTTCTCTGTATCCCACATTATCATTATCATGCCAAATGTTTTCTCTGTTTGTCTGATTATTTGTTATGTTGTTTAGATAAACACAAACAAATAGAAAGTATAGCACCTGCAATAGCATATGATATTTACAGTACCTGTGTGCTTCAGCTGGTTTTCCTGATGAAACAGTCTTGTGTCCTATGGAATATGGTTGCTTTTTATAAAGTACAAATGAAAGAAACATATCATGTATCTGCTTGATTGTAACTGCTATGTATATTTTCCTTACTCTCTTGGTGTTTTTCTAATACAAAGTTATGGTTACCATAAACATGATTGTTATTGTGAGAAAATGCTAATAATAATAACTACTACTACTACTACCTTGACGTGGTTGTGGGGCTTGTGTATTCTGAGGAAGATGAGAGCTATGCCAGAGGTTCAACCATACTGAATAGGTCTCATCAGAGGAGTCAGTCAAAGAGTGTCTCTCCCATAAAAAATATGGTGAGATGTAAATTTCAGAATGCTATACCAGCTCGGATGTCGCCCGGGTTAACAAGATCCATGCTAGATGTTGGAGTTCCTGGATATCTAGTGAAAAATGGGTTACAGGACTCAGGACTGTTGGCTGAGCAACCAGGGCCAGCAGCTGCAGAACTACTGGAAGACAAGGTGTTTACCCATCACAAATACACCGTGATTTGAAAACAAAGAAATAATGATCTGTTATTACAGATCAAGTCCAACAAGAAGAGGATATCTAAAATGAATGCACCTGTTCTGGAAAGAACAACATCCAGAATAAGAAAAATCAGAACAGAGACTAGCAGATCAATGGCGATTTATAATACGAAATAAAGTATTCACAGAAACAGAATTGGATGAACTGCAAAGGTTTACCCAGGGCAAAAAAATCAAAGCCTTGCCAGAAGTAATTCAGAATGTAGAGGCAAGCTAGGGGGAGTTGGCAGTGAAGGAATCCAGCAGAGATATACAACTGTTTTCATTTGGAAACCAGACACCTCTTCCTCAGGAAGAACAAAGCCCTCTAACTAAAGAAATAAAAGAATTGAAACAAAGAATAACTGAGCATCTAGAACAGGACAAAAACAACAGAATAAGGCTGCCTGCATTGAAGCTTGTTCCAAAGAAACAGCTAGCAAAAGCATTAAAAGATGCAAATACTGTAATATCAAGTATAAGCACCAATTCACTGAAGAAACAAACCAACTAATGTACCGCACAGCTGCAGTTATAACTGAATACCTGAGATGCAAAATCAACAAAGAAGAAAAACAAACAAACAGTGCACCACAAAAATGGAAGGTTAGACTAGAAAACAAGACCAGCAAGTTAAGATCACATGCAAGTAAGATAGAACAGATGAAGAAAAGAAGCTGAAGAACAAGAAGACCAAAGAATATCTAATCAAGAAATACCACTTAGAAACAAGGAAGATCAAGGAAGCACTGGAAATAATAAAGCAAAAAATACCAGCTATAGCCAGGAAAATCAGTAGATATGAAGTTCGAATTGCAAATTATAGGCAGAACCTCCAATTTCAATCCAATCAGAAATGTTTCTACCAATCCATCAATGGAGAAACTGCAATGAATCAGTCAGTACCTGACAAGGAAGAAACAGCGCAGTTCTGGAAGCAGATATGAGATAACCCAAAGAAACACAACAAGGATGTGGCTTGGTTAAAAGAGGTGGATGCAAATAAAACAGAAGTCGAAATGAAAGAACTAGTAATAACAACAAAAATGATAGAAAAAAGAGCAAGGAAGATCAAAACTTGGTCAGCACCAGGTGAAGATGGACTGCATGGGGTTTGGTTGAAACATCTAACTCCTTCCGTCGCGATCTAAAGACATTCTTATTTGAACAAGCCGGCCTGGCCTGATGGGGGATGGGTGGGGTCTTTTACTGTTATTTTAATATTTGTATCTACTGTTTTTAGTTGGGCATATATTTAATCCTTTTTAACTTTTGTAATTCTGAATTTTTTATGCTTGCCCTGTTCACCGCCCTGAGTCCTTCGGGAGAAGGGCGGTATATAAATAAAATAATTATTATTTATCGACCCTTTGGTCGATCTTTGCCCACCAGGTTTCCGAGTGCTACACCGGCCTCGGGCTCAAGGTAGGGGCGGGGGAGTGGCGGTAGTTATTAGGGAGACCTTATGTCCGCGGGAGACCACCGTTCCTCAGATAGTCGGGTGTGAGTCTCTCTTTTTGAGGTTTGGTCTGGGGGCGCAGTTGGGCTTGCTGCTGGTGTACGTTTCGCCTAGTCGCACAGCGGCAGCCCTGCCTGAGCTACTCGATGTCCTCTCCGGGTTGGTGATTGAGTTCCCCAAACTTATAGTTTTGGGTGACTTCAATCTACCATCCCTGGGAGGGTCATCTGAGTTAGCTCGGGAGTTCATGGCTTCCATGACGGCCATGGACCTGACGCAGGTAATTTCTGAACCAACTCATGAGGGAGGCCACACCCTTGACCTGGTTTTTTTATCTAGACGGTGGTTTGATGATCTTGGTGGGGGCTCTCCATTTATTATGCCCCTGTCATGGACCGATCACTACCTCCTGCTGCTGGTCTTCCGCCTTGCCACCCCCCGCCGTGGGGATGCGGAACCAACTAGATGGTACCGCCCTAGGCGCTTAATGGACCCTGATGGGTTTCAGGCAGCGCTGGGATCCCCACCTGCCTCCGTTGCTCACAGCTTGGCGGATGCCTTAGTGGAAGCCTGGGAAAGGGCAGCCACTGAGGCACTTGACCGAGTTGTACCCTTGTGGCCCCTGACCCGGTGCAGATCCCAACGAGCTCCATGGTTCTCCGCGGAGCTCCGGGAGATGAAGCATCGGAAACGGGGCCTAGAGAGCTGTTGGAGGTCCAGCCGATCCGAATCCAACCGGTTGCGACTAAGAACCTATATTAGGTCTTATCTCGCAGCGATGAGGGCGGCGAGGTGTAATTACTTCTCTGCCCTCATCGCGTCTGCAGATAATCGCCCGGCCGCCCTGTTTAGGGTGACTCGCTCCCTCCTTAATCAGGAGGTGAGGGAGGATCCCTTACAGGGTCGTGCCGAGGAGTTTGGTCAACATCTGTCGGATAAAATCGCTCAGATTCGGACCGGTTTGGACTCCAGCTGGGCAGAGTCTGACAATCAGGACACGGGCGGTCTTGTCAACGTTATCTGGGAGGAGTTTGATTCTGTGACCCCTGAGGAAGTGGACAGGATTATGGGGAGGTTGAGCTCCACCACATGTTTATTGGACCCGTGCCCTTCTTGGCTGGTTTATGCAGCTAGGGAGAGGACACGAGGCTGGTTCCAGGCAGTTATATCTGCTTCTTTGAGTGAGGGTAATTTCCCCACCGTCTTGAAGGAGGCGGTGGTGAGACCTCTCCTCAAGAAGCCTGCCTTGGACCCAGCTGTGTTAAACAACTTTCGTCCAGTCTCCAACCTTCGCTTTCTTGCGAAGGTTGTTGAGAGTGTGGTGGCGCATCAGCTCCCTCTGGTCCTGGATGAAGCGGATTATCTAGACCCGTACCAATCGGGTTTCAGGCCCGGGTACAGCACGGAGACGGCATTGGTCGCTCTGGTGAATGATCTCTGGAGGGCCCGGGACAGGGGATATTCCTCTGTCCTAGTCCTATTAGACCTCTCGGCGGCTTTCGATACCATCGACCATGGTATCCTGCTGCGGCGTCTCAGGGGATTGGGAGTGGGAGGCACGGTTCTTCGGTGGTTCTCCTCCTATCTCCTGGGACGCTCGCAGTCGGTGTTGGCAGGGGGGCAGAGGTCGACCGCTAGGTCTCTCGTTTGTGGAGTTCCTCAGGGGTCGGTCCTCTCGCCTCTCCTGTTCAACATCTACATGAAACCGCTGGGTGAGATCATTCGTGGTTTTGGAGTTGGGTATCATCAATATGCCGATGATACCCAACTTTTCATTTCGACCCCAAACCACCCCAGTGATGCCCTCGCTGTGATGTCCCGTTGCCTGGAGGCGGTTCGGGTCTGGATGGGGAGGAACAGACTTCAGCTCAACCCTGACAAGACTGAGTGGCTGTACATTCCGGCATCCCGGGACATTCAAAATGTTCCATCGCTTTCTATGGGGGGGTGAGTTTTTACCCCCCGTGGATAGGGCTCGCAACTTGGGAGTCCTCCTAGATTCACGGCTTACCCTAGAAGACCACATAGTAGCCGTGACTAGGGGGGCCTTCGCTCAGGTTCGCCTGGTGCGTCAGTTGCGGCCCTATCTGGACCGGGATGCCTTGTGTACGGTCACTCATGCGCTCGTGACCTCTCGTCTTGACTATTGCAATGCTCTTTACATGGGGCTTCCTTTGAAGACCACTCGGAGGCTCCAACTGGTACAGAATGCGGCCGCGAGAGTTGTCTTGGGAGTTTCCCGGTACTCCCATGTTACACCTTTGCTCCGCGAGCTGCATTGGTTACCAGTTGTCTTCCGGGTGAGGTTCAAGGTCTTGGTGATGGTTTTTAAGTCCTTACATGGCATGGGTCCGGAATACCTCGGGGACCACCTGCTGCCGGCGTCGACTCCCCTCCGCCCTGTGCGTTCCCACAGAGAGGGCCTCCTCAGGGTGCCTCCGGTCAGAGAATGCCGGCTGGTGGCCCCCAGGGGGAGGGCCTTCTCTGTGGGCGCCCCGGCTTTATGGAATCAACTGCCGGTTGAGCTCCGGATGGCACCGGATCTTCGCTCCTTCCGGCGCGGGTTAAAGACCCATTTATTCGAACAAGCTGGCCTGGTCTGATGGGGAAATGTTAGGGTTTTAATGTTTTTTATATTTTGATTGTTTTAATTTGGGCAACAATTTAATCCTTTTTAACTTTTGTACTTCTATTTATATGCCCTGTTCACCGCCTTGAGTCCTTCGGGAGAAGGGCGGTATAGAAATTCAATTAAATAAATAAATAAATAAATTATTATTATTATTATTATTATTATTATTATTATTATTATTATTATTATTATTATTATTATTATTATTATTATTATTATACCCACTCGTTGCCAAGCAGTTCAACAATATACTACAAGGAGGAGAAATTGAAAAGTGGCTAACAACTGAGAAAACCTACCTAATAATGAAAAATCCAGCAAAAGGGGCAGCACCAGGCAACTACAGGCCATTTACCTGCTTACCAACCACTTTCAAATTGCTAACTGGTGTGGTAGCTGATGCAGTACAACAACATCTAGTTGAAAATAATCTCTTTCCACCCAAACAGAAAGGAAACCACCCCAATAGCAGAGGAACAAAAGATCAACTCCTAATAGACAAAATGATCTTGGAAAACTGCAAGAAAAGGAAGACCAACCTGAATGTAGCATGGATTGACTAAAAAATGTCATTTGACTCTCTGCCACATGACTGGATAATCAAGTGCCTAGAAATAACAGGAGTCAGTAGAAACATCAGAAAATTTGTGCAAAGATCGATGGCACAATGGAAGACACAGTTAGTTACAGGTCAATAATGAAAGACTGGGAGAGGTTAATATCAAGAGAGGAATATTTCAAGGAGATTCATTATCACCACTACTATTTGTTATTGCACTGTTTCCTCTGTCAACAATACTGAATAACTCAGGACATGGCTATCAAGCATCAAAAACATCTGCCAGACTATCCACCTCATTTACATGGATGATCTGAAGTTTTATGGAAAAACATCATCTGAAATAGAATCGCTGCTGAACACTGTCAGAATATAGAGCCAAGATATTGCAATGGAGTTTGGCTTGGACAAATGTGCCACACTTACTCTCAAACAAGAAAAAATAGTGAAAACTGAAGGAATCAAGATGCCCCATGAAAATAACATTAAAAGTCTGGATGAGGAAGATTACTACAAATATTTGGGTATCCTTCAAGCTGACAACATCAAGCACACTGAAGTCAAGAAAAAGATTAGAGGTGAATACATCAAGAGAGTGAAGAAGATCTTAAAGTCCAAACTCAATGGAGGAAATACCGTGAAGGCAATCAACACTTGGGCAATTCCAGTCATTAGGTAAAGGTAAAGGTTCCCCTGCACATGCGTGCTAGTCATTTCCGACTCTAGGGGCCGGTGCTCATCTCCGTTTCAAAGCCGAAGAGCCAGCACTTGTCCGAGGACATCCACATCTGCCTATCCCAGGTCCTTGGTAAGGACTCGATAGGTAGACAAAAATGCCAACAACAACAATAATAATAATGATGATGATGATGATGGTGGTGGTGGTGGTGGTGGTGGTGGAAAGGACCTTGGAGGTCATCTAGTCCAACCCCCTGCTCAGGTTGGAAACCCTGTACCATTTCAGACAAATGGCTGTCCAGTCTCTTCTTAAAAACTTCCAGCGTTGGAGCATTCACAACAAAACAATTCAATTTATGTTTAGCTGTAGATGTAATCTACCTAGCATTGTTGCTACAGAAATTCCACTTTTTTTGCCACATGACCTGGAACTGTTGTATGTTTCCCGTCTAATAGTATATGGTATATCTAGTGAACTGCTATTTTGTACGTATGCAGAAAATGGAAAGTTTTCTCTGAATGCATTTATATAACAGGCAGAAGTGTTGAAGTAAATGAAAAGCAGAATTAAGGAAGAGTTCTCATTTACATGAGAAATACATTTTTAAGGGTCAAATAAAACAGATATCCTCCCTTCTTAGAACATTGCATTGGCAAATTCCAAGTGTTTCTGTAATTCACAGTGCATAAACTTAAAGATGCCTACATTTGTGACAAAAGAGAGCATCAGAAGGGTTAGTACATAAATGTTAAAATTCAGCAGTTAAAAACAAATTAAATAAATAATTTAAAATCTACTTTTAATGGTAGCTGTCAAAGCAAAAGGCGGCATACTCTGTCTTAATTTTGAATCATTGCAAGATTAATCTGTAACAATTATATGTAAACTTTGACATACAATCTTAGCAAATGGCAGAAATATTTAAAAGAGACATTTATTCAGGTAGCCTGGGTGCAAATCCTATGTATCGTTAAAGGTAATATTGAATCCTTCATATTTTCCCTAGAAAACAAATAAGTACCTGTTGTAATATTTTGGGATAGACGTACCTCTTTGAGGTCTTCCAGAGATCAAATTGTCTACTAATTTCACTATGCATGGACTTTTTTAGCCTAGGCATTTTCTGGACCATACAAAATGAAGTAAACTTTATATTATATAAAGCTAATAAAAATGCTTCTAGTTGTTCCTTATGTCTGAGAACTCAGAGAGCAGATCAGGCTACATCCTGAAATGAAAGCCTGCTTGTTAGGAAGGAGTACAGCGCTGTTCAGAACAGAGAGAACGATTGCAACCCATTTCAGTAATTATTTTCACTATCTAAATTCAGGATTATTTTTGTCTGGATTCATTCTGAATTTGAATTTTTTATTTTTCATTATTGAGCCCACCATGACAAACTGTAGACATATGGTAAGGGAAGACATATTGTTACCTGAAAATATTAGAAACATGGGTTTGGGATGATAATACTGATAATAGCCAGTTGCAAATCTTGCAGATCTTCTGATGATCTTCCCTCCTCATAGAATTTATGAATAGATTGAGAAGCACTGAAGATAGAACGGAGCACTGAAGAACATCATATATAGGTCTCAGTTTGACAAATAACCACCTACTGCACTATGATGTAAAAAAAAAGATAAACTAGTCAAACTCCCTCTGATGAATCCAAACCTACGATCATCCATCAGCATGAATAGTCAGCATAGAGACAGACACAATCCTGCAATCCATTCTGATGTGAATTTGAAACAGGGTAGGATAATCACCAGGACCTTCTACTCTGGGGAAGTCATCCTTCATTGAGAGTCTTACACAACCATGGAAAGTTAAGAGATTTTCCTATAATTGTCCATGTCCAGTGGAGTAAATGAAGTCTTCTTAAGTCTAGTGATTAGTTCCTTCAAACGGAATTGATTCTTCTCTCCTTCAGAGGTGTGTTATGATGTTAACACACGCACAAAAACACGCACAAACACATACACAAAGCTAAGTGTGTGTCAGTATCCTCATATTAAATATGTTTCTGACTCCAGGACTGAGGTACGCACAGTCATTACAAATCAATTCTCTTAATGGTTTTATGGCTTTATTTAATGAATTACAGTCAGCCATAGCCTATTCTACCATCTAAAACTTAGGAGAAAACTGAACTCATATGGATTCATCTATCCTCCTCTTCTTCCTCCTCCTTTTTTCATCCTAGAAATAAATTATATATACAAGCATAAATGAGAATCAATGAGAAAAATAAGCAAAATGTTTGTTTAATTAGAATAATGTGAACCTAAGATACCAAATCAAACCAATTTCTCATGCATAAATTAGAGAACTATGCAGAGAGGAATAAATTTAACAAAGATAAGTAGAGTGTAATTCTGATAAGCTGAAAATCAAATCCATGTATAAAATGAAACATCGGCTTAGAAAATGCACGAAGGTGAACGAAGATGTGAAATTAAACAGCTATTTTTGTGTGCATGTGATACACAGATGTTAATCAGATCCCTGTTCATTTTTATTTTTTCTTATTAAAAGTTAGAACACCAGTAACACCAGTTAGGATGAAGTGGTTTTTTTAAAAAAAACTGCTACAAATACTGAAATGAACAGCTAGAATGAAAAAGAATTGGAGGAGAAGAGACTGATCTAAGATTAAAGGGAATTAAATATCTAGAGCCTTGGAAAATAGAGGCTATAAGGAAGCTGTGATGACAGTATGCAAGTACGTGAACAGATATTCAAAAGAAAAGAAAAGAGAAATTGTTCTTCTTAATTAGCAGTGAAATGATTAAAAATGCTCGAGCTTTAAATCTTCCTATTAAAGTATTTCTAATGTGACATCTATTCTGGATATGTCCATACTAATGAAAATCGAATTGAATAGAGAGAAGAAGAAAAAAAAAGAAAACATAAAAAAGACAAATAGGTACTGGAATTGAAACACAGAAGTTGTGGTGGAATACAGTATCTCATGAGATTTCTCATAGAGAAATCTATATTTTGTTTGGCAGTTAGTTTTTTTTTTCTTGTAGTTGTTCCTTTGGATTAGATGACTAATGCAGATATGTATATGAGTTGCATCTTCTCTACTTGATTGCTGTGTGCTTAATGATTGGGCGCTACATGTTTGAAATATTTGAAAAACATTTTACTTTGAGATTATGTGAGTCAAAGTAATGTAATTTGTCTCTTTTGTCCCATGTTATTCTCAAGAGATAAATATGTTTGTAACAACCTGTCCTTAGAACAATCAAAACGTCCATTATTTTGATAGCATAGAGTACATACTGCACATATACATAACTTTGACCTCTTGACCAAGCATGAATTTGAGAAAAAAACTAGGAGATGCCCTCGAAGGTGGTGAAAATCTGTCCTTATAGATTTTTTCCACATTGTCAGATTTTTTTTCTTAAAAAAAATACAGCCTAGCAATTATCAATTACTTGTGGGGTTATAGTAATAAATTTGCAAAATCCATATTGATGATGATGATGATGATGATGATAACTTTATTGTCACTTTGAATGTACACCAATCGGCATACATCAAAATAAAATTTCGTTGCATACAGCTCTCAAAGGGTCACCACCTCCGATATATACTCCTTGTTCGGGGCCCGCTCAAATTTCACATTGTCCATTTTAGTCTCTAGGGAGTGAACGATGACAAACAGGACAGATGGAAATGGGGCTCCATGTGGATTAGCCCTCAAATTCGCTTGTATTCTGACAACCTCGCCTTCTTTCCTTTTTCTGATCCTGACTCTTCCACCCTTTCCTTAAAGAGGCCTTGCTTATTTTCGCCCCTGGAGCACGCTGCTGCCACCGCCACCAACTCCTCCAAAAGCCTCTCCTTACCCAGACAGATCAAAGGTCACATAATTGTGCAAATCCCTAGGTTTTTTCCAGTTCCTTAGTCAGGAAAGTTTTTACAAAACTGAACCCCAAAATGAATGTGGAAAAAGATCCCAAATGCTTTTTACTTAATTTTGCAGATTATACAGATTTTTGCAAGTGTTTCAGCATTAATAAACCTTTACATGTTTTTTGTATGACCATGTACATTTCCAGTATGGTTGTTCTGAAACTGCATTACAAAAATAGGAGAATTGTAAATACAGAAGAATAACTACATTCTGGTCATCCTTTCAATTCAGAAATTACAGATTTGTTAAATATGAACCAAACAAATATTTCTGGCATGTCCAACTGATCCTCAATCATTCTTTTCTAACTGCATAAGACTAGAATCTGGTGTGCTTTTATGACTTTTGTTCAAAAATGTTGGTTTGCATGCTGCACATTGAAGACTGTTGTGCTATGTGGTCCGTGTTAGTATAGAAATTAAATTATTATTATTATTATTATTATTATTATTATTATTATTATTATTATTATTATTAGTAGTAGTAGTAGTAGTAGTAGTAGTAGTAGTAGTAGTAGTAGTGAAATCTTAGTTCTAGTGAAGCAACTAGCATTAACACCACTGGCTTTCATGGATGACATGTGT
This sequence comes from Vipera berus, assembly GCF_964194415.1. NCBI lineage: Eukaryota > Metazoa > Chordata > Lepidosauria > Squamata > Viperidae > Vipera > Vipera berus. The sequence goes on from NC_138203.1 coordinate 251,236,385, forward strand.
GGCAATATATAGTCATCTTAAGAAAAAAAGGGTGGGAAGATGTGGTAATGACTGCTGTTTGAAACTTCATAAGATGATTGTCATAAAGTCCTTCATGGTTCAAGACCAATATACTTATTTGACCATCTTTCTCTGTTTGTAGGTTGTTTGCTTGCTTTCCCAGTATGTGTTTTTTTAAAAAAATTGTATTGTTACTATTTTCATTCTGTTGTTTGAAATTGTATTAATTGGTGGTTGTATGATGCCTAAAGATGCTGCAACAATTGAAACAGATTATAAATTGATTAAGTAATTAAAGTTTGCATGTCCACTTAAATTAGCATGTCTGTATCTAGTGCTATCTAGTGTTGCAATGGAATGTGTAGGTGACCTTGGGGAAAAAGGAAAGAGATGCTGCCTAGGAAACAATCAGACATGAGAGGGAGGAACCCCGAAGAACTTAATGGTCAGAGAAAGAAACTTAGGAAGGACCCAACCTAATTGATCAGACAGTTAAAAGTGGTGGCAGGAAGTTGGTGCCTTAACAAGATTCTGTTAATGTAACCTTACAAATAGAGTTAGCTCATCTCATGTTTCCGGTCTGTCTAACTCTAGAGGGCTGACAAGTGTATTGGTTTCTTTTCATGTCCACATGTTAACACAGTCAAGTCCAGTAAAAGATGTTCTTTGCTGTTACTTCAATGTAGAAAATCAGAAAAAGAATATCTCTCTACAAAATACACATCTATGTGCTCTGGGAGAGCATAATTCTTTCTGAAGACAGAGAACCATCTCTTTGTTTCTTGATGGTCTCAGTGCATTGATTATGGTTGGATCTGAATAGAGTGAGTAAAACCTATGTGATGACTTAATTATCTTATAGGGGCAACAATCAACCAGTTATGGTAGAGTAGGAATTTCTGTTAGATTGGCCTCCCTGTGATGAAACCTATGTTAGCTAAACCAAGAAAATAAAATGGATGAGAAAAACATGTTTATTCACTAACCCTGTTGTTCTGTTACTCATTTTTAAATAGAATGTCAAGTAACCCAGCGGAGTACTAAGTATGTGTAGAATTGCTATTCTGTGGATTAGTAGATTCAGTATGATTCAGTTTAGAATTATCAATTTCTTTGTTTAAATGTTAAGGATATAATTTTCTCTTTACACTAGAAGAAGAGGTCTTCTGCAATGTAACTGTACTCTGTGTCTTGATAAACTGACTAAATTCCAGTATGTTGTCCAGACATGTCTACTATTTTAGCAAGAGTTTACAGGGGTAAATTTACCTTTCCTGTTTTAAAAAAAATGGGATTAGTTTGAATCCATAAGAAAATACCACAAAGTTCTGTTTCTAAATCAAGTTCAGGATTGTGCCAAGACAATCTTATTGGGAAGATAGGACTGTATTAGTAAAACAAATAATAAAGACTAAAGATACTGCTGGAATTACAAAGATTTGCCCAAAAGTATAATGAATGTTTTATTGTTTTCAAATAATATTTGTATTGAGACAAATCAAGAGATGAGTTAAAGTGACAGAGTAAAGTAGGGAGCCCCAGGTCCTGTGCTCTCTTGGGCATGGAAGCCATCTGGATGAGTTTAGTCCAGTCACTCCCTCTCATCTCTAATGACTGTCAGGTTCTACAGCAAACTGGATGAAAAACAGCATCCAACATGGATAGTTTCACTATGTGAACTAGGCAAATATGATGCAAAAAACAAGCTGACTCTGCAGGAGAGGGACCCTGGATGTCATCTAGTCCAACCCCCGCCCCCCCTGCTCAGGCAGGAAACCCTATACCATTTCAGAGAAATGGTTGTCCAGTCTCTTCTTAAAAACTTCCAGTGTTGGAGCATTCACAACTTCTGGAGGCATTTTTAATTAATGATATTTTAAGAAATAAGTAATAAATGGCTTCCGGTTCTGGATTTTCGGTGCTCCCAGACGCACGAGGGAATCGCTCCTCGTGTCGCCTGGATTTCTTCATCGGGGGGCCCCGTAAAGGGGTCGAAAGTCACCCTGGAGGGGTGACATGCAGGGACATGCGGGGGAGAGGTCTCTCCAGTCGGCGGTAGAAGGGTGGCGACCCTCCTGTTGGCTTGGAGCTACTCTCCAAACCGAAGAAGAAAGGATCGGCCACTCCCATGGCCCATCATTTAGCCCATCATTTAGCCGTTTCCTGTTGAAGCCAAAAGCACAACAAAGCACTTGAAAGCACTTGAAAACTGGATGAGAATTGCCTTTTTGTTTTCCTAATTGTCTACTTTCCCTGTCCAAAGCTTCTTTAATTTGCTTCCCCCTGTGAGGAGAGAGAGAAGGGATTTTTTTTCCCACCCTCCTTAAGAGCGCCCTTTGTCTGCATTGGGAGAGAAAAGAAACAGCCTTCTATTAAATTATACTGATTTATTGGACTTACTCCCTTTCTACATTTGGCCCAAAGTTCCTATATTTACAGAAATGGACTATTCTACCTATTAGTCTAAAAAGGGGACAAAAAAATAAATAAATAAATAAATACTGTCTGAAAAGGTTGAAGTATTCTGGAGACATCTAGTGAATACTATTGGCAAACAAGCCTGCTTACATTTTGGATTGACCTTGGCATTAAGATAAAAACCTGAAACAGCTGGAGATGAATTTGGCTTAGACTTGTGGAGGTGGACTCTTACTGATTTTTGTTTGAAACATAGCCTCCACCAAAGACTATTTATAATTATTACAAAATGGAGAAGGATCAGCCACAAACCTTGCTTGATTATAACCTCATACTTGAAACAATCTACAGAGTCACTGAAATGTCTGTCTCCAGATTTAATAATTTACATGCCAACCTTAAGTCACAAATTGAAACCCAGACTGCAACTAAAGAATTTATACTTCAGAATATAACAAAATCGGAAGATATTACTATTGAGGCAGAGGAATATAAGCAACAACTATCCAAAGAACTGACAACTCTAAAAGTACAAGGAACTATCACTATGGCAAATAACCTTAAGGACCAACAACAAACTATGGGAAAACTTAATACTCAACTTTTGACTCCATCAAAAGAGCCTATAATTTTAGAAGTATACTATGTACAAGATAGTGATGCTAACATAGAGGACGTGGAAGATCAACGACAGTTTTCTGAAAGCCTGGATAGCCAAGCATTAATTACAAAATTAGATAAGACTCTTTACTTAAAGCAGATGAACCCAGACAGAAGAGGAATCCAGACCGAACTGAAGATAAAGTTTTTAGAGCAAATACAGAGACTAGAACTAACAGGGCAACAACATAATGATTACAAATGGTGTTGTTTTTTTTGTGGATCACTGATGGCTAGATGGCCTCCTTCAATTCAAATAATACGTATTGGAGTGAAGGGAGACCTATCTGGCAATTAAAAGGCCTTGGTTTGGAAACCTGATTGGCAAAAAAAGAAACCCAAAGTTAGATTTAAAAAGTGAGTTCTTAGAGAACCATTAAAGGTTATCCTTTTAGTAATCAGTGATCTATTAGGATCTAAAATAGAAAATGTTCATGAGATAGAACTAGAATGTGTTTATATATCTATTAGGCTTATTTTAGACATTATAATTTGTGCACTGACATAATGGAAATTTGGTTTATAGATCCCACTTGATATTAAAAAACATTTGATTATTCTATTTAAGAATTAGCTAAAATTTAAAATAGAATCTGGTTGTGTATAAATAGTTGTAGATTGATAAACATAGGCTGTGATCCTGTCAGTAACATGTGACGTATTAGGATGTGAAACAGACGATGTTTATTAGGTAGAACATAGCTATTCAGCCACTGCGTACATGTTAGATGCTGTAGTTTTTGCTGTAATGAAATAAGGGAAATTTGGGTTGTGAATATTATTTGGGATGTTAAAGGCTAAATTTGAATAATATAATTAAAATTAGGTAAACTTTAATAACAGGACATGGATATATTTCAATAAAATTGAATTGACAAATTTTTCAACTGACCATGCTATTTCTAGAAATTTACTAGTTTAAACTGGTTGTATGAAATGTTAAGGGAAATTGAGAAGGATGTTTTGATAATGTAACCTGAATTATATACTGAAAACTCTGTTACTGAATCTCTACCCAGTCGTCATAATGCTTTCTAAATATGTAGATTTTAACTGAAAAACCAATAAAACTTGTTTTTTTAAAAAGAAGTAATAAATAACTTATTGTGGCAAAAGTATGCAGTTTATCAGTTGTTGGCCTTATAATTACTACATCTTGTAGTTTTTGTGGTTGTAATGGAGAAATGTAAAAGCTGCAAGAGTTGAACACAGCTACACATTTTTTATTGACCTAAAGGGCCTGGTAATTCAATACGGCAATCAATTGATAACAAGAAAATCAATCACATCATTCAATGTTTAGAAGAGCTGATTGTGAGTAACTTCAGTTATAAACGTGTCTCCAGTGAAATTTATTTTAAATCAGTCATTCAACCTTACTATAAAATTGTCGATGTATGTATTAGAAACCTCTATTCATTCTTCCCTCCTTCCTTCCTTCCTTCCTTCCTTCCTTCCTTCCTTCCTTCCTTCCTTCCTTCCTTCCTTCCTTCCTTCCTTCCTTCCTTCCTTCCTTCCTTCCTTCCTTCCTTCCTTCCTTCCTTCCTATTCTAAGAAGGTATTTTATTTCCCTAAATCTACCCAGCATTGTTTTTGAAAGACATTTATATAAATGGGACTTTACAAGTTACTTAAATTCATATTGTGCTCATCAAAACTTTACCCTTCTGTGAAAAGTATCACCTGTTTTTAAGTATCACTTGTTTTGTCTAGAGGGCAGAGATCGTTCATTCAGTAATGCTCTTTTATTTTGTTTCCAATAGTCATTTCTATAGCAATAGTTATTAAAATGTATTTCACATTGTTTACTCTTTCAACACAATCACCAGAGCCAATCTATTACTATTATTTTCCAGAATCCCATCCCAAACATCCTGTTTACTAATAACTTTGCTATAGCTCAGACAGTAAAAATACAGCTGTTCCACTGTTACATTAGGTTTCCAGTAGAATCCAAGTATGTATGCTGTCCTTTACTTTACTTTTTTAAAAATTAATCACAAGTATATTCAACCAAGTTATTGTAATCACCCCAAACAGCAGCTTAATATAGATTTAAGTCATGCTTCTTCTAGCCCAAATCTGATGTTCTTTGCACTCCAGCACACTGACTGATAATTATAATAATTACCATATAGCTTACTCTAAATATGTTAACTATAATAGTAGCATATTTCATAATACCTGAATATAAGGTTTATCATGTCGTCACATGAATTAGAGCAGAAGCTTAAGGCAAAATTAATTATTGGAGCCATCTTGAATCAATGTTGTAGGCAAATATACCTTTGTGATAGTTCAGAGATAAGTGTGCAGATTGTTGGTATGTAAGAGGCAATATTCCAGGAATAAACATGTACAGATAGTCCTTGTGGGTATATTTTAAATCAAAAATTATTGACTTATCTTTCAGTTTATCCCATGAAGAACCTTGTCATAGCCATCCACTCTATGGGCATGGAGTATGCAAATGGCCAGGCTGCGAAACAGTATGTGAAGACTTCCAGTCTTTTTTAAAGTAAGAAATTCTATTCTGTTCTGTTCTGTTCCATCCATCTAATTAATATTTATCTACATGCAATTGTGTCTGAATAAGTACGTGTACATGTGGATGAACATGTCTGTATTGCTGTGTTACATTTGTATTGGCATATGTTGGACCATATTGTTAAATGTGTCCAGCTGTAGGATGAGCTATTCTATACCTGCTTCTCTAATTGGATTCCCATCAAAGTGCCCATTGTAAATACATACAGCATGTGAGTCTCCTTCTTCATAAAGGAAAGTGCTGTGAGTTTAGTTACTTACTTTGGAGTTCTGAATACTTTCATTCCTTTCTATCTGTGATTTTTATCCTGCCTATTGGTATATCAAGTAAGGCCATTTACTCTTCAGAGCAAACTTTGCCTACTGGGCATGATACTGGCTGGATGCCAAATGTCAAAGGTCAGAATTGATGCTGAAAAATCCCAAATGGGTGGGGAAAGTTAATGATGTAATCTTTGGTGCTCTCTGAGCTTGGTTGTTTGCTTTCAGACATTTCATTACCCAACTAGATAACATCATTAGCACTGATGATGTTACCTAATTGGGTAATGAAACATTGGCAAACAACCAACCTCAGAGAGCACCAAGGATTCCACAGTTGAACCCTGAACTAAAGACATCCACTTTTTTTGAATAGTAGTACATATTGCACTGTGTGATAAGGTAAAAGTAAAGGTTCCCCCGCACATGCGTGCTAGTCATTTCCAACTCTAGGGGCCAGTGCTCATCTCTGTTTCAAAGCCGAAGAGCCAGCACTTGTCCGAGGACGTCTCCGTGGTCATGTGGCCGGCATGACTAGACGCCAAAGGCGCACGGAACGCTGTTACCTTCCCACTGTAGTTGTCCCTATTTTTCTACTTGCATTTTTTACGTGCTTTCGAACTGCTAGGTTGGCAGAAGCTGGGACGAGTAACAGGCGCTCACCCTATTACGCGGCACTTGGGGATTCGACCCGCCAAACTGACCTTCTGATCGACAAGCTCAGCGTCCTAAACCACTGAGCCACAGTGTCCCTTGCACTGTGTGATACATATATACATAAATATTCTAAAGTCATTATTTTACAAAATGAAGTAAGCTTTATAACCAACATATAACCTTGATAGTTTGGGACTTGTAATTCTGAGAAGTTTGGTAGGAACAGTAACAGTTATGATTGAAATACATTTAAACATTAAATCGTTTATGAATTATAGATGGAAGCTTGCTGGTAAAACTAAGGAATGCTTGTGTGAAAGAAACATTTCAGGCACACACTGCAATGTTTTCACAAGTGTTTTATCATGGTAACATCTTGTTTACTTTAGTTGCTTGCCTAAAACTACTTGGAACATGTTAAGAAAACATTTCAGGAAAGCTTCTAAAAAAGGCTTTTGTTTAGCAGCAACTGCAAGGCTACTCAGCTCACAAAGGTGTTAACTTTCAACCCCTTAAGCACTTCCACATGAAATTCCAGAAACTATGCTTGTGGTTTTAGAAAGAGAAAAGTACGCATAAGGATACCTGCTTAAAGAAAACTGAAAATCAGAACTTGTTTCAAATGCATTAATGACTGCTGTCTGCAAATCAGAAAGTTTTAAACTGAATTGAACTACACTGAGGTTAAAATTATTCAACATTAGAAGAAAAAAGATGCAGGGATGGAAATTTCCAAAGATATTTATGATATTTTATTTCATACACATGATCTTTTCCAGTTTATTTTGTAAACTGACCACTAGCTAAAGGTGGCATTTTTTTTTAATTCATCCCTTTTAAATGCTGGCAGATGACAAATAAGTAAGAAAGTTGATCAACATAATTTATGCCCTAAGAAACTATCAACAAAATATTAATTCATTCTATTTCATAGTATGTAGAACATGTTAAATCGGAATTCAGTTTTGAATGTCACGATTTTTACAGCATCCTGATTAACCTTGCTGACATTGTAATAAAGTTCAAGACCTAAGTAATAATTGCATCACTTACAAAGGTCAAAGCGGTTTAAATACCACACTGCCCTCTAGTGATCTCTATAATATTGGGAAACAAAATTTGGAGGGAAAGATCCAAAGGTGCTGTTACAGATAATTTTATAGTGTATTATTTTTGTAGAACAATAGTTTTGGTTTGTGGTCATTGTGCTAATTCTTTTTAGTCAATTTCCTAGATGATCAGATAACTGTGAAATATATCTATCACTTGTTTTAACTTGTATGCTCTTTGAACTAACCCAATTGTTTGCAATAAACGAGAGTTTTAGATATTTGGTTTATGTCTCTTAAGGTTCATTTCCTGTATCTGATCAGAAGGCATTACTTAAAGAGACAGCGATCATCTTTGTTTCATACTTTTTATTGACACCATCTCCCACATTATTGCTGTGTCGAAATGGTAAAATTTATTATTAGTAATAGTGTCAAAAAAGTCTGAGACAGCAATTTTCCTTTCAATAAAAGTAGTTAAAAACCTTTTAGAAAATCCATAATTTTGATTGCTGGTACTTCATAAATGTATAACTGTACTTTTTAGCTGTCTCTTTAGGGAAAAATGAGTTTTATCACCTGCGGTACCTGGGTTAATGAAATTGTATGTTGGAATCCAGCCAGAATGAAAGATGAGATCACTTGGTGGTGCTAGGATTAGCAACAAGTTTGATAAAAGATTGTGACTCCTTAAGCTGGGCATCATTATTATAGCAATGACTTTTTTTTGTTCTGTTTAGAATTTTTGCATTTTGAAGCAGGACTGAAAGATTACAATGAGGGTACAGCTATTAAACAAGTTCAAGAAAACTAAAATATAAATATGGACATTGCTGTTTAAGGGAAATTGATTTGTTGGCTTTTTGAAACTCCGTTTTCTGTCCAGTCCTTTATAAAAATGCTACTCATAATTCAAATTTTAAATAAGTGCCGTTTTTCCCCTACACCTAATTGTTTGTGTGGATATTATCCATCCAGGAAATCTCTTATTAAACAAATATAAATCCAACAGGATCTTTTTTTTTAACACAGTCCAGGATACTGAAGATTTTTTTTTTGCCACCTGTACAAGTATTTATTTTACGTGTGCTGCATGCTTTCAAAGAAAGAAAATCAGCTGTCAAAATGGACTGTTTTAGTTCAAGGAGAAGTATTTGATTTACTGCTTCTTTGTGTGTGTTTGTGTGTACTGTGTTTGTGTATTTCATTCATAGGGTGAAAAAAATGAGAGCTGGTGTATGCCCTGACACAGAAGTCTAAATTCAAGCCTGTGTCTTGAAGGGTGTTTGGAGTTGTTTAAGGCAGTGCAAGTTTCTGAAAAGCTGTCAAGAGAAGACGTTAGTTTGAAATGTGCCTAGAATCTCTAACCAAGGCCGTTGTAAAAAGCTAAAGTATTCTCCTGGTAATAAATAGTTAGAAATGCTTCTTGTTAATTATTTTGACCCAAAAGTAGTATTAGATAAACTCAAAATATAATCCAGTAAACTAACTTAGACTTAACACATCTGAAACTTCCGCATTTTGCTCTGTTTGTGTGTGTGTGTGTGTGTGTGTGTGTGTGTGTGTGTGTGTTTTATTTTAAAGATGACACTTGCCTGCCTATGTACCCCATCCTGTGGAATACGATGTTGTTTAAACACTCTGCCACATCTGCATTTGATTTGCAGAACTTGGTGTAAATGATTATACTATATTTTTGATGACTCAACAATAGAATGTGTGAAAAACAGAATTGGTTAAGCTACCCATTTTACAATTCAATAATAATAACTACTGTGCCATAAAAATGTGTTTTAATGTTAGCCTGTTGTTTTTGCTTGCTGTGTGCTAGCATGCTTTTTATGCTTGTATTATCTGAGGTTTAAAAAAGTGACACATGCCAACATTCATACCCATTCCTGATGTCTCCACACTTCCCTAGCCTTTTTATTTCAATGGCATTTCACTGGGGCTGCATTAGAGGCCATTTGAATATTTCATTTCCTATTAATTATGCACTGTGACTCTCAGTGTCATTATAAAAAAGAGCCTAATGTAACAAAGGATGAAAAGAACCATCAAGCAGTGTGACCAAAAGAAAATATTCCAAAGCTTGTCACGTATGACCGGCTTAACATCTCTAATTTGAAATCCATTGCATTCATCTTAAATTAAAGCTTAAGGATTCTACCTTTACCTTGTTTCTTTTGCTGCGTGTTTTAGGTGGCTGAATTTTTAGTTTAAAATATTAATGGATTCTGAGGCTAGAAAGTCTTTTTTGTCATGAAAATATGCACAGCATTAAGTATTTAGTTGTATCTGTAATTTTTGCATTTCACCTTTACACCCAGTTTAAAGATGTAGCTGTTAATGAGAACTGTGCACTTCAGTTAATAGGTTAATAGCTATTAACTATTCAGCTAATAATTCTTAACTATTAATCACCACAACACGCTC
>NC_138203.1:251251412-251401412 GCF_964194415.1 Vipera berus
CACTGTAGAGATATATGGTAAGCCGTGGGCTAAGTGCAAAAGATAATTATATTTGAAATTTTACTGAGTTAGTCGTTTAGAGCTTCAAATAGTTTTAGAGAAAAATCATCTTCCAACTTTTTGTTGTTACTTTTCCTGATAACTATAATTTATATTTTACAACATAATTTACTTTTTAAACATCCCATTTATCTTCTTATCTCAAGATTTTGGTTCCATAACCTGTATTTTATTTCCTGTAAAATTGTTGCCATGCCATCTCTATGATATATTTTCTCCCTTCCCGCCCCCCAACACCCTATTCCAAATAAAACAATTTTCAAAATACTAGTATTTCAATACAGTCAATGAAGAGCTGCAAAATAACCTTCTAGAAGTCTTCAATAAAAGCTAATTTCATTCAAGCTTAAAGGAAAGCAAATTTCATTCAAGGCTCTCACTACTTGTATAAATGCACAAGTGCTGAAGCTGTAATTTCTGTTGTTCATTCCTTCCAACAGTTAAAAAGAAATGAAAATAATCTTTGTTCCCTTCTCGTCATTCAAATCCAGGTTTCATTCATTTAACTCAATAAGTGCAAGGGACTGAATTTGAATTTAGAGCACAGGTAAAGGGTTTTAAAGGAAATAGAAAATTAGTCCCTGTCCAATTTATGAATTATTCTTTTGTGAGTTGTATTTTGAGTTTCCAACAGCCAATCAATATCCACCAGTAAAGATGATTTTGTGTTATCTTTATTCTGCCCAGTGACAATTTTATCATTCTGCCCTGTGATGCAACAGTAAAGGCTTTCCCGAAAACGTGAGCAGATCTTAATAACATTGATCATTTCCATAGACGGGCTCGATCTCCATAGGATAAGACTACCTACATACCAGTTTAGGACCACTGCAGGGGTAAAAATCTTTTTCCTAGCATGATGTACAGGAACACAAAAACTGTCAAGGTCTATTTTCCAGGTGTAGTCAGGCCAGAGACAAAAGTAGACTGAGTTGCAGCTGTTTCTTAGCAAAAGGCATTTGCATTAGCTCCCTGCCAAATTTCTGCAAGATTTCTTCCAACATTTACACGGCTGGTAAACAGTGGGATGCAGGGACTTATATTACTAGCCCAGGACAGATCTGTCAAAAAGACTCTGATCTAAAAGGTGTCCATGAATCCAGAATTAAACATCTGGAAGTTCATTATCAACACCAGTATGTAGAACTGTGTTGAGAAACAGACTAGAACACTTTTTCAAGATAATGACTTGGTTCAAAAGTAAATATTATTCAACCACCATTACATGTGAACCTTTTTGTGGGGGAGGAAAGAAAAGGCTTTTTGGAAGGAGCTGTGACTGCTTCCCCACTGGTTAAAGCACTTATCTCATTCCACTCCTAGTTGTGATCATGTGATTATGGATATGCTGCAACACCCTCAACTTTGAGAACTAGGTACAACTCTCCTCATTTAGTGTCCTCATAATTTCAAATGGTCATTAACAACCGAGGACTACCTGTATGTTGATTTTATTAGAGGAGCAGATACGCTTGGGATAAAATGGTTTGAGTGTTCAATGTGGCCATATTTTCCTCTAGGAAGTCAACTTTTGTAATGTTCTGAGGGGATTTTTGCACTTGTGTCGGAAGCCCTGAGGTGCTTCCAGGTTGAAAGGATTAGCCAGTGACATCATCGTTGCTTAGAGGATGCCCAATTGGGAACTCCTTTCATATTCCCAGCAAGAGCTGGAACAAAGGATGGGAGTTCACACACACAAACCCCATGGCAGCACTTGGGTCTCAAACGTGACCCTGCTGCTAGTCAAACCAGCATCCTAACCAAGCAAGCCATCATGCCCCTCAAACATTTCTGTTAATCAGGTTATTCTTGTTATTAATATGCTGATTGGACAGGATTTTTATTCATACTAAGGCCAGCATGTTTTGTATTCCAACTAGACAGCGGAAGAGGTAATGGATCCCAGTTTTAGCCTCAAGGAAGATAATGGCACTTATTTTTTTTTCAAGATCAGAACAATGAATCTGCTGTCTTGCATTGACTTATAATAATTTATAGTTGAGTAGTGTATAAACCCTAATCAGTTTTCTGATCATATAAAGTAGGAATTTAAAAATTCTTAATTCCAAATAGCTGGATGCATTTAAACTTGGGTTCTGCTTCTTTTCAGAAGAACTGGGCATAAAATAATATACACATCTTGCCTCTTATCTTTCTCCTCATTTTCACTGAGAAAAAAAGTCTTCATTTCAATCATGCAGAAAGAATAACTTTTACACTGGAGAAATCTTGCAGGCCTGTAATTTAGTCAACAGTTGGCAACATCATAGTGAAAAATATTTGGGTTAACCACTTCAAACATGTAGATAGATATGTAGAGCAACTGTTACTTTGCAATGTTACCTGTAAGTCAGTAGGCTTCCAATAAAAAAAAATATCCCTGTTCTCATTTGTGTGGTCTCTCCCTCTTGTGTGAGTACCTCAGACAACTGTAGCAAAATCTCATGTGCACCTGAGGATAAGCCATGAATGCATTATAATAACCCCAAGATTATAATGCATGAATAGAGAAAGTGGGTTTGCCAGAAATTACTGGACTATGCCCACTATTCCCCATGCCCACTTCTATGCTGACTGGACGAATATAAAAACCATTAGCATTTCATCCTGGAGTTTGACCTGGTGATTATGGAGGCATTATCACTTTCCTGAATTATTCAGAATGGCAAGAATTAGAAACTTGCTGGTATTGTTAAGAATGAGTATTATTGATGACGCTCTTCTTTTCACTGAGGCTTTGGAAAGTTTAAAGTTAAATCCAGTTGCTTTTCCAAAAGGCAACTGGACTTTCTTGTTGTTGTTTTTTCTTGAAAACATTTTGCGTCTCATCCAAGAAGCTGAATGGTGGGGAATAGAAGGATTCTTCAGAAACATACAATTTGTTTTTCTCTTTCTCTCCCTAGAGACAGTGAAATAATACTTTTTAAATGGTGCTAAATCATCAAGTAATTTTTATGTTTTTCTAAATGGTTTAGGCATATGAACTATATCACTTTAAAACCTGTGAGATTGTAAAAATGTAAAGTCCTCTCAAAAAAACCCAACAACTTCATATTTCAACTTCTTCTTTTTAAATTTATTTACTGAGGCTTCTACATTGCTCCAATACATTAGAGTTTGAATCATAGGAATATGTCTGCATGGATGTTTCATCAACAGAGTGAAAAGGCTGGTGTGGGAGAGAATTTTATCAGTGGCTGGAGCTATACTTGTATTTTATATTTAACACCCACAGATCAGGAAGAGAACAACCCCATGCAAGTTGGCTTATGAGTTACAATTCAGTTTTAATATGTGCATCATCCAGTCTGTACTAAAAGACAGAAAAAAACTTGGTAACAAAAAACATACTTGGCCAGGATGTATCCTCTTGGCTGTACAAGCAAATGTGAAAAAGAAAGCTTGTTGATTTTTCTCCTCCACAGTGAAATCTTTTCTATGAGAGAACAAACATTTACCTTCTGTAAATGGTTGCTTTTCCCTTTCCCTAAAGCTGACTATCCATTTAATGTTTTACATGTCAGCCTCACCTAATAGGGGGTATGTAGCCAAGTTTTTGAAAAAGGTATTGAGTGGGATATTATAGAAAAGGAGGAGACGACAAGCTTTAAAGCGGAGGTGTCAAACTCGCAACGTCACGTGATGTGTCGTGATGTATTGTGACTTTTTTCCCCATTGCCAGCAATGGGATGGGCACGGTTTTGGCATGACGCATCCGGCCCGTGGGCCGGCAGTTTGACACCCCTGCTTTAAAGCTAACAAACCTTGGCTGTGGGTGTCTTAGCACTGAGGTTGGATAGTGACTGCAATTCCTTCATTTTCTCCCTCATTGCTTCAGCAACCTCTCCTGGAGCCGGAAGGACTAGACGTCCTTGCGTCAAGTGCTCCAATGCATTTTTGCAAAAAAAAAAAACCTGACACCCAGCACCAAAAGTTTTGCTTTGCTTTTAAAGAAATGCCAGAGCCGGGATGTGGGCTTCTCTAACATTTCCAAATCACAGGAAAGTAATAGTGTGCACTTTTCCTGTCATGTGCTAGCTACAATGCCAGGGTTTAAATAGGGAAGAGCCGTTCTGGATTCTGTTCACAAAAGTCATGTTTACATTTCCCTTTCCTGTTCAGCTTGCAAAAGACAAGGAACGCCTACAAGCAATGATGACACACCTGCATGTGAAATCAACTGAACCAAAAGCTACCCCTCAGCCTGTAAGTATCTGCACAGAGTACGTAAAGCTTTGCCTCTGCTGATTCTTTGTATCCGAGAGTTCACCGCAAATACAGACCATTTCTAAATAACAAGATTAGTATATCAGTTATTACTAGAAAGATTGCTCTCTTAGTCTGTTATGAACACAACATAATAAATAGCCTTGCTGCCTTTTAAAAAATAAAGAGATTTATTATAAGGTTAGCTTTTTTCCATAACAGTACACTTCTTCTTGAGCATTATTCAAGAAGTAAATTCACTACAATATTTGCAAAGTAAGTTCCCCATCATTTGGCTGACACACCTGTCCCACTGCATGTTTCATGACTTAGCCTCTACTGGTCCACATAGAGTTAAGGATTTAATTCCTAAGAAAACTGAAAAAATAATATGTCTTTTCCAGGAAGATATGTGCAAAGTAATGGTTTTGTATCTGTAAAATCTATTTTATTTTTTTTTCTTTCAATTATACCTAATCAGGTTGCTGTTATTCTTGAGTCTTCAATTTGAATCTCTTCTTTCTGTCAGATAGAAAGATAGATGCCTGCTTACATGCTATTTTACAATCGGCATGACAATAAAATTGATAAACCAATTTGCTGTTACGGTTCATCACTACTTGCTGATTAATGAAGTTTATACAAACTGTAGATCATCAGCACTAAATTTTCATACAACAAGTAAAATCAAATTAGGCCATTTACTTACATATAGCTAAGAAACTAAGTAGCAAATCAATCCTTCAGCTTAAAATACTCACATGAAGCAATTAGAAATTTCAGAGTATTATCAGGAGAGGAATAAACTTTTAAAACCTCATATTTAAAAGGTTGTGGGGGGCATAAGCTTTTAGGATAAGCAAGTCTGATTTTGATATGTAAATTAAATTTTAATTTAAGATAGAGCATTTTATTTAAATCCCTGATCCCTTTCACTGCCTTAACAAATCTATGTGTAGATTTTTCTGCAGAATACTTTTGAGTGGCAAAAAAACAGGGTGCTTGTTTTCAAATATAAGGCAGAGCTAAGAAAGCCTTCATCTTGTGTAATCCTGTCTTCCTAAATTTGGAACTCCCATGAAAGCTTGGACGATATGAAATGAGTTTATTTTATTTTCTTTCCTTGGATCCATCTCCATATCTGCTCCTAAGTTCTCTAAAAGATAATAGCGGTGCGTCTCCAGTCACATCAAGAAGCAGGTAGATCTTAGGAGAGTGTAAAACATTGAAAAAAATACTTTGAATAACAAGTAAAGCTGCTTGAACTGTATCTTCACAAACGTTTGGGACAACTACTTTGAGGATTTCCTTTGTGCTCACACAGAAAATACATTAGCTGATATTGTCAGGAAATCATATATGCACGTATAGACAACCTGGGAAAAGCTCTCAAAGCTGCATCCTGGGCCTTCAGGAGGTTGTAGTTACTTGTGTGCATAGGAGGGTGGTGCTCCACACATAGCTAGAACTGTTTTACAAAGATTTTGGATTACCTCCTTCATAGTTCTCTAACAAACCCATCTGGCCTATACCAAACCTGATCCTTCAAATAGAATCTTCAAAAGATTCAACAGCTGCAAGATGATGTACAGGTAGTCCTTGACTTATGACCACAATTGACCCCCAAATTTCCACTGCTAAGCACAACACTTGTTAAGTGAGTTTTGCTCCTTTTTAACATCTTTCCTGCCACGGTTGTGAATCACTGCGACTGTTAAGTTAATACTGGTAGTAGTAATGAATCTGGCTTTTCTATTCACTTTGCTTGTCAGAAGGTCACAAAAAGTGATTGCATGGTGCCAGGACACCGCAACCGTCATAAATACTTGCCAGTTGCCAAGTGCATCAGTTTTGATCACATGACTACGGAGAATGTTGCAATGGTCGTAAGTGTGAAAAGCAGTCATAAGTCACTTTTTACAGTGCTCTAACTTCAGTCACGAAAGAAATGATTGTAAGTCAAGGACTAGCTGTATTTCAGAAAGTGAGTTGTGGATAACAATTATCTCTCCCTCTTCTTCCCCAGAAAGCCCTACAAAAAGAAGGTAGACCAACCAACATGGCTAAATGTCAGCTGCAGGATGAAAATATCAGAAGGGCCAACATTTCCCTTTGAGTACAAGAGCAATATGGCCAGAACGGTTTAGTCAGCTCCCAAGTGCTCATTACTTAAAATTCAGGACTTCTTTTTGCCTATAAATACTAACAGTAACAGAGATTCCAGAGTAAAAACTGCTGCACAACCAATAAGTGGGCCAGCAGAGAAAGGAAGTAAAATTGACCAAAGGAAAGGAAATGAAGGATGCACTGTCTTCACTAGTATTAAAAATGTTTTACATTCTGGAAAATTATAGCTTTGATGGGGCCTCCCACTAAATTTATTTTTAACTGTTCTATTGAAAATTCTGCACCACTAGTCAACATTATCTCTCAGTTGCTCTGCACAGTGTTTCTCTATTAAAAGAAATAGGCATGAATATTTTTGACTGAAAAATTAATAGCTTTTGAATTCGTACACAGCAGGTTTCTTTTCCAAAGCAGTCCAATATCACTGCACAGCACTTGTATAACCATTTATTTAGAGGCCAAGTCAAACCTTTGACAGCTAGGGCAGTGTTACAAGCCAACATAAAGAACTCCAAGATGTAAACCAACAATAGGCAGTCTGTGTGAGGTTTGCCATTGTCAAATGCATAGATTGTTTGGATTAGTTTATGTAAATGTACTGTTGTATTACCCTTTGGATAAAAAGATCGCATTTGTGTATGAAAAGTGGTTTCGTTCATAGGCAGCATTATAAATCCTTATCCTTTAACGTACACGTTAGAAGTAAAAATTGGCTCCTGACAGGACTATATTGTGTGACGCTGTTATTGGAGTGAAACAGCCTTCTTTTCATTTATTGAATATAGGAAATTTTATTACAGATATCGTCAGATAAATCAAAAATTATTAAAATATGTATAGGTGAGGAATTTGAAAATTAATTACAAAATGTAGAAATACAGTATTCTTTATATATGCTGTCTTTGCAAGGATAGAAGAAGAATAACATCACAGAGCCAAAGTTTGGCCTTTACATTCAGCAGCATATAATTCTGACTAGAAGTCAGTTGATGACCAAAACCACAACACTCAGTCCTTTTTACACACCATAATTATCGTTCTGTTCTCCTCCTTATCAGATGTAAGGTATAAATTAATTGTAATATTTTTAAGAAATTGGAATTTAAACTGGAATTTAAAATTCTACTTCTTTTTAAAAACTGCATACATGTTGACGCCCCAAAGAGTAATTGACTTGGTCTTTTTCAATCAGGGAAAGTTGATGAGAAAATTTTGAGTAGTGGTTCCTACCTTAAAATGAGCATGATAATCTCAAAAGCAGGTACAGATTTGTGGGGCAATGAATTTCCTTGTAAAATATGACTTGGTTAACATAGATACAGTATTTCTGGCCGGATCAAATGTAGGGGTGCATGAAGCAGACTGAAACATTTTGAGTTGATTGTTCCACTGTAATTTCAATGTCTTGAGAGTTCATTCTTCGGTTAGAACAGGGATCTCCAAACTTGGCAACTTTAAGACTTGTGGACTT
This sequence comes from Vipera berus, assembly GCF_964194415.1. Taxonomy (NCBI): domain Eukaryota; kingdom Metazoa; phylum Chordata; class Lepidosauria; order Squamata; family Viperidae; genus Vipera; species Vipera berus. The sequence goes on from NC_138203.1 coordinate 251,259,277, forward strand.
CAAATCTCAGAATCCCCCAGCCCGGCATGGAATTCTGGGAGTTGAAGTTCACAAGTCTTAAAGTTGCCAAGTTTTGATGGCCCTTGAATTGGAACAACTAAAGTTGGCACATTCTGAATGCTGTAGTGCTGGGAAACAATTATTGCAAGCTGATTTAGTTTATCATTGTGAATAGCCTCAAATATTCCCATGAAGAATGCCATATATGCTGCTGCTGTGGTGCTGAATGCTATCTGTCTTTATATCTTCATGGCTTTGCAAGAAGATGCTCTCTGGTTTCAGTCTAGTTTTTATGCTCAAGTGAGACTCCATTTACAACCAAGCATTGCAGAATATAATTAGAAATCTAGTACTGCGCACTGGTAATTTTTATTGTCATGGGTGCTGTCATTAGATTTACATATGTTTCTATATATGCATGTTTATGCGACAGAAATGCAAGCATATATATTGTAACATAAGAATTGTAATTCCATTATTTTCAAGCATTCTTGGTGATGAGAGGGTAGAGGAAAACTAAGGTGCCAGGTGCTGTTAGATGGCATTGCTTAGCCACAGATTTCTTCTTCACAAAAGAAAGAAAGAATCATTCTTCTTTCTTTGGTAGTTTTTTTTTTCTTTTTTGCATACCTGGCTGTACATCCATCTTTATAGAGCTGACATAACTGTTGGCTATTTTTTATATATTTTCCTTTACCCTAACCACAGCAATTACAATTTGTTTTGAAATCCTGTTTTTAGCAACTGTGAAAACAAAGCATTCAAAATAGCCTTTTAACTGTGAGGTAATGACTGAGCATTTTAGCTGCTGTAGCTGTACTTTATAGTTTGAAAAATAATGTAGCAACAGAAGAAAAAAAATTGTAAGTGCAACACACCAAAAGCTGTTTTTATATACTGTTTTTCATTAAGTCCCCCCTCTTCAACTTGGGTTTCCTTTAGTATCCTGGCCAATAACAACACCTGCTAAGTGATCATTGCCTGCCAAATCTTGTGTTTCATGGAGTTATATATATTTTGTAAAGTTGCGTACATAAAATGTTCATGGGTGAAATCTAACCGTCCTGACACCCATCCACTTTCAGGGCCTCACTGAGATTAGTGCCATTCCATTTCACCGTTCCCAAGACCCAGTTACAGCAACCGTTTGAGCCCCAAATAAAACGGTGAGCACCCATGTCAGAGAAACCTTGACCTTAAGCAACACAGATGGCCCCAGAAGAGCTTACTGATTTTTACACAGGAAAAAACACGCCACACATCCCCTGCTATCTTCCTTGTGGCTTTGTTGTTGGTCTAGTATATGTCCTTCAGACATAGACCAATAGAAGCTACTTTAAAAACAATATATATATATATATATATATATATATATATATATATATATATATATATATATATATATATATATATATATATATATATATGTATATGTATATGTATATGTATATGTATATGTATATGTATATGTGTGTGTGTATAAGTGAATATATTTGTAGCATGTTTCCCATTCCATAGGAATTCGAGAAGCAGTAGGGAGGGGTGAAGCTGCTTCTTCATCTTATCATTAACATAAACAAAATATTTCTTTCATCATGTTTTATTTTCCAAATTATTTTAGTTTTCCAAATACTTGAGTGGCCAAGGAGGGAATGACTACGTCAGGTTGCATTAGTGCAGGCTAAAAGGGACAAACAAATACGAACTTGAAGAAAAAGCAAATATGCCTATTATTATTTATTTTATTTTATTTTAATCCCATTTATATCCCGCCCTTCTCCGAAGACTCAGGGCGGCTTACACTCTAAGCACAAATCAGTGTGCTTAGCAAAGCATAGCTTTGCTCATGCACTGTAAAACAATAATATTATATATGTATGCATGCTTAGGGGTGCGAGAGAGACCAAGTATAAATCAAGTTTACATGACCACACATCACATACCTTATTGTTAAAACCCATTCTATTGATGGTGTCCTAAACACATATACACACAGAGACAAAAAGAAACTAATTTATATTTCTGAATATGCTTTTGCTGGTATAGAATTTGTTCCTAGCAGAACACAAAGACAACTAATTTTTGGCGGTAGACAGCAAGATTACTTTTTCATTCCTGTGTTATTTTCTATACTCTTATGCAGTCCAAAAATTGCAGTCCTTACTGTAATAATTAAAGATACCATCAGAACATAAGGCCAGTAGTAGTAGAGCTTGCCTCAAAAACTCACTTTTGTTAGCTCCAACAACTTGATCAAAATAAATTGCAATAAAGTGAACCTTATTTGTATGAGAAAAATCTTAACCAACCACTTCTCAAATCCAAGCAATGATGTTTCTAAGTAGAAACTGATGTGGCATATCAATCAGGAAAATAAATTCCATCACTCTTAGCCATTTGTGACCTTTGCCCCACAAAATTGTCTTTGGTTCACTGTAGGCCTTTTTCATAGTTGATGGTTTAAACAATGAATGTTTAATAAATTATAATGAAGCTTAGCAGTTGACAGTTACAACAGAACCGTGCCTGACATAGTTGTGCTCCTATTCATAACTGGTATCTGTAGTTGAGGCAGTGAAAGCAGCCTATTATCAAACATCCCTGAAGTAAATAAAATGTTCTTCTCCGCATTATGTCGTGAAAATGCTAAGAGGCTCTCCTTACAGAAAAGCTTGAAAAGCAAAACTTTCATAGTAAGTGACATGCCATGGTTTACTTAACTTGTTCCTTCTGCCAATCTAGCAGTTAGTTACCTCTGATAAAGCGCAAAGCTCTCTAGGCGTCTGCTCTCACTGTTTTCCCTCTCTCCAACCCCTTTCTTCTCAGACGGCAGTCAGGTTTAATTTGGGAACTAGGCTCTTTTAGCAAATTAGCAATTAGAAAAATGTTGTGGGAATATGTATATGTGTCATTAGTTTTCCTGCAAATTAATAGCAAGAGCAGAGGTCAGGCAGAAATTTTCCACTTGACTGCAGTTCCTCTGTCAAGATTTGGCACTTTGCTTTGGAATGGCCACAGATGCTGAAAGCCACAGCCTTCCTTTAGGAACTGTGTTTTAATGAGTTTACCTCGTAGCCATTATTACAAATATTACGGCCTCTCCCTTACCCTTGAAATAAAATTACTGTTTCTGCAAAATATTTCAGTGACATCTTACGCCATTGCACATTGATGGTGGGGTCACTGGGATGTAGTGTTTAATCATTAGATCACCTCCATAAGCATCTTTTAATTAGAGTCCTTACAATACAATTTTATCTGGTAATTAGCCAAGATTGGCTGCTTCCTCTTTAGCTTATTAGTGGCAGCCTAGCAGTGGGTGTGAATCGCAGTGTCATTTGTCGAGCCTGTTCAAGGCGGTGCCCCCTCCCTTTGTTCTTCACTTTTGTGTTTATTTCTAGTTGTATTACCTACCCTGACTGCCTCAAGAAATTTAACTCAATTCAAATTATTTAACTGGAGAACGTTGACCTTTGGGCCTTCCACCCCCTCCCCCAGCTTCCTAGTAGAAACAGATTAAATGTTTAAGCTTTTAAACAGCAAAAACAGAATTGAACTTGTTTGAAATTGAGTGGTTTGAAAAGTAATGAGGAAACAGTATCCGTGTGCTTTTCAGCAGGCGAGCCAATCTTCCGAGTTTGTGCAGTGCAAGAACACTGGAAATTGATTCAGATTTGCTCATGCTGTTTAAGAGCAGAGATAAAATAGAGGAGATTCAATTTCTCAGGGAGACTTTGCATTGTTGTTATCCCCGTGCTTTTTTATCATATGTGATGGATGGATGGATGCCAGAAGGGCGTAACAAAATGCAATCATCCAGTTTCCCCAAATAAAAGAACATAGGGTAGCCTATCTGCTCTTTCCCTTTTGCATGAGTTAGTATTTGAAGGCCGTTTACCTGCTTGGGACAATGCAGTCACAGGTCACTTTGAAGTCCCTGACTGTCATTTTGTGTTATTCATCGCATTACTGTTTTGAAAGCAAAATCCTCATTCCATGAAGACCTTTGAAAAAACCCGAAGATAAAAGTTCCAGATCAACATGCCCTTTAGTACACCTCAGTGCTATGTTGTCATTTCAGCATCTTGCATGTAGAAAAGCATCTTGTAAATCAAATTAATCTTTTTTTAAGAAAAAATACAAATTAATCGTACCACTTCTTTATCAAGTTGTGCGAGGATTGGGTTTTTCTTTCTCAATGCCTCCTGTGCTGTTTACCTTCCAGAAATACACAGACATTCAGATAGATGCTGTTTGCTACAAACAATCATAATAACCATAGCCTGAAGAGAAAAGCTGAGGAAGAAGGCCACTGCAGTCGGTGTCCTCTACCCCTATTCCCCCCCTCCCTGCTGCTTTTGCTAATGAAATGCTGTTCTTCGGTACGCACAAACGAAGGAACAGTTCGTCAGAAGGAAGTATAAATAAGAAAATGAATGAAGAGGGACACTCCTAGGTTCTGCTTGCCAATTCTAAGTATCCCAAGTGTCTGGAGTAAGGACAGATGCCTCGCCGGTCTCCCATTAGAGGAAGAGCTTTCCCAGGCGCCTCTTGAATTCTGATAAGTAGCTATATTGATCACAGAATAGGATTGTCTGCTGACATCAGCCAAACAGTGAACTCTGGACTCACATGGACTAGCAGTTCTTTTCTACTGTCTATCCTCCAGAAGTTTTATTTATTTACTCCCTCCAGTCTCTGTCAACCCATCATGATAAGTGTTGAGAGCTTGGATCAGTCTGGTTTTGCGTATCTGCACTCAAACTTTGCATTACTTGAGTTAAAATGTAGATGCATGATTCCGTTATTTCAGTTGCATTACTTGAGTTAAAATATAGATTCAGTTAGGCATTTTTTCCCCTGACAGTTGACTTGTCATGATGTTAGCGTGTTGTTAGCGTATTAATTGCCCTGTACACCGCCCCGAGTCCTTGGAGAGGGGCGGTATATAAATCTAATAAAATACATAAATAAAATAAAATGATGATTACCTAAGAGAATCTTTTTCTCTTCTTTGTGAACATTTGTAGGTTTTATATATTGATTTATTTCATTCTGTTTTTCCTCTAACCCAACCCACTTCAAATATTCAAATTAAAGTGCAAATAAAAAAACTTTATTATTTATAAGATACTTAGGTATCTCTAACAAAAGAATATATCTGAGAGGCTTTATTGATTGTCTGCTTTAAATCAACAGAAAGAAAATAAAGAATCCAGTGGTCAAAACCTTTTTTCAACAAGTCAATTTTCATGAAAATGTACTAACACCATAGATGAAACAAAAAGAACATTTACATTTTAAAAGTGTAATTCATAACAATAACAATACTTTCCCAAGATATTAGAAAACGATATTAGAAAAAGAGTTGCTACCTTTTATATAGGACATTTTGTATAGTTTCATAAGAAAATTACCTTAAAATAATGGAACTAATTTTACTTAAGGAACCCAAAGAAAGGATCGGTGACATCAATATAAATTCTTAAATCCTCAATGCGAAAGGCAATTATCTGTGATTTTCAGTCCATGAGAAGTCTGCGTGTATAGATATAATAATATTCTTTTAATTTGTAATACGTTAAAGTACTTTGGGCAATCTTTTGTGTTAACTGCCTGAAAGAAAAATCTGCTATTTTCCAATGTAATCCTATAACTTAATTGCTCAGAAGAAAAACCCACTGATTTCCGTGGGATGGTCTTGTAAGTTAAACATATGTCTGCAGTCTTCATGATCTTATCAAGGGTCAGAATTGCTTGGGCGTCAACATATATGCAGGTATCCCCATGTTTTTCTTGGTTGTATCTAAAAGAGGCAACATCTACTACACAGGACCAAGTGGGGATGTGAAGAAGTGTATGTCTTCTCTAGCTTCAACTTTAAACATTTTTTTTAAAAAAAAACAACCCAGCCAGTTTGGCTGGTGCTATTTGTTATGCCTGGCTGAGAAACACTTTGCCTCCTTAAATTCTTCCTGAGGCCAGAAAATCAATGGTTTCATACTGACCCCAAAATGCCAGTCTTTTTAAAGAATGAATTTCCAATGAAAGATATTTGTGATTACAGTATAGACTCAGATTACCAGAATTATAGATAATATTACTGGTCAATTGTGTACTCTGGATAAGGTACTGGTAGATTTTTTTTAAAAAAATCTCTCATAGTGTGGAAAGTAAATATTGATCAATTTACTTCTAGGGTTCCCCCCCCTTAATGAAACCTGCACTCTTTTGGGTTTAGTTCATCTGCAGTAGTCTCCACTTGCTACTTCATAACCTCACGTTAAAGCTGTCTTTGTTGCCCACTCATTCATACAGCTATATCAGGGGTCCCCAACCCCTGGTCCGTGGACCGGTACCAGGCCCTGGCATGCCAGCAACCGGGCAATGCAAACAAGTGAAGCCTCATTTGCGGGATGCAGGCAGCACACAAAACCACACCCCCTCTGTTTTGTGGAAAAACCTTTTTCCGTGGAACTGGTCCCTGGTGCCCAAAAGGTTGGGGGCCGCTGAGCTGTATAACTGTAAAAACAAGGCTTTAACAGATTAACTACCCATATTATGTTCAAAAACCTCAGTAAACATATAATGCACATCTACATTAGAATGCTTTTACTGCAGGGTATGGAGTAGGTAGGGAACAAAGTTATGAAGGCATTTATTTATCAATTTATTGCACGCTTCTTACTGGTTTGATTTATATCCCGCAAGTGACTTTTCATAGTTGAGGTTGGTCTTGTAATTCTCTCCCCAGTCCTACTCTAGCACTGTTTATTTTTTTCCCATTGAGTATGAGTACCAAAATATATTCAATCTGTCTTAATAAAAAAACACATGTCAGTGCATGAAAAGGTATGGGGGCAATGTATTTGTTAATCCAGGAAATTGGTTTCTTTTTCTGTTTTAATAGTTGAATCTTGTCTCTAATGTCACGCTTTCCAAGACTGCATCAGAGGCTTCTCCACAGAGTTTACCTCATACTCCCACCACCCCGACAGCACCCATCACTCCTGTTACCCAGGGACCTTCTGTCATCACTACTACCAGCATGCACAACGTTGGACCCATCCGAAGGCGGTACTCCGATAAATACAATGTGCCCATCTCCTCAGGTAACTAGAAAGGCAGCTGGAAAAGGGGTTTAGTTCTTCCCATTCAAATACAATTTGATAAAACTATGAGCCATGGCTAACAGGAGCCCTCTTCGCCTTCATTTAGCAGATATTGCGCAGAACCAAGAATTCTACAAGAATGCAGAAGTCAGGCCGCCCTTTACATATGCATCTTTAATTAGGCAGGTAAGTGATACCATCCCTGAAAACCTGCTTAAATCCAGGATTGTACATATATGTGATGCTATAGGCAAGAAGAGATGATCAGCTAATACAGGCATACTAACACTGTTGCTATATGAGGGGTTTTTTTTCTCCCCACAACTGCAATACATATACCATAATTGCTTTTGATTAAGTATTACAATACGATGTGATTATTAGGAAATTCATTTCACACAACACTGAAAATGAGCCTGTTTAAAGATGGCAAGTCAATTATCACAAGCTATAGTAATCTCTGATCCCTAGAATTAATCTGAGCTCAAAATAATTACTAAGCTTTAATCAGCTAGTGAAATGTTTTGCGTTTCTCTTTGATTCTGCTCTGTGAATGACTAATAAATTAATATTTCCGTAAGGAAACAGAAATAAAACTCAAAACAATTAGATAATTCCATTTTCAGTTTTGCCATTGAGCTATTAAGTACAACCACTAATCTTCCATCGTCAGTGCAAGTGTTTATTTTTCTCCGACTTCCATTTTGTTTTATTTATTCAGACAAATGTGCAAGTATATTTTCTGATCACTGTTGCATTTTAATTGCTTGACAGGCAATTCTTGAATCTCCAGAAAAGCAGCTAACACTAAATGAAATCTACAACTGGTTCACACGTATGTTTGCCTACTTCAGACGCAATGCAGCAACGTGGAAGGTATGCTGTATTCTCTTTTATGTTTCTTGCTTTAAATTTAATGTTCTAGAGTAGAAAATGCCAAAAACATACCTAACTATATATAAAAGACTGTGGTTTTCTAAATACAGATCAGTTGTTTTGATATACATAGGATGCCTCTTATTTGCCCATTTTATTACTTGGCAGGAAAAAAAAATATGCCTTTGAAATGCCCCAATTTGAATACCTATTATTAGTGTTTTTTTCCTGCATGTTCTGATTGAACAACTAGTCCATCTCTGTAGTTGCTCCTAGTAGTGAAATATATCCGCTGCTAAGATACAAAAAGAAAGGATGATTAATCAGTTGGTGGGTTTGTGATTTGCACAAAAAGATTCTATACATAAATTCCTTTTGCAAAGCCAATAAAAATATCAAAGCTAGTGATTTAACAAATACCCCTGGTGCTTTAAATTTCAGTTGTTTGGCTCCATTTACTTAATTTCTGAGTGTGTTTAAATTCTCATAAAATACTCCTTTCTTTTAATCTGGCTGCAATACAGAGTAACACACCTGGCACCTGGATATTTTTGTAGTTTCCTTCCAATATATTCTTCCTAAATCTCAAAATGCTGTTTATCCCCCGCCCCTTCAATTTCAAATGTCCTTGGAGAATTTGATAGAATAGTGTTTAAAGAAGTAAGCATCCATACTTGCTAGTTTGTTATAATTCCAAAATTTTTGTTTCTTTAAAAAAAACTATTACCAAAAGTCCAAATTATGAACTTGGAAAAGGAAAAAGAAGAAAGAAACTTAAGTGACAAATTAAAATATAAAATTAGGCCCTATTCTGAAATTAATAATTTGCCAGAAAAAAGGAGAAGGAAGGAAGGAAGGAAAGAAGGAAGGAAGGAAGGAAGGAAGGAAGGAAGGAAGGAAGGAAGGAAGGAAGGAAGGAAGGAAGGAAGGAAGTTAAGTTTCTGCAATCTAACAATTAGTGTTGGCACTAGATTTACTTGGTGAATATTGCTTTAAGATTTTTTTTCTATTCTGGAGGAAAACAATCTAAAATAGAAAAAATGTTATATACTTTAACATATTTATACTTTCAACAATGTTATATAGGAAAGCTTGATTTTGTTTACATCCAGGGGAATTCTCAAATGATTATTATTTTAAAAGTTTTATTATAAATATATGCTTATATGAAGATGACTACCATTTTAGATTAGTGAAATAGCTGAATGAAAATAGAATGCTTCAAAGGAGAATAATAGTTTTTATGCTTCTTGGTTGCAAAATCTGGTCTAATTGGATATAATCACTAGTTAAAGCCAAAACATAGTATAAATCTTTGGCAGAGACAGTTATTTCTGAAGTCAGCTGTCCAAGGCTTAGTGTCTTTACATTTTGGCATAGTATTATAAGGATCCATGGAAACAGTGTTATCCAGACACACTTTTGTCCTTTCATAGTTGAGGATGGCCTAAAGATTTGGCATGCAATTACTGTGAATGTAATTCAGGTCTTCGGGAACACAGCTCAATTCATACAAAGTTTGCTTGGACCAAATTGAAATTTAGAGCAAATAAGTATAAGCTCTCACTGATTTCATCTTGGAGAACTGACAGGCGAGTTATTAGGCAGTTGAATATAGTTTTATTGGAGGGTGAATTGCATTGATGTTGTATTGTTGTCTTTTTTCCATACATAATATAGGTTATTTTCTCTTGCCAATTATGACGTCTTCCCTCCTTCACACACACACACACACACACACACACACACACACACACACACACACAGAGTCACAGCCTTGCAATTCTGCCTTCCTGGCTATATTCCTTCTATACATTGAGAGCTATTCAAAAAAGAATTCAGAGAGAAAGAAATCTTCTTTTTCATTATCAACAAAAGCATTATGAGTAGGGATTGTGAAAGTCTGCATGGTTTTGTTCCTACAGACAGTTATGGAATTACAATATAAATGTAATCCCTTACTTTCTTATGAATCTGAAACTGCAGTTGATCCAATTCTATGCCCTATTCTTCCCCATCTTGCATGTGCTTCTTTGGGCACAGCACTCCTGCTGTTCACACGCACACACAAACATGCAAGCTATCTTGTTAGCAGGTTTCTCCTGACTGAAGAACAGTAGCCTGGGAGGAAAGCTGTTGTCCATTCTTAAACATATTTTCAAAAGTGAAATAATTAAATTGTCAGAATCCTTACTTAGGTGGAAATGGAGGTGTAGGAATCGGATAACAAGTCATTGAAGACTTGAATTTTCTTGTGTCATGAGCAGAAGTTGCTAATGAGCTTCATGGTTCCTCACCAATTTCTACCTAAATAATGATAGGACTGTCTGGTGATGTATTTATGTTCTGCCAAAAATAGATGTAAACCTGTATTTGTTTGAGAACATGGTTTGTCTGTTTAGCCTCTTTTGAGGAAGCAGATGTGTTACAAGAGTAAGAAAATTAGTTATGCTGTGGAAGTGCAATATGAAATGATTTGGAATCCCCACCCTTTGTGGCTCAGACTTCCTTCTACTGTTTTAATTAATATGATAAATGTGTTTTGCCTAACCTTGGTTTGCACAGTGAATGTAGACAATCATGATTAGAAAGCCTTTCACTATGTAGACGTGAATTTGTGAACATAAGGGACTTAGCCTTTTAGGTTATTTAAACATCTGTCCATATATTTCCCTGGCATTATGCCTGTAAAGTAGCCTCCCCATTGACTATTGGTAGATGTGTGTTAACAACCTATATATTCTTTGCTTGCTTTTTTTCCTAATGGGTCTCAATTGTGAATGATTGTGCACCTTTAGGTAGAGTTTGTTAGAAAACTATCCGTAATTAGTTTAAACATATCCAGGGCTGTTTAAATTTCCATGATAAAACTATCGTGAAAATTGATAAATCAGATGCTAGAGATTAAAAGAATAAGACAGAAACGTAATATGGTAGAAATAAGTTTCGTTATTTGTACTATAATGGAGGACTTTATAGTTCTCCATATGAATTCAGCCTAAGACTAAATTGTGGATCGCCCAGAGTTACTGGAACCTACCTGGATGGTGTGCAAATTGAATAAATAATTTAAAAAGTTGATTAAGATTTGATTAAACTGACAACTGATGAAGTTGTCAGAAACACGACAAGATTCATAATTTTGATAATAACAATGCTTGAACCACAAATGATGAATATTATGGGATATTAAAATCATGCCCTTCATGGTTCTAACTCCAGTAATGAGGAACAGAAATTGGAAGATGTGGTAAATAACAAGGCTTTGGTTGGATACAATTCCAAAATGGATTGCCATCATATTAATATATAGAATTCAGATTTCTTAACTTTCCAGGCCATGAAAATATAATAAGAATCAGGGTGTCAGCAGTTGCACAGAATACAGATTTTTTTCTTCTTTCAGAGGAGATGTGTCCATCTCTCTCTCTCTCTCTATGTGTGTGTGTGTGTGTGTGTATTTGAGCCCAATTGTTTTTAACTGAATAAAAGTCCCTGGTAATATACAAGGATAAAATTACTGTAATGTTGTATTATTGCCAAATTTAAACTATTCTTACAATTGTCGCTCCAAACAAAACACTCAAAGGATGGTTTTCATGATCTTTCTTTTGCAAATCTGACAAGTTATAACTATATTGTCCGGTGTGGAGGGTGGGATGAGGGAAAGGGGGACTTGCCGGCTGACAATGCTAAGACTCTTTTTCTCATGGAAAGTTTTTTTTCCCAATGTTTTCTCTCTTATACTTGCTGCAGAATGCAGTGCGTCATAATCTTAGCCTTCACAAGTGTTTTGTGCGAGTAGAAAATGTTAAAGGGGCAGTATGGACAGTGGATGAAGTAGAGTTCCAAAAACGAAGGCCACAAAAGATCAGTGGGTACGTCCACCATGTTTGAACTTCTTAGCCTAGCTTGGATCATGCTTACAGTTTTAACATAGAAGCTTTGGCTGCTAGATGGTGTTCAAGATCAACCCAGATGGTTTCGCCTTGGCACAGTCGAGGTGAAGTAATAAGAGAACATTTCATCACTACCATTTGTATGCCCAGCAGTCCCCTTTGCCCTTGCTTGCTTGGTGTTTGTTCTGCATCACATGCTAGTAGCTTGTAGGTGGCAATGCATATTAACCCTCACAATCCATTGGCTTAGGCTTATGGCATTTTATTTTCTTTTTGTTTTGTTCTGTTCTGTTTTTTCCTTTTCCCTGTATTTGATGTCTGTTCTGTTTCCCCGATCCCGTGCCCCTTTGTTTCCAAATCATCTCGTTTGCCGCTGGTCTTATCCCAGGGTGCGATTCGCACCAACCTCTCCCTGCATAAGTGCTTTATCAGAGTAGAGGATGAGTTTGGGTCCTTTTGGACTGTTGATGATGAAGAGTTTAAACGTGGGCGTCATATTCAACGAGGCCGTCCTCGAAAATTCTGCCCTGATGAAAACTTTGGCGAGCTTGTTACACAGTAAGAGCTTTTACTTGCTTTGTGTCTGTATGTGTGTGCGCTAATTTTTTTCCCCAGTTTTTGTTCTTCTGTTGCTTTTGCTTTGCATGGTATATTCATCTCATGTAGACTTGCATTTCACAAAATAGTGGCATTGTCTTTGCTGCAATAATAATAATAATATAATAACAATTTAAATGTCATGCTTGTACATGCATTGCACTGCTTCTCGAAAATGCCCAAGCTAACATTTTATAAAATGTTTCTAAGTCATATTTGCTTCAATGCAGGGATGCTGATATATTCTCCATGAGCTAATGTTACAATAAACTATATGATGTTTGACTGGTTTTATATATAAATGCTTTCAATGTCATTCTTGCTCTCCTATATTCTTTCAATACTATATATACATTGTATATGTAAAGCTACATATCTAACTACAAGTAACTTTCAAATATTTGAAAACCCTGTTCAAAGATTTTACTTTTTTCATGTTTTTTTGTTGACTGATTCAGAAGCACAATCTGAGTGCCAGTAGGGGATAGAATGGTCCTTCTTTCAAATTTCATATGCAGGTTCTTTTCTAAGTCTAAAACAAATTGTCATCAAGTGGAGTCCGCTGACTACTGAGTATTGCTTTTTTTAAAAACTGTAGTAAAACTCACTCTGGGAAGAAAAGAGAGGATTTCCAGTAATAGGTTTTTGAGGTTTATATTCTTAACTATTTTTTATGCTTTACTTGAAAAAAAAAACCTGGTTTACAGTCATGAACAAAAGACACATTAGAGCCATGAAACTCACTTTTAAAAAGACATGCATAGGATTATGCATGTGTTAATTGCTTTTAAATCCTTTTGAAATTGATATTAGTTTTGAAATTAAAAGTTAGTGTCCATTTATTTGAATGAGGACAACTTCCAGCATGTTAGAGCCCAACCCTTTCCCCTTTTTACAACAATCAATATTTAGGTCCTCATTTAAAATACACAGATAGTTGTTATTATTGCATTAAACATTAAGATCATCTTCTCAGTTTCTCAGTGGTCAGCCCTGTAGTTATATAGTATAAATAAATGAGAAAAGCAGAATTCTCAAATAGCAAGTGCTTCTGGATTCTTAACTTCTAGAAAAGGAACAGCATGCCCTAATCACTCATGTGGACGTAGACACTCAAGATGGGCATTATGGTTTCATGGGACAATAATCCTAATTTTATGTCCTAGGACCCCCCAGAACATTTAAAATGTGAAATGAATTCCCCAATCAGTTTCCTGCAAGTCTGCCATCATGAAAGTTCCCCACTCGTTCTCTGAATGGCTCTACTATTTTTTGGCTCACTGCTTTCCGATCATTCTCATCTGAGGATGGATAATCCTGTTGGATTTCCTGCATTTTGCACAATGGGATCATTCAATCACTCATACAACCCATAAAGCCATACTTCTTCCTCAGGGCATTGACTGTTGTGTGTCCAGGCTCAATCACTGTTCACGGGGAGCTTCCTTTAAGAATAAGTAAGCTTATCTGGATCATAGCTTCCTTCCCATGAGCAATGAGTTGGGGCTGCTCAGATGCAAAAGGCTATTTTTCTTACATATCGTAAATGACTTTGTATTGTCCTTTCATTATAAGATATGTAGGAAAATAATATGCCAGAAAGAGTCCTGCCAATATTTAAGGGACTTGTCTTTGCCTGCTTCTCCTGTCTTCCTAAATGCAAGAAATCTAAAGAACACATATTATCTGGAGCAATACACACAGCTCTCTCTCCCGCGCCATAGAAAAAAAAGTTTTCTTGATTCTATGAAAAATACTCCTGTGAACACCTGCTGCACAGAGAGTTGTCAAGATACGTAGGCCCTCTACACCAGAAAATAGCTCAGAAGACAACCCGAGGGCACCTAAAACATTTCGTTTTAAGACCGATTGCCTTTTACTGGTGAGGTTCACAAAAAAAGCATTCTATTTTTCAGTTAAGTAATTTAAAAAACATTGGGGAGGAAATAATAGTGTTTTGATGATATTACTATATTTTGTGGTGTAGGAAAGAAACTGATTTCCTAAAGTACAGCCGTTTGACTGCATTTAATTTGTATGCTTTTTCTTTTCAAATATATTTTCCTTGCACAGAAACCCTTCACTTATTAAAAACATGCAGACCAGCCACACCTACTGCTCACCTCTCAATGCTGCTTTACAGGTAAGATTAATGAGCGTGGCAAATACACCACATAGGCATGTGTGCCTTCTGTATTCATTTCAAAATATATTAGCCTTGCTCTAATTAGATATTAAATTTTAATTCCGTTAAACTTTTTTCTTAAGTGCATAAAGCATCATATTCCCTGGAGGCAAACACATACCAGGCTGCTTCAGCATTAGCTAGATGCTTAGCATTTTGAATATTGTGGCAAAAAAATTAAAAGTTCACTTATTAATATTTATCAGCAGTATCATAATTTCCATCCTCTTATTTCAGAATTTCACTTGAGGCAAAAATACCACAAGTGTAATTACTCTAGCACAGCTATTAATGTGCTGAATGATAGGATAGGGTGTCACATGACCTTCTATTGTTCGTGGCTTTAAAGGGAAAGTAGATACCTCATCCACACACAGACACGAACATATTCCTTTTTCTTCTTCAAAGGATCTTCTAGGTGTATGTTTCTAAATTTTTAAATAGCTAAACTTGCTGTTATGCATGAGGAATGAAGAAAAGAGATGTCAGTTTTGTGATGCTGATCTGAAGAATATTTTTAAGCCAATATTTAAGTAATCTATGTTAAGGGTTAGGATTTATATATTGATAAACAAGTGTTACAACTTTGTACAAACAGGTAAAAATGGATCAATTGTGTAAGTTATTTTGCCAGGTATCAATGCTAAGAGAGATGTTTCTCAACTAACTTTAGACTTTCATGTGTTTTTATTTTTGTATTCCTTCCTTTATTCATGTGTTTTACCGTTCAGTTGTTTTATTGTTATTTCTGTACCATTTTTATTTCTTAATTATTTCTTAATTAAGCTTATAACCTACTCAGCAAATTCTTGTTATTAAAAAAATAATAAAGACATTGGCTCTCCTGATAAAAGATCCCCACTATTTATGAGACAGACATGGAAAGACCTAAGTAGCATGCCTTTAGAAATATGCTTAGATAAATTAAGATTCTTAAATCTTTATTTGAACAATATTTTTTTTAAAAAAAATAAGGCCGAGGTGGTGCTTCTTTTGAAATCAGGTTATGAGAATATACCATATTTGTAGAAATGTAGTAGAATTTCCCTTTCTAAATCAGGAAGTAGATTGATTACAAAATAAGTAACCACCTACATCTTCATTTATTACTTTAATTTATGTAGTAACTTCTGAAGAGCAAATGAAAGCATGTGTAAATGAAGCAACTATAAATACCATTCATTAGGATCTTATTTTCCCTTGAGTCCTACGGAGTGCAATTTTTAAAGACAAGCTTCATCTGAGGAATAGCATTAAGATTACAAGCACATTTTGCATTCATGAGGCTGAAAGGCAAAAATGAAGAGATCCAGTATTCCTTCAGCTTGTGTTAGCTATGTGACTAATTTCAATTAACATGCTTATCATACTGAGCAGTTCATGTTTTTAGTTCTAAAACATGTGTTGTTGTCGTCATCTTTCCCATGCTCTTATATTATGGATAATATAACATTAATTTCTGCCCTATTAAAATGTCATCACTGAAAAAACATATCCCTGCAATGGGAAGTAGTGGAATTTTCATATCAGGCTCAGTACACAAAGGGGGATCAAATAAAAAATGTCTATCAATAAAGGAGAATATTTGTACCTCAGGGTTGAAATGAGGGGACCTTAATGCTGCACTCTGAACATTGTTACCTTCTTGCAGATGTTTCATTACCAAACTAGGTAACATAATCAGTGCTAGTCATGGATAATGAAACATCTGCAAGAAAACAGCCAAGTTCAGAGAGCATCAAAGACTCCTCAGAAATCTATATTGCACAAAGGGGGATCTAATGAAAAACTACACTGTCAGTACAATTCAATTCATATTATATCTGCTAGCAATTAGCTTTATTTTGTAGAATTTATAAGGGAAGCAAAATACAGAGAAAAGTGGATTCTCTGTCCAATTGTCACTCCCTTTCTCACTGAAATTGAGAAAAGTCAATCACATATTTATTTATTTATTTACATATATAAACTGGACACAATTTGAAATTGGTTTCAGCCTTGAAGGATATGAAGAAACAGTGTATTAGGGAGGGCTGTGAAGCAGTATATAAGTCTAAGTGTTGTTACTATATTAGAATGAGCTTATGACCCAATGCCAAGTTCTGTCTTTAGTTGCCCTTAATTTGTGGCCCCACTCATTTGAAAGAAGCTCTAATTTAGGGTAGCTTTTAAGCCATCTTGTACTACCTTTGGTGATTTTACTGTCTATGGCAAAAGACAACAAATGTTTTGTTTGAAGTTATACAGGCAACAACTCTTTGACTGATACATGATAGGAATCTAGCCAGCCACTTGGGATTCCAATAATATCAATAACGCCATGTTTCGTTTTAGCATCTCTGTTCAAAGCACTACTGCAAACACAGCTAATTAAGCAAGCAGGCTGTCTGGTTTCTTTGCTGCACAATTCAGTACACAGTAACTTTACTTGAAAGTCTAACCAACAGTATCATTCAAAGCCGAGGAAAATGTCCTTTGACATTTCCCCTTATTTCTTGCCCTACTTGTTAGATAGTGGGTCTCCTGTATTACTTTCCCAATAGCACAATTTCTTTGGCAAGCCCCTCCTTTTGCTTTTCCCCAGGTTCTTTTCCCAGGAGCAGTTCTAGTAGTGGATGAAGAGAGTAGCAACTATAGCGATACAGGTAGTCCTCAACTTATGACCATTCCTTTAATGATTATTTAAAGTTACAACAGCACTGGAAAAAATATGACCGACTGGTCCTCGAACTTACAACCATTGCAGCATTCCCGTGGTCAAAATTCAGGCACTTGGCAATCAATGTGTATTTCCTGCCATTGAGGTCCTCCAGGGTCATGTGATTGCCATTTCCAATCTTTCGCATATACGATATCACTTGGGGAAAGCCAGATTCACTTAACAAGTGTGTGATTCACTTAAATCCACAATGATGCGTTTAATGACAATGGTTAAAAAGGTTGTAAAAGTGGGTGCGACTTGCTTAATGGCTGCATCTCTTGGTGATGGATGTTCCTGTCCCAATTGTGGTCATAAGTAGAGGAGTGCCTGTACAGAAGATCAGAAGATAAAACCACGGGGATTAATAAGAGACTTCTGAAACTCTTTTTCCCTCCTTAACTGCTTCTATGTTCAGCTTAGGTTACTGTCCTGATCTACAATATTCAAATCAGTAAATGCTGTGCTTTTCCTAGATCAAACTAACATTTCAGAAAGCTCTCTTCTATTTTTTCTATCTAAAGACAAAAAACTGTCCAGAATTTTGACTCTGCTAATGAATACACATCTTAAAGAAAAGCAGAAACCATCAAAATAACGTTTGTGAGAAGGTTGTTTTTACAACTGTTTTCTCACCAAATACATGTAGCTTTTTTTTTCACTTCATGATATTTCAGAAGCCATTTGGATGTGCACGTGAGACATATCTGGAAAAGAAATTATTAGGAAAAAAACGGGGTGGGGCGGGAGTGGATTTGGTCCTAGAGAACAAAAATTATCCGTAGAATTTCTAGATTAATAACTATGAGCACATCTGAAATGTCATAAGGATTTGCCTATTACTGTCTCACTGCTTCTCTCCAGAACTTGCCCTTATGCCTGCAAGTGTTTTTCCTGTTTTGGCTTTTACTAAATAAATTACTTTGCTGCAAATACAAGTTATGTTTGTGATGCAAAGTGCCTGACTCATTATTTCTCTAAACTGATTATGTTACCTAGTTTGGGTAATGAAATGTCTGCAAGAAAAAAACCACGTTCAGAGAGCATGAAGGATCCCTCATTTTTTCTCATACTGCCAGAAGCTTATGTCTTATATTCCTTAATTTCTCAAAATTATTTCTCTATATCTTTCATAAAAATTTAACATAATAGTTAAAGTTACTTTTGATTGGCCTGGATAGAGACCAAGAAAGGCAAGGAAGCCAGTTAGATGTAGTTTAAAAACCAAGGAAAGTTCACTGTGGATGGAGATATCCATGTTTGACAACTTCAAAAATCCCAAGATGCAGAACTAATCTGCAAGTGGAATTTTTAAAAACCTTGTTTTGTGACATATATCCTGATTACAGTTAGCTAACAAAGGGGTTTCATCACTCATTTTCTCTCTAAACTTTAAAGACTAAACACTTAAGTTAAAGACTTAAAAGATTAAAACCCTCTAACTTTCTGTAGGAAGTTTTTCAAAGCTCTTTGTCAGACTTACTTTGGGAAGAAACATAATTTGCACATTCCTCTCCTTTGTTTCTATTATGTAGAATAGAATAGAATAGAATAGAATAGAATAGAATAGAATAGAATAGAATAGAATAGAATAGAATAGAATAGAATAGAATAGAATAGAATAGAATAGAATAGAATAGAATAGAATAGAATAGAATAGAATAGAATAACGTTGGAAGGGACCTTGGAGGTCTTCTAGTCCAACCCCCTGCTCGGGCAGGAAACCCTATACCAGGTTAAGATTAGCATGATACATAAATGTAACTGTTGTGGTTTTTACCAGGGCTTAGGGTTTGTGCAAACCTTGTGCAATTAATACATTAAGATGTTGAAAGGTGCATTACCATGCATTGCTTTTAAGGATAGCTTGCCTGTTTATCTGTGCTGGACAAGAATGATTTTCTGGTCACAATTGTCAATATCACCAAAAGCATAAGAAGACATGTAAGAAAACACACACACACACACACACACACACACACACAAAAACCCAGATATTGCTGGGGAGAAGACATGAATGTCTCCCTTATTTAAGTTTTGTTGCCTGATCTTTGAGCAATGAATCAGCAAATGCAAATTCCAGAATAAATGGTGATGATTTGTATCACAAGAACAGTGTTTGCTGATAAATACACCAGCATTCCTCAAGGATTGTGGGATTCTTGCTAGAATGCAGCTAAGCCAGTATTACATTAAATACATAGATTTCTACCTTTCCATTAGTTTTGCAAATATCAAATATTTTTGCTTTATTGCCCATGTGGATTTTTTTTCCCTTTTTGCTGTGGGGGTGGGTGGGTGTCCTCGTTGAAAATTACTGTTTACATTAAGAGGAAAGATGGTACTTTCCTCTTGAGGCAAAACCCAGCTTGGTGGAGAAAATTTACATCAAGACAATGTTGCAAGGTATGTGACACTCTTACCTTCCTGAAAGTTTAAAACCATAAAAGGCTAAGTTAAGTATTTATTGTATTGTAGTGTTTTTTTTCTCTTAAAATTCCATTTGAATTGTTTCCTGTACAGTATGTGATTGGTTTTTGTGATAGAGATGAAATTACTTTTAGATAAAAATTGGAGATGAATGAACTTTTAGCTATGCCAGTGGTGAAATTAATAATACAGAGGTTATGATTTTATCCTTTGCATTTAATGAAAAAGAAAATGAAGGTAATGTAACTTGGATGTGCTGGATGGTATATATATACAGATATGTGCCTGTTTCGATGCTCCTGTCCTGTTTTTTCCCCATTTTATAGGCTTCAATAGCTGAAAACAATATATCTCTGTACACTACTGCTTCCATGGGAAACCCCACTCTGGGCAGTTTAGCCAATGCAATGCGGGAAGATCTTAATGGTGCAATGGAGCATGCGAACAGCAATGGGAGCGACAGTAGTCCAGGCCGTTCCCCTATGCAAGCAATGTAAGTAGTGTCTGTGTGTGTGGGGGGGGGGGTGTTACTTCTCCCAACTCTGCCCTTACCCCACCCGCAGCTGAATTAAATTCTGAATTAAGTTCAAACATTTATTAGATCATGAATTAAAACAAGGATAAACCAACATGAATTTATAAGTTTGTGTACTACCCAGGAGCATCCATAGCATTTAAAATGTCCAACTATATACATCACATATAAAGTTTGAAGTAACAGCAGCCAGAGCAGTTACTTAGAATATGCATCTGTTAAAGCTAGAAAGAGATCAAGAGGAAATTCCACATACCGCTGGTGATGTACAGGGAGTCCTCAACTTGCAATCATACATTTAACAAGTGTTTGAAGTTATGACAGAATTGAAAAGTGATTTATAACTTAGGAATGTCATAGCATTCCCATTATTACATGATCAAAATTCAGCCACTTGGCAATTGGCATGTATTTATGATAGTTGCAGCAATTGCCATTTGCAGTCTTCCCAGCATGTTTCCAGCAAACAAAGCCAATGGGGCAAGGCAGATTAGCGTAATGATCACAACAAAAAAGGTCATAAAGTTGGGTGCTACTCATCTAATAAGTGTCTTGCTTAGCAACAGATGTCCCAGTCCCAACTGTGGTTGTAAGTCAAGGACTACCTGTATGTTCCATACTGAACACATCCCAGGGGCCTGTCAATGTACCAACTGGTTTCTTGCAGTGGGATCTCAAAATAAAGTGGTTTGGGAACCTACCATGTCTCCTTGGCCAATTTCTAGGACATAAGTAGGATCTTGGCATGCATTTTTGTCAGTGATATTGCCAATTTAATTAGTTTGGTTTTTTCCAAATTGAATTCCATTTAAACAATGACTTCAGTAAGAGGAGGTAGCCATAAGCTCATAAGACTTTGTGGTGAGTTTCCCAAAACATGCGGCTGAGAACAGCGATCCATGGTACTGTTTTTATGGCAGAAGTGCACTTGGTTTTAATTTTTGCTTCCAAAATGCATTCCACATGTGCACAAAAATGTGCTACTAGAAAAATGGAGAAATTGGCATACATCAGATTCTTTCAACTAAAAACACCTAGTTCTACAGCTTAGGAGCTTTATATTAGTAGGGTGCAAGGCATTCAACATTTGAATTGCTTTAAATTTAAAATGCCCCATTTCAGGTTGGAAACCACTGTGTTATCCCCAAATCAGGGCGATTTGATAATTGAAACATTGCAGATTGTTGAAATAAAATATTTCCAGTGTTTCAAACTTGAAATACGGCATTTCAAATTCTGAATGATTTTAATTTGAAACATTTTACACATCCTTTATGCATATTCACATTTCTGGGGTACTCTGGTAATTCTTATTTGCACTTGATTTATTAAATGATCGACATAAATTTATTTCTCTAAAAATAGCAAAGTTCTGCTTCATTACGTATAAGCTGCTTCCACAATAGTTTTTATTGCCAATAGTTTTTATTGTTAGAAATAGTTTTGTCTTGTTTGTTTTATTGAACATAATTTTATTGGTCAATGACCGAAATAAAGTTTCTGTCATTCTCTGCTGTCTCATGCCAGAAAAACAATTTTTGGCAAGACTTTGGAATTACATTTCAGTCAGTTGCCAGCCCTATTTTGTTCCTTTTAACAGGGCTTTGATTAGCTGTAGTGAACGAGCTGTAGCTTAAAAGTAATAAATCAAAAGGTAGGAAAAATTAACCTGAAGCTAGTCTAATTATTAATTGTGAAGATAATTAGCATGTAATTATTTATAACAAGTTTCCTACCTGCAAAATATTTTGGGCAGGGGGTTGAGGAGAAAAAAGAGTCTTGTTACTTTGATATTTCAGCATTTTAAATAAGTGTTCATTTTGCTTTGAGAAAAAAGCTTTAAAGAAAGCAATACTCACTTTTGATAATTAATTTTAACATTGTCTTTTACCTTCAAAACATTGGAACAGATTTAGCATTTATAGAGGTGGTTTGTGCAGTATTAATTAGCATTCCCAAAGTAGCCTAACATGACATTATTTTAGCACTGCTCAAATGTTTTCTCTTTAGGCATTTTCAGTCACAAATATTTTTTCTCTTCCCATACCATGAATACAATACCGATAGAAATGCTAGGTTGCTGGAATTTTTCAAGAGTAAGGCATTTTATTTCCCAGAAATACTCCATATTTCTCTGTCTGCCTTGTGCATGGGCACTTATTTACAAGGGCACATGGTAGCATTTCTTTCAACTGTTAATTTCAATCAGAATAAAGCTGGAAGGGACCTTGGAGGTCTTCTAAACCAAACCCCTGCTCAAGTAGGAGACTGTCCAGTCTCTTCTTAAAAACCTCCAGTGATGAAGCACCTACATCTTCTGGAGGCAGGTTATTCCACTGGTTAATTGTTCTAACTGTTAGGAAGTTTCTCCTTAGTTCCAGGTTGCTTCTCTCCTTCATTAGTTTCCATCCATTGTTTCTTGTCCTGCCTACAGGTGGTTTGGTTAGAAAGAAGTTTGTGTTTCTGGACAGACAATATAATATTCCAGTGTTCAGTGCAGGCTGTTGTTATTTGCTGTCTATACTTTCTGTTGAACACCTTTTACAGTGATATTCTTATTTTCCTTAATGGAGTACCCTTCCCATAAATTGAATCGTTTTTAACTGTTGTGGTACAATGAAATATAAATATAAAATCATAAGCCCCCAGTCCATGGGGACTCAGCCATAGGTGTCAATGCAGGTAAAAAGTGAGGCCAACATCTGGACAGATTAGGTTTTATCCTGGAGTCTTCCCTGGTCTTAGGTGAGCAACAAGATTCTGCATCTCTGTGACTTCCGGTGGCGACGCGACGCCGAAGACAGCCATTTTCGGGCTGCCCGCTCCGCAGCTGTGTTTTTCCATCGTAAACAGCGCCGATCAGCTGTTTAGATGGATTTGAAGCCCCCTCCTCGGGAGAAGAGGAGGGGGTGAGGCCCCAGGTAGGGGTTGAGCTCTCCGGGGCCGCCTGAGCTGAGAGTTTGGGCGGCTGAAGGATTGAGCCCCCCCGAAGCCTGGGTTGCTCCGAGCTGCGCAGCGCCCCTGCTCCGGGATTTATGGAGCAGAGCCAGGCGTTAGCAACCACCCCTGCCAAAAGGAAATACTTTTGATTGTCAAGATGCAGGCAGAGCGGTACAGGAGGTCAAGGTGATGTGGACTCTTATCTTTACTCTCTAGCTCAATGGATTTTATAGCTTTAAAGTGAAAGTGCGCAATAAGTGAAAGTGGGGGAAGATGGCGGCTAAAACTTCTAAAGTTCTTCGGAGTGCGGGGTCTTCCCTGGTGCAACAGACCTCATTGCAAGCTTTGCTTCCTCCTGCACCTCCTCCGGCATTGACGCTTAAGGATTTACAAGATGCTCTTGGAAAGCATTCACAATTGATGTCTGACATGATGGATGAAAAGTTGAAAAAGCTGGAGGAGAAAATGGAGGAGAAAATGGAGAAATTGGAGAAGAAGATGGAAGAGAAGTTTAGAGCAATGAGGGTGGACATGTTGTCTATGATTGAATCTGTAGCTGTATGTGTGCAACAGCTGGATGTAAAAGTGAAGGATCTCAGTCAAAAGAACTCTATATTAGAAGCAAAGGTATTAGAAAATGAAAATATAAGGGATAAAATGGACGGAGAATTGAGTCTTGTTCAGTATCATCAGATGCAGTATGCTATTAGAATCAGGGGTTTAAAGGAGAATTGTAAAGAAGATTTAAAGCAGCTGATTTCTGAGGCTCTGGAAGGGGTATTGGGCCAGCCAGCATCTGAAATTGAGGGAAATATGGACAAAATTTTTCGTGTAAATTCATGGATTGCAAGACAGAGGAAGTTACCCAGAGATGTGGTGGTTTATTTTACAAAGAGAGTAATTAGAGATGAAGTCATTCAAGCTGCTTATGATACTAAATTGGTAGTGGCTGAGCAAGAAGTCTTGGTTTTAAAAGAGATTCCTCCGAAGATTTTAAGGAGAAGGAAAGATTTTGCATTTCTAGTACAGGAACTTAAGAAATGTGATATTAAGTTTAGATGGGAGATTCCAGTTGGACTGGTGGTGACGCATGAAGGTAAAAGACATCGTCTGGTTACTGTGGCCCAGGCACGTGATTTTTATAGCAATGTGTTAAAAGCAACCCCCCTATCATTTTTGGAAGCTGTAAAGGGATACGGCGAGGGAAAGCTTCAAGATGTTGCAGATAGACAGATAGAGGACAATGGTGTTGGAGGGGATCAAGATACAGTTTCATCGGATGTTGCAGGAGGCCAGAGGATGACGCGTGCCGCCCTAAGAAGAGCGAGACTAGAGCAAGAGCAAGACCAGCAGAAAGTTATGGAATCTCCAAAGTGTACTTACAGTGAAGCTGTGGGAGGGGCGCGGTCCAAAGAAGTTTTGGGGGTCATGACAGATGTGCTCCAAAAGCTTTGGAGCGTTAAGATTGGTGATTAAATTTTTAAATTAGAATGTCAATGGATTAAATTTATCATAGAGGAGAAAGAAAGTTTTTTTTTAATATTTAACACAATTTAAGATTGATGTTATTTGCTTGTTAGAAAAGTATATTAGGGTTATGGACTAAAAGTACGTGTTGAACTAAGAATGGGTATGCAAGCTCCTAATTAACAACAAGTTGTCTTACAGACTGCTTAAACCTTTTTTTTTTACTCTTTTTATTTGAACTCAAGGATGATTTGGAACTGCGAGACATTTGGCGTGATACATGCAAGAACTATTTTTGATCATAGTTTAGTTTGGTTGGAGATTATTAAGGTTAATAGAGATAGGCGCTTTTGGCGCGTAACTGAGAATTTGTTTAGAAATTAGAGAAAGGTTGGAGAATGTAAATAGTAGGTGAAAGTTTTTTTCTTTTTTTTTTAAATTAATATAAATAAGGACTGGGATTAAGAAAATCTATTCTGAGTAAAGCTCTTTTTCTGTTTTCCTCTTTTTCTTTTTTACTTCATTTGTAATATTAATATTGTTTGTATTCATTTTATATGAGCTAGAGGGAGATAGAATTAATAGTTTATTGCTGATAACATAGGGGTGCTTATGTTTGTTTTTTGATTTTATACCCTGTATTTAGCTCTGGGAAGTCGGGGGGGGGGGGGGAGGAGGGATTGGGGGAGAGGGATAGGGAGGGTTAGGTAGGGGTGGGGGAGGGGGGATTAAAGTCAAAATGTATTGTAAAACTTTTTAAATAAAAAAAAAGATTCTGCATCTCTGTCACTGTCATTGGTGCCCACATTAGTGTATTTCCTATAGTTTGACTAGGACAGGGGTAGGCAACCTTGGCTCCTTTATGACTCGTGGACTTCAACTCCCGGAATTCCTTAGCTAGCCATTCTGGGAGCTGTAGTCCACAAGTCATAAAAGAGCCAAGGTTACCTACCCTTGGACTAGGGCATCCACAGGAGTCCATGTAGAGTTCATGAAAGTGTGCCTCCTGGATCTGTGAGGGCATGTGACAGTCCATCACGGATGGACCATTGCTTTTGGACTTTGATGGGATATGCCAAAATGAGACTGAATCATTGGATTTGGTGATTTGAATGAATCATGTCCAATTGTTTTTCGTGGCTTTCTTTTTCTTATGTGCCAGCAATTGTTTGTAATATCTCTTCTGTGGAAGGAGATCATGTGCAGCTTCCAGTGTAATTTTGAGTATATAAGTCTGGCAACAAGAGCCTTTTTTAGCATTAATACAGTCCCTGTGGAACCATGGTTTGGAGTGCTGTTGCTTTAAGGGTGCATGCACTGTTACTACAAGTTAGATGCTAATGGAGCTCTTGGGTGAGGGTATTACCATTCTCCCAAGAGTGCATCAAGAGACTCAATTGATGTCAGGCCATACTGAGCACTCTGTAGTAGATGATCTGAGGCCAGTAGCTCAATTATCATTTGATTTAAATGGGATGTCCACATGGCTGGCAGTAAGTTCTTTAAGGATTAGTAGCAATCCCTGCGGCCTCTGACCCGGCGCAGATCCCAGCGAGCCCCATGGTTCACCGCGGAGCTCCGGGAGATGAAGCGTCGGAGACGGGGCCTAGAGAGCCGTTGGAGATCCAGTCGATCCGAATCCGACCGATTGCGATTAAGAATCCTCACCAGGTCTTATCTCGCTGCGATAAGGGTGGCAGAATCCAACTACTTTTCCACCCTCATCGCGTCCGCAGATAATCGCCCGGCTGCCTTGTTCAGGGTGACTCGCTCCCTACTGAACCAAGAGGTGAGGGAAGAACCCTTGCAGGGTCGAGCCGAGGAATTCGGTCAATATCTGTTGGATAAAATCACTCGGATTCGAACCGGCTTGGACTCCAACTGGGCAGAGTTGGAAGAACAGGACATGGACAGTCTTGTCGACGTCATCTGGGAGGAATTTGATCCTGTGACTCCTAAGGAAGTGGACAGGATTATGAGGAGGTTGAGCTCCTCCACATGCTTACTGGACCCGTGCCCTTCCTGGCTGGCTTATGCGGCTCGAGAGGGGACACGAGGCTGGTTCCTAGCGGTCATCTCGGCTTCTCTGAGTGAGGGTCACTTCCCCACCGCCTTGAAGGAGGCGGTGGTGAGACCTCTCCTCAAGAAGCCCACCTTGGACCCATCCTCATCGAATAACTTTCGTCCAGTCTCCAATCTTCGCTTCCTTGCGAAGGTTGTTGAGAGCGTGGTGGCGCACCAACTTCCTCAGGTCCTGGATGAAGCGGTTTATCTAGACCCGTGCCAATCGGGCTTCAGGCCGGGCTACAGCACGGAGACGTCATTGGTCGCTCTGATGAATGATCTCTGGAGAACCCGGGACAGGGGCCATTCCTCTGTCCTAGTCTTATTAGACCTTTCAGCGGCTTTCGATACCATCGACCATGGTATCTTGCTGCGGCGCCTCAGGGGACTGGGAGTGGGAGGCACAGTTCTGCGTTGGTTCTCCTCCTTTCTCCAGGGTCGCTCGCAATCGGTGCTGACAGGGGGACAGAGGTCGACCCCGAGGCCTCTCGTTTGCGGAGTCCCTCAGGGGTCGGTCCTCTCGCCTCTCCTGTTCAACATCTACATGAAACCGCTGGGTGAGATCATTCGTAGCTTTGGAGTAGGGTACCATCAGTATGCTGATGACACCCAGCTTTTCATCTCAACTCCAAACAGCATCAGTGATGCCCTCGACGTGATGTCCCGCTGCCTGAAAGCGGTCCGGGAATGGATGGGGAGGAACAGGCTTCAACTGAACCCGGACAAGACAGAGCATCCCACCCCTTAACATCGGGGATGAGTTACTACCCCCTGTTGATAGGGCCCGCAACCTGGGTGTCCTCCTAGACTCGCAGCTATCCCTGGAAGATCACATAGGAGCTGTGACCAAGGGGGCCTTCTCCCGGGTTCGACTGGTGCGCCAACTACGGCCTTATCTGGACCTGGATGCCTTACGTACAGTCACCCATGCCCTTGTGACCTCTCGCCTAGACTACTGTAACGCTCTCTACATGGGGCTGCCCTTGAGATCCACTCGGAAGCTTCAACTGGTGCAAAATGCAGCGGCACGGACACTTTTGGGAGCCTCCCGATACTCCCATATCACACCTCTCCTCCGTGCGCTGCACTGGCTTCCGGTTGCCTTCCGAGTGAAGTTCAAGGTGCTAACAATGACATACAAAGCCCTACATGGCATGGGTCCGGACTACCTACGGGAGCACCTTCTGCCAATGTCAACACCCCACCGTCCTGTGCGCTCCCACAGAGAGGGCCTCCTCAGGGTGCCACCACTCAAGGAATGTCGGCTGGTGGCCCCCAGGGGGAGGGCATTCTCAGTGGGTGCGCCAGCCCTCTGGAACTGCTTACCAACTGAAATCCGGATGGCCCCCGACCTCCGCACCTTCCGGCGCGACTTAAAAACTTACCTTTTCCAGCAGTCCGGCCTGGCCTGATAGCTCTAATTGGGGTCCCAGTTTGTTTTGACTATTGTTTTTTTCAGTATTGTTTCATTATGTTTACCACCTTACTCTGTACACCGCCCCGAGTCCCTCGGGAGAAGGGCGGTTTATAAAAACAAATAAATAAAATAAATAAATAAATAAAATCCTCAGCATGTATTTCTTGAGTGAAGACATTTAACTGGAGCAGGATTGGGAAATGATACTGTCAAATTTAGGCATAATTTGTCCGGCTCTAGAGACAATTATGTAATCAATAGCACTATTCAGGAGCCAGAATGAGAGATGAATTTTGCTGTGGAGGTTTAACCTGAAAGTTTTTTGAGCCAGGCAGGGACCCACAAAGTTTAATTTCTGATCTTTTGAGCAACAGCTGAGGAGGAATTCCTTGTCTTCAAGGTTGTGAGCAGGAAAAACCTTTCTAAGAATTCTCCTCAAAAGTTCCCACAGAGAAATTCTAAGTATCTCAGTTACCCCCCCCCCAGAAACTTTTATGCCTTTTTCAAATCTAGAACTATGATGTGCAAAACTGCTAACAGAATCCAAGGATGATAACTAAAAACAATATTTTTAAAAATATGAAGCCACCGATAAAGTAATATTTTTATAATGTAAGGATGCCATAGAATTTTAAAAAGTGCTGAAAATTGTTTGCCGAATGTACAATAGCCAACCCATCCCTTGGTTTCACACTTTCTAAATGTCATTGCATCTTTCTTTTAGCAGAGAAAAGAGTTCAGTGAAACAATCCAGAGAATTAAACATATGTTGCATGTCAGCTAATACGACTACTTTGGTTACTATTTTTTTTATAACAGAAGATTATTCTTGCATGGTACTTGTAAACATAAGGGATTCATGCTTTTTCATGCTTATAAACATAAGGGATTTCGTGCTTTTCATGTCACATAAAAAGAGACAGCAAGTAACACTCCTCAGTACTCTTAAGTTGTTCTTCCACTGTGCATTTATACTATCTGTACCAATACTGTCACCCTGGAGTTCAATTCAAGTATAATTCAAGAGATTATACTGAGAGAATTATTTGAAAAAGATTCTGCCTTGGTAGGAGTCAGTGTGCATCTGGAGTCTTTAGAAACAATCACCTATAAATGATAGAAACACTGAAATGCACAAATCAAAGCAGTAGTGCTAAGACAGACCCAGTTCACTCTTATTTTACAATTATGGTACAAATACTATCACAGGGAAAAGCTGATTTTTGACCACCAGATTTGGCTTTCGCCTGGTCATAAAAATTATTTAGGGAGAAACTGTCTCTTCATTTCCACTCAGAATGTGTAACTATTGCAAATCCCTTGGAAATGAAACTCCATTCAGTAATTTTTTTCCTTTAACTTAATAGGGTTAGCTTTGATTGTCTAAAATACTTAATGGCGCAGGTTAGCGGGTATTTACAAAACAAACCGAATTTGCTCTTTGGGTCACGCTATAATTATTTACAAGGTATTGCAAATAAAATCAAGCCTTCTTTCATGAAGGAGGACACCACTTATTGGTGGGGACATTTTTACATATCAAAAGCCCCCAAACAATAAAACAAGGGGAAGGTAATTTGTATTTGTAAAGGGGATTGTTAGGAATATGATTTACGGGCAACATTTTTCAAATGTTATCATGCCCATTTTGTATAATCAACCCTTGCTCCCTTGTGGGTTATTCATATGCTATTCTGTAATGAGAAATTTGGCAGATCTCATCTCCTTAGTGCATCCTTAGTGCCCACCATGAGCTGAGGATCATGTTCCGCCTTGTTTACAGCTGACAGCATTATTATTCTCATTAGGACTCTGCTTTCTTATCATATTGTTGTGTTGAGCTCGCCTTTTCCTCTCCGTTTGTGTTTCCTGGCAGGGCTTTTCTTTCCTTATTGACAGTTTGTAAAAAAATATGCATTAATTTGGAGTTTAAAGCATGTATCATGGTGTCTCTTTGCTGTGTTTGCTTGAAGTTGATTAATGATAGACCCTCACTTGGGGTCGTCCTCTGGAGACTTCTCTCACAGGTTATGCATGTTAACTAGAAAAGCAGAACACACACTAACCGATGATTAGCCCAGCCTCCAGAAGCTCAGTAGGCTGATAAACCATGGGTTTGCTTTACAGATGCTTATTTCATTTATTTATCTGAAGATTGTATTAATCAAGCTAATGTGTCACTTGAGAGCATTTCCTCTGAATCCCAGGGAAGAAACCTTGAGCTGCAGCACTTGCTGTTTTTCTCTTTTGAAGCCCACGTATTCTTACACAGGCGAAGTGTTCCAATTATTTGCAGTCAGGCTAAGTTTCAGAGTGTGAATTGTACGTATGACCAATGAGGTGGGTGGCTGGGAAGAAACTGTATTCTACAACTGGACCGAAGACGCTTCTTTGGATGAGAAGCAAAACATTTTCAAGAAAAAAATAACCAAGATAAGTCCAGTTGCCTTTTGAAAAGCACCTTTGGGATCACCGTGACCTGGATGGCTGAGAATCTCCATAGACATGTATTCTATAACAATTACAGTGAGGAGGGATTTCAAATAATTTAGAAGATTTACTCCTTTTATTGTTCTATTAATCAGTGATGGCGAACCTTTTAGAGGCCGAGTGCCCAAACTGCAACCCAAAACTCACTTATGTATCGTCGGATGCCGGGTGGGTGTGGCCAATTGGGTGGGTGTGGCCAATTGGGTGGGTGTGGCTGCGGTGGTAATGCCAGACTGGGTGGGACTAAAAAGTTCAATCAATCAATTCCAACTTTGCGAGATCTTTTTTTTCCCCATGAGAAGTTGAAATTGATTGATTGATTGAACGTGGCTTTTTTTTGCACATGGCGGCAGAGGCCTAAAGCAAAAAGGGTTTATAAAACCCAGCTGAAGGCCTAGGACTGGGGCGACGGTGTGCATGCCCACGCGTGCCATAGGTTTGCCATCACAGAACTAGGGCAATCTGCTCTTCTAAGCATCACCCTCGTTGATGATAGACAAAGAGTGAAAAAGGGGCATTGGAGGAAGTATCTGGGAAGAGGCACCTGTCACCCACTGATTTTATCACTGTGAAATTTATTTAGATAAATTTGGTTAGTGCTTGAAAGAGACACCTTTTCAGAACACCAAGGATTTATTGAGAATTTTAAAAAAATAAAAATCCAGAAGCTAGTACAGCTCACCTATTCTTGCAAAAAAAAAACCATTAGGTTACATCTATGAAATCACTACAAATAATCCTTGACTTTCATAATACAGAGGTCAATAGTTTTAGTATGCAACGTTCAATATATTTTAATTGTTTTAACCTGTTTTTTACCTAAACAATTTTTTTTAAAAAAATTGCTCATCCATCCTTTTTCTGTTTCTGTGTATGTTTGTGTGCTTCTTTTTTTTACAGACACCCTGTGCATGTCAAAGAAGAGCCATTAGATCCAGATGAAAATGAAGGCCCGCTCTCCTTAGTCACCACAGCCAACCACAGTCCAGAATTTGATCACGACAGAGATTATGAAGATGAACATGTAAATGAAGACATTGAATAAAAATGTCTGTGACTTTTCATTCTGCAAATGAAGATCCTCGGGAGGGACAGGAAAAAAAACCCCTATCTTTCAGAATTAGCTGTGAAATCTCTCCCCGCCATTGTACAGTCTGGAAGATAACACTTGGTCCATTCTGACAGCTATAAAATATGTTAACACTTAGTGCCATCAAGTATCCCATTTGGGACTATTTTTGATTTTTCTACTTTTTGTTGAAAAACAAAACAAAGGAATTTGTACTCTGTGCATTGGATGGACTTGTTTGGTACTCGGAATTCCTACTCACAGTCAACATCAGTGTTGTAAATGTGTTCCACTAATTTCCTTATCCACAACTTGGCAGCAGACATTGGACTGCAGATCTTCCACTATGGGACACTGAAGACATGAAGCTGAGCATGTACACATCAATTGCAGATCAAGCCTTTACCCAGATTTTAAGAATTTCAGTGGACAATATATTTGCACAGTATCGCATGTTGATTATCACTGCCTTTACTTTTGTTTTTGTTTTTGTTTTTGCTTCCATTTGGGATGGGGAAATCTTTTTGAGTGTGCGTGTGTGTGTATACTAAAGGGTTAAAAGAAAAAAAAACCTTTCTTTTTTAGTGTATAGCTTTAATTTTTTTTCCCTCCTAATTCTCCTATACATTTTTAAGTTCTGACCTCAGGCCTCAATTGGCCAGGGCCTTTTGAGGCTTAATGTTTTCTGTACTTTTTGTGATGAATGTTAATAGGTGTGTTTATTATACAAAGCTGAATGTTCTTTGAATTGTTTGTAGTTCTTTTTCTGCCATCCATTCCAAATTTCCTTCAGATGCCATTATGTTTTCTTTAGCTATGGAAAACATTCCATTTTGGACTATATGCCCCCCCGCACACACACACACACGACTCTGGAAAAAGTTCTAAAATGCTGCTGTGACCTGTGCAAAGTTATCTTACGACAGAAAGAAAGGCAGTAATTCAAGAGTAAGAATGAAAGGCAAGCCAGCATCAAAGCTGTAGAGTGTGGTTCTAAAGTCATTCCACAGACCATCTATGTTTGTGTGTGCTTGTGTATACACATGCACATAAAACCATTGTTTGTGGGTTTTTCCCCTATTGGTTTTTCCTTATATGCAGCCATTGTGAATATTTAGAGAAACAGCCCCTTCAGAAAGTGCACACCCTACAGAAGTTGTCAAAAAGAAGTGTAACTGTGTAAGGCTTTTGTGCGTTTAACTTTTTTAAAATAAGTTCCTGGGCCAATCAAATATTTCTGAAGTATGTTAGCACATGTACTATTAGATTCTTGTTTGCCCACATGCTTCATTGGACATTACTCATGGTGGTTCTTCCAAGTTAAGTTGTTTGAGATTTAATTGGTGGCATCCATCAGTTTTAAGTTGTGGCATTCAATTCGTTGGGAAGGCAATAAGGCCCATTAGTTGTTAAGTGTTAGTAATTTTGCCATTGCAGATAAGATCATTACACAATATCACACCAACCAGTATAAAAAAAACGGAACAGTCTGAAATCTGTGGGTAAATCAGATGTGCTATTGCACATCAACAGTCTTGCAACAGCAAGAGTGGGCAGGCAGCTGCAGTTCAAATGTTGGTACCCCTTGACCACCAAACTTCTAGTGATTTCATTCTCTAACCACTTTTCAAGTAATTCATTCATTTATGTCGGACTATAGCTTTTCATTTCAGAAGTCTTTCTGATCTTAATTTATATTCTACTTTGTACCCTTCTCCCCTAAAGTTACCAAAGATATTACACAAAGTAAATTATGTTCTCTGTTATATGCTTTATCTTATGAAAGCCAAATATCCTCTTATTGTTGATCAAAGGAGGCTAAAGAATTACGAAGCAAATGACAAAATAATGGGCTACAGCTAACCTGAGAAGGAAAACTGCTCCTTTATTAAAGTATAATTTAGAAGACCAAGTAGATGGCTGAACCAAAGTTTTTGCTGTTGTCGTTTTGTTTTGTTTTTTTCTTTACAGTGACCAAAAGTATTTCTGTAAAGAGAGAGCTTTTTAGGCTGAAGTTAGAGAATGAGACCTTGAAAAGGGCACCACTTGATCATGATATAGGAGGGGAACTTACTATGCTGAAAAAAAACTAGAATGACTTGAAACAGAGAGTTTACATGAAATACAAAAGAGCACCCGTGACTGAAACTGAACCATACCATAATTACTGAAGAAATTGCTGGTATGCTTTTATTTGGGATTTGACCTATTCACTTTTGCTAAAAGCCAATGCCAGAGCAATTTCTTTTTAACTTTGCTTACCTGTGCCCAAGATTTGAGAATGACTGTGGTGATGGTTGTGTTGGTCTCTGCCCATCCCATTTCATTTTGGGTTTTCATCTTTTTTTAATATGGCAACATTCCTATTTCTTCCTAAACTTTGGTATCATTCAGGCCAATAGGGGGGGATTTGTCATTAAGTTCAAAACAGCAAATTATTTTTAGCTTTTTTTTCCCCTTTTTTTGCCAACAGTGAAATATGTAAAGCTCGCTTTTTTCTGACTTCTTTTTTTTAAAGGAGGGCAGTCTGTAAGTCATTTGAAATGTTCTGTAACACACCATATTCAGGCATCTCCATAATGTGCAGGCCATAACCAGAGGGACATAACAAACAAACAAAAATCTGTCCCTGTGGTTCAAAATTGAGTGGTTTTGCTGGTTAGCTTGGTATTCAGAAAGGGGATAAAAATCTGGTAGATTAGTTCATTCTCAGCATGTGTAGCTAGACATGAGTAAAGATAACAGCATGAGAAACTGTTAGTACGCATACCTCAGTTCAAACTGTTAGGGAATGAGTAAAAAAAACCCTACATTTCACTCAATTGCACTTAGTTGTATGTCTTGCATGCATAGACTAAAGACTGTAGCAAAATTAAAAAAAATTTTTTTTAAAAAACCTACCATACCTTGCAGGTATCACTGCCCTGCATAAGAACTAAGAGGAGATCTCAGGCTTTACATCAAGCAAACTACACTATTTTTTACAAATTTCTGATTCTGCGTCCCTTTGGATCATAACAATGGTTCCTCAGGGCTCGGGTTTATTATGTTGTACATATATAGCCCAATGTGTCTCTTGTGATCCCGTTTTTGTCTTTTGGTGGGTGGGGGTGGGTTGGCAAGGGAAGACAGGAAAAAGGGAGAAGACGGTCCTCTTTTTTTTAAAAAAAAAATTCCTCCAAAGGAATTAATGCAGATGTTTGTCAAAACACCTTTTGCTTTTTGTGCAACTGCTTTATATTAACCGTACTTTGACAAATGCTTTGGGGGGAAAAAAAACCTACTGTATGTAATGGAATTGCGGAATATGCTGCACATGTATTTCATTTAGTTACCCTTGCTTTAAGACTGTGGGATGCCATTTGCTGACATGTGAGAGAAAAATCCCAATTTCTTTTGTTTTTATTTGGTATTTTTCCCCCCTCTCTGTTGGCTTCTGAACTGTAACATATAGTAGGCAGTTGTTTTTTCCCCCCTCCCTCCGTTACAGATCAAATCATGTTTGTATAAGTTGGTTTCTGAGATTTTGTTTTTTGATATGTTTTTCTGTTTTTGTTGTTCTCACGCTATTTGTTCTTTAAATCCTTTCTCCACCTTTTGTTATCCCCATCTCTGCCTATCTGGGTGACCTTAAGAAAAGGAAGAAGAAGAAGAAAAAAAGAGAGTTTCAAAAGTTGTTTCTTTCCTGCTGCAGTAAATACTTTGCATGATGATTTTCCCAGGTCACACTTTCGAAGCTTATCAGTGAAGTAGTGATTAATAATGGAAAAGTGTCAAAATATCGAACTTTTGTATAAAATGAAATACTTTACAAGGTGCCAAGATGTAAAGACAGTTTGTTACATGGGTTTTGGTTTTTGTTTTCCTTTTCTCTCAGAAAAGCAAACGTGATAAAAAGAGTACCACGTATCAGGTGAAACTGCTGTTAGGAATGAGTCAAAGCCTACCTTATCATCCCACAGTCCTTTGTGGGCTGCTTGAACTGCCTTTCTTTGCCCTCCTGGCCAGGCTGCCTTTACTAGGTGTGGGTCTTCTGCTGCAGCACAGAAGGCAGACAGGTTTTCCCAACCAGGTGGATACCAAATAGACAGCAGCTTTGCAGACGCCTGCTCTGTTTAAAGATCTCCAATGGCAGGGAACACCGATCCCAGTCTCTAGGGTTAGTCCTGGTGGATCCTCCTAAATAACTTTTTCGCCTACAAGCAGGCATCTCATTTTTCTACAAAGACCATCCTTCCTTTGGATTAGAACAGCACAGTTCAAATGCTTCAAACTTACTGGATTTCTGTTTTCTACCAAAAGTAGAAGAAAAGAGGAGAAAGAGAATTAAGGCTCATGCTTAAAGTTTTTTTTGGGGGGGTGGGGGTGGGGGGTGGGGTGAAAGGGGATGGGAATCTCCTTTAGGAGATTCAACCATAATATCCATGATCAGGGGCAGGGGAAAATGAATACATTGTATTATTCTTCAAATAATACAGATCATTAGATATTTTTTATATATAAATATATATATCTCAAAGTTTTTAAACAAATAATTTTGGAAGTATCGTAGTTTTCAGAAGGCTGACAAGCTACATTCCTTATAACAGGGAGAATAATGTGTTTTAAACTCTTGGAGAGCTTTTGGTACATTTTTTTGGTTAACAGACTCAGATTTTTTAGATGTTCCAGAAACAATTCCTCATTCTTAAGTCTTCAGAATTGCATTTGCTGATCTAGTCTACATTTTTCAACAAATCCAGTGTAGGTAACAGACTATCTCCTTCCTATAAGTCTTGATGAAAATGGTACAGTCAGACTGTTAGCATGGTGCTTCATGTGTATGCTGCCAGTAATGAGATTCTCCTTTTATTTTATTTTTAGGCATACAAGAAACTCATTCCTTACATCAACTGTAATTCCATCATTCCATGTCTGTTGATGCAGACAATAAAATGTTATGTAGTCAGTACTTATTACTGACATTATAGCATTCTCTAATGCAATAAAAGTGCTGGTTGTTCACACTGGTGATACATGTTGCCATGGGCTACGTGTTTTTGCTTTCCCCTTATTGTGCAGATACAATAAGTCCACACAAGCCTGGCTCTTACCTGTAGATTTTTATCAGCAGACACCCTACAGATGTTTAGTGATCACTTCCACACCAGTGACATAAGTTGCCTTCCAGGTACATCAATTTATCACTGTTCAAAATAGTAACCAGGACAGACTTTCTATCACTTTAGGAACAGCTGAGTCATTCTGCTGTTAAGTAACTACTAGGTAAATTGGTGATAACCTGTCAGAATTCATGGTGCTTACTAAATAGAAGTGCAATAGATTGGTGTCTCTTAAAAGTGTGGTCCTAGAACCCTGGGGGTCCACCAAGAAGACCATCTCAGGATCAAGATTATTTGCCTGCTTATATTGAAAAATCATACAATTAAAATCCCATCAAAACATTGTGAGAAGTGGCAGGGGCAGCAAATGGGCCAATTATAATGTTTAGTAAGTTAAATCAATCTATAAACACAACCCATATAAATAAAGGCTCTTTTGGGGTCCTCCATAATTTTTAGAAGTGAAAAAGGGTCCTGAGAGAGAAGAAATTTTAAGAAACAGTGCAATAAATGATGCCAGAATACAGCATTACCAGTGGCAATTTCTTCTGTGGCTGTAGATTCTTTTCATCTATTGAGGCAACTAAAGTCATTTGGACACTATTTTACCATTTTACTTTGTGGTAAATCTCAACTCACTAGTGCATTGTCATTTGCAATGACAACTAAAAAATTATTTCTGATCATCCAGTCAGTTTCAGTTCTTTGCAACCACATGGATAGTTATCCTGGTTTTTATAAGCAGGTGGACATATTTGGAAGTTAGTGCGTTGTGGATATTCTTACAAAACTGCTGCTAGGGATCAGAGCTAGTCAGAAAGTGTCAAGCTTGTAAGCCGCCCTGAGTCTTCGGAGAAGGGCGGGATATAAATGGAATTAAAATAAATAAAAAATAAATTAAAAGGTAAACCAATAAGATTGTTCCATACTAGTCTCTCTACCCTTCCTAGATGCATGGTAACATTTCAGTTTCTCTAAAGAAGGATGAAGCAATTTACCTGTGAACAACCCATACAGTAGACAACAATTGAGTTTAAGTGGATGTTGAACTTTGGGACTCACACTGTGTATTGCAGATGCTTCCTTATCTTGCTCATTTTTAATTAAAAGGTTCTAAATAGAGTATGGCATTTAGTGTGCATAGAAACCCTGCTGATTAGAGATGTTCCCCTTAGCAGAAGAACTCTAGTGGTAGGAGCCCCATTTTCCACTGTAATGCACCAATAGTCAAGAGTTTGTTTTGCAAATACATAAGGGATTTAAACTGGGAAAAATAAGATATCCAGGAAAGTAAGTATCCAGAAGAAAAACAACACCCCATGTGGAAGAAAGCACACAACAGGGTTACACTAATGAATGAATATCTCTGGGCTTTATTTTCATTTTACTTTTCTCACACAACTTGCATTCGCCAAGTCAGAAAGATTCATGCATTGAAGAGATTTCTTAAGGGATGAAAGTTGTCTTGGCCACTATAAGCCAAGTGTATGATACCCTATGCAAATAAGCTAATTCTTTATCAGAATTTCTGATTATGCATTTTGGAGTTTTCTACAGTCCATTCAGATTAATGAACTTGGAGACTCATGCTGTGTATACTCAGCAGTTCCACTGATTTTAGTACCTTTGAGATAAGACAGTTGGACCTAAATAATGCAAGTCTGATTTATTTCATCTTTCACTTAGAAGTGAAATAGCTTCAGAAAACTTTTTGACTGGCACACCAGCCTTCTTTAAAGGTGTTTCAGAACATCATCCCTATAAACACATCTTAAGGAGGGATTATGAAACTCCCATCTCCTCTCTTGAATAAGCATACTTTTATTTTTTTTCCATCAAGGAAAATAAAAATGCTTAATAACTAGCATTAGCTAGAACTAAATTTTCAGAGAAAAGCATTTTCATGAATAATTCATTCAAATTTCACATCTGCAAGATTAGTCATCCAAATAAAATGCTAATGTCAAAAACATGCACCGTCTATAATATTCTCATCAAGCAATATTTTTGCATATAATGATAAATGGTTGAATTAGCAGCAATGATTTTATTTAAAAAAATTCTTCCACACCATGTGAAAGGATGGTAAAAGGATATATATTGAACTGCTATAGATTTTTGATCAATCGATGTAACAGAAATTCTGAAGTAAGATACCATTATTCCTGAAAAGTAACTAAATATCACCCCAAGCTTTATTTAAAGTATAAGTACTATTTATAATATTTGCTGATAGGTTATTATGCGTGAATGGCTTTTTTAGGATAGGGATCCCTTCCAGAAGTTAAATTGCATTAAATGACCTTCATTTTTATCTTAGAAAAAATGAAGATCAGAGGTTCAAAATTCCTAATGGTATATTATTATATTAACCCATCTCTAAACTTGGCTCAAACTTTATTGACAGGGATCATAGCTCCTCTGCAGAATATACACAGCCCCAGTTTAATCCTTGGTATCTTTGGGTTTAAAAAAAATTAAAAAAATCTAATAGATTTTTTAATATTAGGGTCTCTAACAGAGATCTTAAAGCAATCTTTGCTAACATTCTTTCCTCATGTCCTTTAAGTATGTTGGCAACTAAAATAGCCTCCTCTAATTCAAATGCTTTCAAGTATGCTTTCAAGCCTCTTTGTGCTTCAAAATATCTAAAGACAGTTCAGAAGTTCTCAAAGGAATAAAATGGAGGACATAATCAGGCTTTCCATTGTCCCTCTTCTTAAGTTCACAACCAGAAAGCAACTTCCTCTATGCAACAATAAATCTGGATTTATCCATGCTAAGAATTGGGTTT
Source organism: Vipera berus (assembly GCF_964194415.1). Lineage (NCBI taxonomy): Eukaryota > Metazoa > Chordata > Lepidosauria > Squamata > Viperidae > Vipera > Vipera berus. The sequence goes on from NC_138203.1 coordinate 251,298,952, forward strand.
CCTATTAGGTTGCACTGATGATGTTACCTAGTTTGGGTAATGAAATGTCTGCAAGAAAACAACCAAGCTCAGACCAACAAACCCTCATTTCAACCCTGCGCTACAAATATTCTCCTTTATATAGGTTTCTATAGTTAACACTAGGACTGGAAGGTTTGCAGTTGTAGCTGTCTGATTAGTTAAGCTGATTGTCACTGAAGAAATTTAGCAGCTGCCAAATGCCAAATGCAAACCCTGATTATAGTTGGAGCAAGATCCAGTCTTAATGCACCTCTTTTACTTGTAGCATAACAAGCTGGCTGCCTCACACTTTGGGGTAGCAGAGCAGTTAACATCTGGACATTTTTGATAGAATGAAGCATTCAACCCTCTGTATTACCCATTACCTAATTTAATTTTCAGTCTAACTCTGGATGTGACCTGTTTTGCTTTAACGTAATGTGATGTGGAAACCTAACCACTGCGGCTTGTAATCTATGGTTTTGCTACAAGCAAAAAACAAATCCTGCCTGGCCTGATTTATAAACCCCAGCTATTTTGGTTCTGAAGTGACTGCTGCATAGGGTGAGACCTAACCAAAATGTTACCAAAATGTTGGGATATGCATGGCAACATTTGAAGCAATCTCTCTTAGTAGTTGTGTTTCAACATGGCACGTAAGGGACAAAATGTGCATTATGATGTTGTACCACATTTGTTACTTGACCACCATATATGGACATTTATGGTGGGATTATTAGCTAGCACTTTCTAGTGCAGTGTTTCTCAATGTCAGCAACTTTAAGATGTGTGGACTCCCAGAACTGCTGTCTCAGTACTGAACTAGTAGCTACAATTCTCTCCTCATCACCTGATGTAAGGGAGTCAAATGGCTGCTAGCAGAAATTCTAATACTACAAATATAAAGTTCCCTTCATTGCACAAAACCTTATCAGTTTTTTACTTCTCATTCTGACTAAGACTTTAGAACATCTGATTAATTAGCATCTCCAGAAGCCTTTTTGTATGACCTCAAAATGCAGTGCTTTTACTATTGATGGATTGAATACACCTAAAGATAGTATATGATAAATTCCAGCATGACTTACTGAAGAGCCTTGAAAACATCAAATATTCTGATGGGAATTAAGCTAATTACCTTCAGACATCAACAATAAGGGGGATTATGGGGGAATAGCCCCCAAAATGCTTCACAGAAGTTAAAAGGAAATCTTTACGGGCAGTAAACTGCTGTACAAATTAATAGGTTAAAGCTGGCTAGGGACTTCACCAAGAACCCAAAAGATGGCTGAGACACATGAATCTTTTTGCTTGCCAATTTTCTAATGCAGGGGTCCATGCCCTATTGGGAACTGGGCTGTACAAGTGGCAGTGAGTGCACAAAGCTCTATTTGTGTTTGAGGTGGGTTCACAAAACCATCCCCTCCCCCCCCCCATTGTCGCTGCTGCTGCTACTACCAGTCTACAGAGCCAGAAAGGTGGGGGACCGCAGCTCTTACCAATGGCAAATTGGTAGAGAGATTAATGTTCCTCCCTTTAGACACCCTGAACCTAAATTTGCCAGGGCTCCTTCAAAAGCTGGCCAAAATCAAGTTTCCAATTTTCTTTTCTTTTTCTAAAGACCTTTACCCTGTGACATGAGAAATTATTCTTGGAAATCTAGTTACACTCTAAATGAAAGAAGCCCTCCTTTGCAATAAACTAGGGCAGTGATGGCGAACCTTTTAGAGCCCGAGTGCCCAAACTACAACCCAAAACTAACTTATGTATCATTGGATGCTGGGTGGGTGTGGCCAATTGGGTGGGCATGGCCCATTGGGTGGGTGTGGCTGCGGTGGTAACGCCAGACTGGGTGGGACTAAAAAGTTCAATCAACCAATTCCAACTTTGCGAGATCTTTTTTTTTTCCACGAGAAGTTGAAATTGATTGATTGATTGAAACTTTTTTTTTGCACATGGCGGAGGCCTGAAGCAAAAAGGTTTTATAAAACCCAGCTAAAGGCCTAGGACTGGGGCAACAGTGTGCGTGCCTACAGAGAGAGCTCTGTGTGCCACTTGTGGCAGGCATGCCATAGGTTTGCCATCATGGAACTAGGGCAATCTGCTCTAAGTATCACCATCGTTGATGATAGACAAAGAGTGAAAAAGGGGCATTGGGGGAAGTATCTGGGAGGAGGCACCTGTCACCAACTGATTTTATCACTGTGAAATTTATTTATATATTTAAAAGATTTGTATGTCTACCCATCTAAAACACAATTCTGAGCAGCTCATAACAATAATAAACATTGTATGTTGTTAGCTGTGAAGTCGTGTCCGACCCATCGCGACCCTATGGACAACATTCCTCCAGGCCTTCCTGTCCTCTGCCATCTTCTGGAGTCCATTTAAGCTCACACCTACTGCTTCAGTGACTCCATCCAGCCACCTCATTCTCTGTCATCCCCTTCTTCTATTGCCCTCAATCTTTCCCAGCATGAGGCTCTTCTCCAGTGAGTCCTTCCTTCTCATTAGGTGGCCAAAGTATTTGAGTTTTAGCTTCAGGATCTGGCCTTCTAAAGAGCAGTCAGGGTTGATCTCCTCTAGGACTGACCGGTTTGATCACCTTGCAGTCCAAGGGACTCGCAGGAGTCTTCTCCAGCACCACAGTTCAAAGGTCTCAATTCTTTGGTGCTCAGTCTTTTTTATGGTCCAACTTTCACTGCCATACATTGCAACTGGGAAGACCATAGCCTTGACTATACACACTTTTGTTGACAGAGTGATATCTCTGCTTTTTAGTGTGCTGTCTAGATTTGCCATGGCTTTCCTCCCAAGGAGCAAGCATCTTTTAATTTCTTGGCTACAGTCCCCATCTGCAGTGATCTTGGAGCCCAGGAAAATAAAATCTGTCACTACCTACATTTCTTCCCCATCTATTTGCCAGGAATTGACAGGGCTGGATGCCATGATCTTGGTTTTCTTAATGTTAAGTTTCAACCCAAGTTTTACACTTTCCTTCTTCACCCGCAACAAGAGGCTCTTTAGTTCCTCTTCACTTTCTGCCATTAGAGTGGTATTATCTGCATATCTTAGGTTGTTGATATTTCTCCCAGCAATCTTAATTCCAACTTTTGATTCATCTAGCCCTGCCTTTCTCATGATGTGCTCTGCATATAAATTAAATAGGCAGGGCAACAGTATACAGCCTTGCCAGACTCCTTTCCCAATTTTGAACCAATCAGTGGTTCCGTGTCCAGTTCTCACTGTTGCTTCTTGGCCCGCATATAGATTTCTCAAGAGACAAATAAGATGGTCTGGTATGCCCATCTCTTTAAGGACTTGCCACAGTTTGTTGTGATCCACACAATCAAAGGCTTTAGCATAGTCAATGAAGCAGAAGTAGATGTTTTTCTGGAACTCTCTAGCTTTCACCATGATCCAGCATATGTTAGCAATTTGATCTCTAGTTCCTCTGCCTCTTCGAAATCCTGCCTGTATTTCTGGTAGTTCTCGATCCACATACTGCCTGAGTCTAGCTTGTAGGATTTTAAGCATAACTTTACTAGCATGTGAAATGAGTGCAATGGTGCGATAGTTTGAACATTCTTTGGCACTGCCTTTCTTTGGAATTGGAATGTAAACTGATCTTTTCCAATCCTGTGGCCACTGTTGAGTTTTCCAAATTTGCTGGCAAATTGAGTGTAGCACTTTTACTGCATCGTCTTTTAAGATTTTGAATAGCTCAGCTGGAATACTGTCACCTCCACTAGCTTTGTTGTTGCTCAGCTTTTCTAAGGCCCACTTCACTTCACATTCTAGGATGTCTGGCTCGAGGTCAGTGACCATCTCATTGTGATTATCAGGGACATTAAGCTCATTCTTGTATAGTTCTTCTGTGTAATTTTGCCATCTCTTCTTAATCTCTTCTGCCTCTGTTAGGTCCCTGCCATTTCGGTCCTTTATCATGCCCATTTTTGCATTAAACGTTCCCTGCATCTCTCCAATTTTCTTGAAAAGATCTCTGGTCCTCCCTATTCTATTGTTTTCTTCTATTTCTTTGCACGGTTCATTTAAAAAGGCATTCTTATCTTTTCTAGCTATTCTCTGGAATTCTGCATTCAATTGGGCACATCTTTCTTTTTCTCCCTTGCCTTTCGCTTCCCTCCTTTCCTCAGCTATTTGCAAAGCTTCCTCAGACAGCCATTTTGCTTTCTTGCATTTCTTTTTCTTTGGGATGGTTTTAGTTGCTACCTCTTGTACAATGTTGTGAACCTCTGTCCATAGTTCTTCAGGCACTCTGTCTATCAGATCTAATTCCTTAAATCTATTTGTCACCTCTACTGTATATTCAACAGGGATATGATTTAATTCATACCTGAATGGCCTAGTGCTTTTCCCTACTTTCTTCAGTTTAAGCCTAAACTTTGCAATGAGAAGCTCATGGTCTGAGCCACAGTCAGCTCCTGGTCTTGTTTTTACTGACTGTATAGAGCTTCTCCATCTTTGGCTGCAGAGCATATAGTCAATCTGATTTCTGTGTTGACCGTCTGGTGATGTCCATGTGTAGAGCCATCTCTTGGGTTGTTGAAAAGAGTGTTTGCTATGACCATCGTATTCTTTTGACAAAATTCTCTCAGCCTGTGCCCTGCTTCATTTTGTACTCCAAGGCCAAACTTGCCTGTTATTCCGGTTATCTTTTGGCTTCCTACTTTAGTATTCCAATCCCCCATGATGGTAAGGACATCATTTTTTGGTCTTAGTTCTATAAGGTGCTGTAGGGTTTCATAGAACTGGTCAATTTCATCCTCTTCAGCACTGGTGGTTGGGGCATAGATTTGGACTACTGTGATATTGAATGGTTTGCCTTGGATTCGAACTGAGATCATTCTGTCATTTTGAGGATTGTATCCCAGTATTACTTTTCCTACTCTTTTATTGACTATGAAGGCTACTCCATTTCTTCTGAGGGATTCTTGCCCGCAGTAGTATACCTGATGGTCATCTGAATTAAATTCACCCATTCCTGTCCATTTTAGTTCGCTGATTCCTAAGATGTTGATGTCCAGTCTTGTCATCTCTTTTTTGACCACGTCCAGCTTTCCTTGATTCATGGATCCTACATTCCAGGTTCCTATGGAGAAAAAACCTTTACAGCATCAGACTTTCCTTTCACCACCAGACACATCCACAGCTGAGCGTCCTTTTTGCTTTGGCACAGTCGCTTCATTCTTTCTGGCGCTACTAGTACTAGCCCTCTGCTCTTCCCCAGTAGCATATTGGATGCCTTCTGACCTGAGGGGCTCATCTTCAAGCGTCATATCATTTTGCCTTTTGGTACTGTCCATGGGGTTTTCATGGCAAAGATACTGGAGTGGGTTGCCATTTCCTTCTCCAGTGGATCACGTTTTGTCAGAACTCTCTGCTATGACTTTTCCGTCTTGGGTGGCCCTGCATGGCATAGCTCATAGCTTCATTGAATTACGCAAGCCCCTTCGCCACGACAAGGCAGTAATCCATGAAGGGGAAACATTGTATGTATGTATGTAATTTATGTGCCACTTGTCTCACTATCCAGAGTGATTCTAGGCAGCTTACAACAGTTTATTAAAACCATAAAAAGTAAAACTCAGAGGAAAGGAGAGGAGAGGGAGGGGAGGGGAGGCACAGAACAAAATAGAAAACAGAAAAAAAGAGGAAGGGGTAGACACTGATTAAAAATAGGGCTTAAATGTAGCAGGAGAGGCATATAATGGAGATAGGCCATAACAAAGATAGGAGGGGGAAACAGGCAAAATACTCACATACAGTATATGCAGCACACAAGTAAGTACACAATATAGGAAATTTGTTGGAAAAAAGATTTAAAAATAAAACAACCAAGAAAAATGAAAGAGATAGCCTATATACAGAGAGAGGGAAGGAAGGGACTATAGGCAGACTAAATTTTTAGAGGTTTCTTTATCTATCTTTTAAAAACATCATGCAGCCTCTGGCTTGGTCCTGGGCATTATTCAAATATTCACAGTCTCAAAATGTTTTTTAGGCTTATTTTAATTTCCTGCAAAATTCTTTGCATTGTTGTGCTATTATAGTAGGAGTCCACTTAATTATGACACTATAAGATTAGATATGTTAGCATAAAAGTCAAAATACATAGCAGACAGACATATTTCTATTAAACCAGACAAATCATCCCAATTAAAAACTATGTAATATAAAATTATTATTTGGGGGGAAATGGGAAAAGTCATAAAAAACTATATGAGCAACAATACGGGGTTCCACCTTAAGTATAGTAATAATAGTTCAAGTTCAAATTGGGTGATTTTCCATGCCCTGGATTGCAATCAAATTTATTAAAAATTAAGATGTTCATGGCAGAAAAACACAGAACTGTTTTGGTTGTATTAACTTTAGGTTAAAATTAGAGAAAATCTATTACACATTTAAAAAGCAAATTTCCACCTGGTTTACCAGGACAAGACAGACAAGACTTTAACCATCACTAAATAATTAATAGCGACCCCACCAGCTTCCTTCAGACTTTTGTAAAAGTAAGTCACCGTCTCAGAAAGAGCCTTACTTCTTTCAAAACCTCTAAACCACAGTAGAAGTTCAGAAGCTGCAATGGCCTCCGAGGCAAATAACAAGAGCTTTGCTTGAATAAACTGCTAGGAAGCACCTTGAGGTAAAGCCAACAGTTCTACAAATGTTTTTTGAAACACTTGATCAAAATTGAGTTGATTCAAGATGATATTACGAGAGGCCAAATCACTCACAAAATGAATTTACTGTTCCTATTTTATGGTTACCCCATAATGTCAGCTTCACTTGGTTAAAGGGTGAAAAATTGTGTTATTTCTTTGCTTGTGCATATATTTTGAAGAATAAGATATTAAAACTGGTTGCCCCACCATCATCGCTGTACTACCTACCAGGACCTCAGTAGAATGTAAATAGTAATTTCCAAGTTAAGTCCAAAGAGGAGTTGAATTCTGAAGTGCTCATTCTATTCTGGCATTAAAGAGAGGTGCAGTTGCTCAATGGCTTAATGAAGCTGGAGATGGTTTTTGCTCCAGTGGTTTGAGCCCCAGCATTGTGTGGGCAGGGTGAGCTCCCATCACTTGCCTCAGCTTCTATCCACCTAGCTGTTCAAAAGCATGTTCTAAGTGATAAATAAGTATCACTTCAGTGGGGAGATGAGCTGGTGGTTGGTGCAGGTGGTCAGATTCCTGCCAGCTCTGAACCTTCCAGGTGGAGGAAAAGGCACTCGGATGATGCTGAAGGAAGAGCCGCTCATTTTTCTGGTGCGAAGCCAACTCGCCCTCCTGTGATGCACCTTGGGAAACATGCAAACATGTACCATGACAGAGCTAGTAAATTTGCAACAAAACTGTTACTCTGCATTTGCATTGTAGTCTCCTGACTAATGTAAAAATGCTATATGATAGATAGATAGATAGATAGATAGATAGATAGATAGATAGATAGATAGATAGATGATAGATAGATAGATAGATAGATAGATAGATAGATAGATAGATAGATAGATAGATAGATAGATAGATAGACTGGTATTAAAATAAATAGAGTGAGCACTTGCCTCAGCTGCTGGGATAGGGTTAGGTGAAAACCTAACAGTACAGTTTTTATTCTTTTCTCCTGCTTTTAGTATTTTTAATAAATAATTAAAGGCCGTCTGCACAGACCTCCTCCTATTTTCTACATAAAACAATCCTGTGAGGTGAATTGGGTTGAGAGAGAGTGTTTGGCCCAGTCTAATCTTAGTTTCCAAAATTCTGTACTCTACACCATCATTTCTGTCATGAAAACTCATTAAAGAAAATCCATATAAATCTTGCTTTCTTGATTATGTTCTGCAGTGAAGGGGCTTGATAGATCTCCTTCCCACTGTAGTACCATAGAACTGCACTTTCTTCTTGAACACATGGTCCAAATGGATTGATTCTGGCTGAGAATGCTGTCCTTAAGACACCCAACATCTCAGCCCCAAGACATACAAAATAAGGCTTTATAGGTTAAGATTACTACTTTGAATTTCACTAGGAAGAGGAAGCCTGTGTACTGCCTGAAACCTGCAGTGAAGTGTTAACAACACTCCAGATCAAAGTTGTTCACCCCAACCTCCATGGTCCTTCTACATCAGAGCCAGAATAGGCATGGGTTTAGCCTACAAATAACCAAGGCCATATCAAAGAGCACTCTGGCCACTTCCTCAGACTCTACAAATCAAGAAAATTTGGCAAGATGCCTCTCTAGTCATCATATTATGTTCTGACCACAAGGAGTCAATAGACTGTAAATCAGAATAACTATTACCAAAAACCATTGGATAAATTGGTCACAGCAATCAGGCTGGAAGTCCACCTGTGGCTCTGTTGGAAGAAAAATCTTCAGTCCAAGCTGGGAATAAACGAAATGGAGACTGCTTAGGAAATAAGGTTCAGTTTATTGAAGAATAAAACAGCAACAGCATGCAGTTCTGGGAAAGCTGGGAGTGGTGGGTTTTTATACCTGTGGGGCTTTTGGTTTGGAGTTGTTCCTGTTCCTGTGCCTTTGTATTTGCGGTTCTTCCTGTTCCTGTGCAATGAACTTTGACTTAAGCTTCAGTGTGCCCTTTTGGTATTCTAATGGTGGTGGGCTAATCCTATTGTGTCCTAAAGATCATGTCTTTAGATTTTGGGTGGGGGATGGAGATTTTAGGAATCTTTGTCTTTCTAATCCCATCAGCTACAAGGTTCCTGGCCCCAGTCTTCCTGAATGAATCACCAAAACTGCATTTCTAAAAGCAGGTTTCTGCTTGGGGCAGAAAGACTTGGGGGTGGTGGTGAGGGGTTCTGCCTAAGATTTTATACTATTCCTTTGGGAAATATAATATTCTACCTTTTTAATATCCCCAAAATATTTCCTTCTCTAGGAAGGGGGGTGCTGACTTCTACAGCTCTACCTCAGAACTTGTTTACCCTGAATTAGGCCAACAGCTCACAGTCAAGATTTGCAATAATGGTCAATCTTGCTTTTTCAATGCAGGTTTTTTTTCTTATACCAAACAATTCATTTGCCAACTTTATAGGTTTTATCTGTTACTTTATCTACATAATTATTTGCTTATATATTTGCATATAAGTTGCTCAAAGTCACTGACCGAGTGGCTTACAGGCCTCCAACCAGTAATAAGAATAATACCGCAACAACAATATGAATTAAGCAAGGAACAACTCTAACATGTGTAAACATTCACCCTTCAGAATGGAACAAATACAAATCCCCAAGGTGGGATTTTTTTTTATATTATAAATATATTATTCATCACATCTCTTGATGTGTTCTAAAGGTTTGGAATACTCTCATGACTTATTACATTGCTTAGTAAAGCTGGACCCATTCAACAGTTTTTAAGGCTTTGGCAGTATGATACAAAATCAAGAGAATGCAGCCTCGTTGTGTTAATTTCTTCTAGTCCATGTCAGCAGTCTGAATCCTAAGTGCTCAAATTTAATAGATCCCTACTGTGGCTGTTTTTTTAAAAAAACTATGCTACTTTTAGGGACATGGTAGCTCAGTGGGTTAGGATGCTGAGCTTGTCGATCAGAAGGTCGGCAGTTTGGCGGGTCGAATCCCGAGTGCCACATAACAGAGTGAGCGCCTGTTACTCATTCCAGCTTCTGCCAACCTAGCAGTTCAAAAGCACATAAAAATGCAAGTAGAAAAATAGGGACCACTACGGTGGGAAGGTAACAGCATTCCGTGCGCCTTTGTCGTCTAGTCATGCCAGCCACATGACCACGGAGACATGCTTGGACAAGCGCTGGCTCTTTGGCTTTGAAACGGAGATGAGCACTGGCCCCTAGAGTCGGAAACGACTAGCACACATGTGCGGGGAAACCTTTACCTTTACCTATGCTACTTTTGTTAATAAGAACGCTTCAAATGTCAGATTTCATGTGATTAATTTTGCCACAAGAAGTCTAAAGTCATGTAATGTAGCAATCAGGATAGTTACTGTTTTGTTTTTCCAACGTGATAATCATATGAAGTTGTTGTCATTAATCAATAATACATGCATGAAAATTGGGTAAAACAATAATAGTTACAGAGGGTTGTTGTTGTTGTTGTTGTTGTTAGTTGCGAAGTCGTGTCCGACCCATCGCGACCCTATGGACAATGTTCCTCCAGGCTTTCCTGTCCTCTACCATCTTCTGGAGTCCATTTAAGCTCACACCTACTGCTTCAGTAACTCCATCCAGCCACCTCATTCTCTGTCGTCCCCTTCTTCTATTGCCCTCAATCTTTCCAAGCATTAGGCTCGTCTCCAGTGAGTCCTTCCTCCTCATTAGGTGGCCAAAGTATTTGAGTTTTAACTTCAGGATCTGGCCTTCTAAAGAGCAGTCAGGGTTGATCTCCTCTAGGACTGACCGGTTTGATCGCCTTGCAGTCCAAGGGACTCGCAGGAGTCTTCTCCAGCACCAGAGTTCAAAGGCCTCAATTCTTTTGCGCTCAGCCTTTCTTATGGTCCAACTTTCACTGCCATACATTGCAACTGGGAAGACCATAGCCTTGACTATACGCACTTTTGTTGACAGGGTGATGTCTCTGGTTTTTAGTGTGCTGTCTAGATTTGCCATGGCTTTCCTCCCGAGGAGCAAGCGTCTTTTAATTTCTTGACTACAGTCCCCATCTGCAGTGATCTTGGAGCCCAGGAAAATAAAATCTGTCACTACCTCCATTTCTTCCCCATCTATTTGCCAGGAATTGAGAGGGCCGGATGCCATGATCTTGGTTTTCTTAATGTTTAGTTTCAACCCAACTTTTGCACTCTCCTTCTTCACTCGCAACAAGAGACTCTTCAGTTCCTCTTCACTTTCTGCCATTAGAGTGGTATCATCTGCATATCTTAGGTTGTTGATATTTCTTCCAGCAATCTTAATTCCAACTTTTGATTCATCTAGCCCTGCCTTTCTCATGATGTGCTCTGCATATAAGTTAAATAGGCAAGGCGACAGTATACAGCCTTGCCGGACTCCTTTCCCAATTTTGAACCAATCAGTGGTTCCGTGTCCAGTTCTCACTGTTGCTTCTTGGCCCGCATATAGGTTTCTCAAGAGACAAATAAGATGTTCTGGTACTCCCATCTCTTTAAGAACTTGCCACAGTTTGTTATGATCCACACAATCAAAGGCTTTAGCATAGTCAATGAAGCAGAAGTAGATGTTTTTCTGGAACTCTCTAGCTTTCTCCATGATCCAGCGTATGTTGGCAATTTGATCTCTAGTTCCTCTGCCTCTTCGAAATCCTGCCTGTACTTCTGGTAGTTCTCGATCCACATATTGCTGAAGTCTAGCTTGTAGGATTTTAAGCATAACTTTACTAGCATGAGAAATGAGTGCAATGGTGCGATAGTTTGAACATTCTTTGGCACTGCCTTTCTTTGGAATTGGAATGTAAACTGATCTTTTCCAATCCTGTGGCCACTGTTGAGTTTTCCAAATTTGCTGACAAATTGAGTGTAGCACTTTTACTGCATCGTCTTTTAAGATTTTGAATAGCTCAGCTGGAATACTGTCACCTCCACTAGCTTTGTTGTTGCTCAGCTTTTCTAAGGCCCACTTCACTTCACATTCTAGGATGTCTGGCTCGAGGTCAGTGACCACCTCATTGTGATTATCAGGGACGTTAAGCTCATTCTTGTATAGTTCTTCTGTGTAATTTTGCCACCTCTTCTTAATCTCTTCTGCCTCTGTTAGGTCCCTGCCATTTTGGTCCTTTATCATGCCCATTTTTGCACTGAATGTTCCCTTCATCTCTCCAATTTTCTTGAAAAGATCTCTGGTCCTCCCTATTCTATTGTTTTCTTCTATTTCTTTGCACTGTTCATTTAAGAAGGCATTCTTATCTCTTCTAGCTATTCTATGGAATTCTGCATTCAATTGGGCGTATCTTTCTTTTTCTCCCTTGCCTTTTGCTTCCCTCCTTTCCTCAGCTGTTTGCAAAGCTTCCTCAGACAGCCATTTTGCTTTCTTGCATTTCTTTTTCTTTGGGATGGTTTTGGTTGCTACCTCTTGTACAATGTTGCGAACCTCTGTCCATAGTTCTTCAGGCACCCTGTCTATCAGATGTAATTCCTTAAATCTATTTGTCACCTCTACTGTATATTCAACAGGGATATGATTTAATTCATACCTGACTGGCCTAGTGCTTTTCCCTACTTTCTTCAGTTTAAGCCTAAACTTTGCAACAAGAAGCTCATGGTCTGAGCCACAGTCAGCTCCTGGTCTTGTTTTTACTGACTGTATAGAGCTTCTCCATCTTTGGCTGCAGAGCATATAGTCAATCTGATTTCTGTGTTGACCGTCTGGTGATGTCCATGTGTAGAGCCGTCTCTTGGGTTGTTGGAAAAGAGTGTTTGCTATGACCATCGTATTCTCTTGACAAAATTCTATCAGCCTGTGCCCTGCTTCATTTTGTACTCCAAGGCCAAACTTGCCTGTTATTCCGGTTATCTTTTGGCTTCCTACTTTAGCATTCCAATCCCCCATGATGATAAGGACATCATTTTTTGGTGTTAGTTCTATAAGGTGCTGTAGGGCTTCATAGAACCGGTCAATTTCATCCTCTTCAGCACCAGTGGTTGGGGCATAGACTTGGACTACTGTGATATTGAATGGTTTGCCTTGGATTCGAACTGAGATCATTCTGTCATTTTGAGGATTGTATCCCAGTATTGCTTTTCCTACTCTTTTATTGACTATGAAGGCTACTCCATTTCTTCTGAGGGATTCTTGCCCCCTTCATGGATTACTGCCTTGTCGTGGCGAAGGGGCTTGCGTACAGAGGGTTACTATTTTGCAAAGCAGCTCACATACATTATATCAGTAATTCAAGCCTTTCTGAACTATAGGCTACAGGCAGTAGTATTATTTCCTCATTTATAAGATAAAAGCTGAGACCTAAACACCAGCTTTTAGGTCATTTAGAAAAATCTGTAATGAGCAACTTTTGATCAAAGGAAATCTAACTTTATAACAGCTATGGAAATGCACCTGAAGATCTCTTGTTAAATATTTTCCAGAATGAATATACTTATTAGGAGTCATCAAATGATTGCAGCTATGTACTTCTGAATAAACCACTTTTGCAAAATGATCAGTGATAGTTAATCTTAACACATACCACAGATGTGTTTATTTAAACCAATTCTGTATTCATCTCTATATAGTAAGTGAAGTCTGAAAGCCACTTTGTCTCCAAGTTGTAATGTTAATTTGAAGGTAACTGTCCTTTCCGTGATTAATTCCATTCAAAGCAATAACCATTATTTACCAGACTTTGACGGTTTTATCACTCATCATTTTAGTAAATTTCCATTGAAAATGCTAAAAGTGTTCATCATAAGGCACATAACTGCTTCAGCTGTAAAAATGACCAACACAAGTGCTGGTGCTCAAACATTAAATTATACTGTAATTAATAAAGACAGTTAAACTGTCTACTAGCAACAGCAATTTAGGTAGCCACATTTGATTGGCTATAAATTGTAACTACATTAAAATTCCAGAATTATTAGCAATATGGACTCCTTGATGGAAATAGGTGCTGATCGCTAGTGCTCTGGTTTTGTAACAGAAGTCCAAGTCATGTTGGACACAAAACCCTGGGTGAAGATCAGGCCTGAGCACTTTTAATCTTGTGAAACAAGCAATTACAAATAGGTGCATCGATTTGTTAAAAAGCTTTAGCTGACATAAATTGCTTCCTGTTTAGCTTTTGGCTCTGATGCATAAATATCACTAAGTCTAATATTAATTAGGGTCACAAAACAACATGGGTGAGTTGCTACACCATACAATCAGGGCCATGTCAACTGCTTTATGAAAAAAAAAGTTAGCTGCTCTTATTTGTCCTGCTGAGATAATCCTTGCCATTGTGCCTTTTTTTTTTAGGAAAGGCTAAAGACATTATAGTTCCATTAAGACAAACATTCATTTAAGGCTGCATATAATTTAAGGTCATTTTATACATTAGCATTTTATAGCTTTCTGTTTTAAAAAATTTAAAAGCCAGTTTGGTGCAGTGGTTAGAGGCACCAGACTAGAAACAAGCACGTCTTTTGTTCTAGTGCTGTCTTAGACATGAAGACAATTGGGTGACCTTGACCAGTCACTCTCTCAGACCTAGGAAGAGGGAAGCAAGGACAAACCATTTCTGTAAAATCCTTGCCAAGAAAATTGCATGGAGTTGCCCCAGGCATTTGCCAGGAATCTAGACTGACCTGAAGATGCACACACACAAAGAGACACAGAGACACACCAAATATATGCACACACACGCACACAGAGAGAGAGACTGTTGTGTTTCCATGCCAGCCTGTGATCCTAGCAGCTGAGTCCAGGGAATCTGAGGAGGAAGAGGGGCATGGGGAGCCATCGGAGTCAGAGGAAGGCTCTAATGAACTCCAAGACTTATATTCCAGTGAGGAGCCTGGCCCTTCCACTTGTGCTCAGGATAAGATGCACAGCTGGAGGACCTAAGAGACACCCACAAATGAAGACAGGCCAGGAGAGTAGGGCAGAGAGGGGCAATGGGGCGACTACGGAGAAGGCATTGAGAAGCCACGCCTTGAGGAATGAATTACAAAAGGGGAATGTGTGGGCAGTGCTGGTTGCTGAAGGCAACCGTTGCAAAGTACTTCATGGGCTCATGTTCTGTTGGTATTGCCAGTGAATAATTCTCTGTTTTGCATTGTGTTTCGTGTGGACAATTTTCTCCATTTGGACAGTGTTTTGTTGCCTTTGTTTTTGGACCATTTGGCAGGTTTGTTACCAATATTAAAAGGGTTTTGTTTTCTTCTGAGTCTCTAGCCTACTTGTCAAAGGGAATTTTGTCCTTGTGCATTTAACAAGAACGTACATAGGCTGGGACAGAACAGAGACATTGACACAGACAGACACAGATGGACACAGACACACACACACAAACACACACACACACACTCAACTCCAAGCTAAACAGCAAAAGTTAAATACACATATTGTTGAAAACTAGCTACAAGCACAAGAATTCACTATAAGTGCCTTCCCATTGGCTTTTATAAACCTTGTAGTATCCCACAGGATGATTCCTACCAAGTTGAGCAGAAGCTTCCCCAATGTCATTCTCTGGTAACATTGTAATTGCTCAAGTTCATTTATATACAAAGTCAACAGTATCGAAGGTTGCTGAGAAATCAAGGTATCAGCAGGATTGCATATTCACTGCTACTCCCTCCTGATACACATTCTGTAATCTGCACTATCTCCATGTTTATTACAGGTTTAAGATGACTGAAAAAGTTCAAGAGAAATGTCTGTTAGAATAACCCAAAATGCAGTGTCACAATCTTCTCCACCAGATTGGTTAAATTGCCCGGTACCAGCAGTTACAAGTGCAGGAAATCAGACTTAGATCAGAGTTCTTTAGGATAAATGCAAATTTCATCACCATGCAAGAGTGTGAACACTTAAGAAAACAAACAAGCTTACTTTGGGTTCTCTGCAGACACACCAACATGCAGAAATCAGAGCTGAGGGCAATCCTGTACAAATTCAAAAACCAGTCAGGGAATCAGAAGCAGCATATATTCAGGAAATTTGCCTCTGAACATTAGATGGCCCAAGCCTTGCTTTATACTGTGTATTTTCCTGAGTCTTGCCTCTCTCTCTTTTTGCTTGTATTTTGAGGAGCTTCATTGAACATCTTGGTACTGCCCGCATCATCTTTCTGTGTATGTAAAACCTGAGGATCTTTTCTTGTTCAGAGCCTAGGACAAGTGATTTAACCTTCTGCGGCCCTTCTGCAAAAATTGGCTAATTATCTAACTACTCCAGAACTGCCAGACTCTCATCCAACAAGCCCTGATCTTTCTGAGCCTTTTCAACAGTTGTCTAAGTCCTGCTCCTCCAATTCAGAATCTGACCCATTTGACAGACCCACACTGTGGATATTGAACTGTGGCAGGACATCTTTCAGAATGAGGTATAGAACAGAACTGTGAAGTTAGTGAAGTTCCATATGAGGATACAGAAAAGGGGTGTTCTTTTATATGATCCAAAATTACCCCATCTTTTACCAACAGGTTGGCACCACTTATTTGAAGGAACGGCACTCACGTGAGACCAATCAACCTGTTTTCAGGTTGGCTTCTTTGTGTTAGAAATTTATTTTATTTATGTATTTAATTAGTTTTATATACTGCCCTATTCCCGAAAGACTCAGGGCGGTTTACAGGGCAAAATTTAAAAGACAATATAAAAGTTGAAATAGAAATAGAATTAAAATGAATTAAATTAATTAATAGCCCAACAAATTAAAACAAAGTTTAAAAACTTAAAACCCCTCAGTCCAGGCCTGATAGACCAAAGAACCAAGTTTTCAGGTCCCGGCGAAACAAACGAAGGTCGGGGGCGGTCTGGAGTTCCACAGGCAGATCATTCCATAGGGCAGGCGCACCCACAGAGAATGCCCTCCCTCTGGGGATCACCTGCCGGCACTCCCTGACCGGCGGCACCCTAAGGAGGCCCTCCCTATGGGAGCGCACAGGACAATGGGAAGTTGATGCTGGCAGCAGGTGCTCCCTAAGATAATCCAGGCCCATGCCATTTAGGGCTTTATAGGTCATCACCAGCACCTTGAATCTCACCTGGAGGGCAACTGGAAGCCAATGCAGCTCACGGAGAAGAGGCGTTACACAGGAGTATTGGGAGACTCCCATCACAACTCACGCGGCTGCATTCTGCATTCTGGTCCTCAAGGGCAGCCCCATGTAGAGAGCGTTGCAGTAGTCTAACCGGGAGGTCACGAGCACATGAGTGACTGTGTGTAGGGCATCTCGGTCCAGATAGAGCCGCAACTGGCGCACCAGGCGAACCTGGGCAAAAGTCCCCCTGGTCACGGCTCCTATATGATCTTCCAAATTGAGCCGTGAATCCAGGAGGACACCCAAGTTGTGAGCCCTATCAACAGGGGGTAACACCTCACCCCCCATAGTTAGCGATGGACAAAGCTGGTTCTCCCGAGATGCCGGTATGCACAGCCACTCAGTCTTGGTGGGATTGAGTCGAAGCCTGTTTCTCCCCATCCAAACCCAGACCGCCTCTAGGCAATGGGGCATCACGTCGAGGGCATCACTGGGTTGGTTTGGGGTGGAAAGAAAGAGCTGGGTATCATCAGCATACTGATGATACCCCACCCCGAAACCATGAATGAGCTCACCCAGCGGCTTCATGTAGGTGTTGAACAAGAGGGGAGAGAGGACTGACCCCTGAGGAACTCCACAAATGAGAGGCCTCGGAGCGGATCTCTGCCCTCCCATCAACACCGACTGCGAGCAGCCCAGGAGGTAGGAGGAGAACCACTGTAAAACAGTGCCCCCCACTCCCAACCCCCTGAGACGCCGCAGTAGGATACCATGGTCGATGGTATCAAAAGCCGCTGAGAGATCTAACAGGACTAGGACAGAGGAACAACCCCTGTCCTAAGCCCTCCAGAGATCATTCACCAGAGCGACCAATGCCGTCTCCGTGCTGTACACAGGCCTAAAGCCTGATTGGTATGGGTCTAGATAATCAGTTTCCTCCAGGAACAAAGGAAGCTGACGCACCACCACGCTCTCGACAACCTTCGCTAAAAAGCGAAGGTTGGAGACTGGACGATAGTTGTTCAAAATAGCCGGGTCCAGAGCAGGCTTCTTGAGGAGGGGCCTCACCAACGCCTCCTTCAAGGTGGTAGAGAAGGTACCCTCTCTCAAGGAAGCAGATATTACTGCCTGGAACCAGCCTCGTGTCTCCTCCTGAGCTGAATACACCAGCCAGGAGGGGCACGGGTCCAATATCAACCTGATGTTCAATAGGTATAGAACCAATATGTGTAATAACTGCCAATAGATCAAGAAGAAAAGGAGTAAACCATTCTAATTAAAGGGATCTTACTTTTTTAGATAAATTTCTAACTCCATGAAGAGCAGATCTGATTGTGTATTGCTAATGTATGCTAATGATAATGTCCCTGATGATCCAGCTGTTTATCAGTATGCATATATATGCTTCCTTATTTATAATAATACAAACCATTATGGTTTATTTTAGACATTTACTTACTTATCAACATATTGAGCATTGAATTATTAATACAGTATTTCCTCTATCAATTGATGTTGCTTGGTATACAGAAGAATCTCAAAAAGCAATCTCCTCATATGTAATAATAAAAGAGTAAATAACCATAAAAGGTAAAGGTAAAGGTAAAGTTTCCCCCGCACATGCGTGCTAGTCGTTTCCGACTCTAGGGGCTGGTGCTCATCTCTGTTTCAAAGCCGAAGAGCCAGCGATTGTCCGAGGATGTCTCCGTGGTCATGTGGCCAGCATGACTAGACGCCAAAGGCACACAGAATGCTGTTACCTTCCCACCGTAGTGGTCCCTATTTTTCTACTTGCATTTTTACATGCTTTCGAACTGCTAGGTTGGCAGAAGCTGGGATGAATAACAGGTGCTCACTCTGTTACGTGGCACTCGGGATTCGACCCGCCAAACTGCCGACCTTCTGATCGACAAGCTCAGATGATTATGGAACTGGAAGCTAAAATATATGAAGAATGGTTGCAGGAATTTGGTATGTCTAATGAAAGAAGGACTAAGGGTGACATGAGAGCAGTATTCCAATATCTCAGGGGCTACCACAAAGAAGAAGGAGTCAAGCTATTCTCCAAAGCACCTGAAGGCAGGACAAGAAGTAATGGATAGGAACTTATCAAGGGGAGTTCCTACCTAAAAAGAAGAAAAAATTTCCTGACAATGAGAACAATTAATCAGTGGAGCTGTGGAGGTGGTCAACAGTATTAAGTATCTGGGGATACAGATAACTAACAATCTGACTTGGTCTCTCCACACGTCATCCTTAGTGCAGCGTGCAAACTAGTGTCTGCATTTCCTGTGTCAGATGAAGAGAGCACATCTTTGTCCTTCTGTCCTGGCCACTTTTTACATAGGCACAATTGACAGCGTCTTAACAAACTGCATCACTGTTTGGTTTGGTGGTAGCAGTGCCTCAGATAGAAGGTCCATACAGAGAGTGATAAGGACGGCTGAGAAGATTATAGGAAGCCCACTTCCCATTTATTCAGGACATCACTTATAAGTGCTACGTATTTAAAGCTCAAGCCATTTCATGGTCTGTTTCTGTTGCTCCCCTCTGGGAGGAGGTTTCAAAGTATTTCTAGCAGGACTACCAGATTCTGTAACAGCTTTGTTCCCTATGCCATCTGTCTGGTAAACTTGCAAGATTAGTTTTTCTCGCCATGTATGTGTATACATCTGAACTAGACTGTGCTGTTTCTCTGGGCCATATATGTGTGTGTACGTGGGTATATGCTTTCTTTCTTTCTTTCTTTCTTTCTTTCTTTCTTTCTTTCTTTCTTTCTTTCTTTCTTTCTTTCTTTCTTTCTTTCTTTCTTTCTTTCTTTCTTTCCATGTTTATGCATATGTTTATATTGGAGGTGGTTATCCTTTGAGAGCTGTATGCAATGAAATCTCATTTTAATGTATGCTGATTAGTGTACATTTAAACTGTCAGTAAAGTTCTATTCTATTCTATTCTATTCTATTCTATTCTATTCTATTCTATTCTATTCTATTCTATTCTATTCTATTCTATTCTATTCTATTCTATTCTATTCTATTCTATTCTATTCAGAATTGCTTACCTTCAGAAGTTATAATCAGTACAATTATAAAATTGGGGTTATTCTTTGATGACAGAATTACATATCATCCTCAAAGGCAGGCACACATTACAACAATTAAATTGTGTGATGACAAATCATGGTTAAAAAAAGGAATTCTGGCTTATTATGTATGAAATGGCCTAACTACACCAAGGTCAATCTTTTACTTCTTTTCTTTATGCTTGCATGAACAACATCCAATGAAAATTACTGGTGCAGACAAAAATCTTCTGACAACAATGCATAAATAGTTTGATGAGAATTTAGATGGAGAATCAAAAATTAGAACTCTAAACAAAAATGCTATTACTCAAGTACAATATTAATTGTATGTTTCTTTTAATACAACACTGGGTTTTACACACATATTTGCGCACACAGAAAAATATATTCAGAAATATTGTTCTGTACACACACACATATACTGTATATATATATATATATATATATATATATATATATATATATATATATATATATATATATATATATATATATATATATATATATATATATATATATATATATATATATATATATATATATATATATATATATATATATATATATATATATATATATATATGGATCTTTGGTTATTCGGGTTTTTCCCCGCGTAGAACTAAAGGTGTAGGGGCGACGTTTCGATGGAATCCCATCCGTCATCATCAGGCTGGTGGCTTCTGCTTCCTTCTTCTGGGAGAAGCATGTGGCTGTTTGTTCCTCTTTTTTAAACTGCCAGAGGGGGTGTGTTCTGTGGGTGGAGGTGTGCTCTGATTGGGTGGGGGAGTAAGTGTGTTCTGATTGGGTGGGAGTGTGTTTTGAATGGTGGGTGTGTTCTGATTGGGTGGGGGTGTGTTTTGAGTGGATGGGCTGGTCTCAGCTGCCAGCCTTAGACCTGAGCTGGTGAGTTGTGCTGCTTTTGTTCGGCTTCGTGTTTGTGGTGGTGCCATGTTTTTATAGTGGGTGTCAGTTTGCTTATTGTGTGGTTTGGAGGGGTTTAAAGTGGCTGATGTTGCAGCTGTAGTTAGGTTTCTGTTTTGTGGTTGTGCCTCGTTATCATTGTGGGTTCGGATTTGCATTTTGAATGGTTGTGTGGTGGTGATGTCATGTGGTGTTATCATGACTTTGGGTCTATCATTCTTGGTGGTTGGGACTCGTCTGTCAATCAAGGCGGGTTTCCAAATGGTTGGTAGGCGAGAGGTATCATCTCGTTTGTTTATGCTGTGGGGGCGTTTTTCTATCTCAATGGCTTCTCTGATTATTCTGTTGTTAAAATGTTCAATTTTGGCGATAGTTTTGGTTTTTTTAAAATCAATTTCATGTCCCGGGGAGGAAATCCACCAGCTAACTAGGACCTATGAAAAACTCGAAGTACGAAGAGCTTCCATTCTGTGTGACCTCACATTCCTACGCAACTGCCAAGATCAAAATCTAATCCCCACATCCTTCCAATTGAAATTCCACTCCAACTCTGCAGCCATCAAACGCATCCTGATAAGAACTGAACTGGCCCTAATCAGAAATGAACTCCACACAAAAAGATTCCTCCTGGACCAAATCAACAGAGACCTCCTCACACTTCACCTCAAACTCAGCAACAAGATCCACCCCACACTTTGGGACAAATTCAAACAAATCGCTGTCTGGAGAGCTGAAACAGAGACTGCCTACAAAACAGACACACACACCAATAAACTCCGAAGACTAAAGGAACGCCAGAAACAAACCCCTCCTCTCTCACAGCAACACATGAAACAAACTGTGCACAACATCTCAGATAGGATTCTCACCAAAGCCGAAACCAACGTCCTGTCTAAGGGATTTAATTTTGCAGTCGCTCCCAAACACATTCCCACGGAAACCATTATATGCGGAGTCGAATCCAGCCTGACCAAAATTAACCCTGATGACGCCAACAAAATCAGACTCGAAGTGACCAACATCCTCTGCACCAGCAAACCACCCAAAAGCAACTTACCCAAAGAGGAACAGACAGCACTACTTAACCTAAAAAATGACACCAGCATAATCATTCTGCCAGCAGACAAAGGCAACGCCACGGTGGTAATGAACTCATCTGACTACCATACCAAATTATCCAACCTACTCCGAGACTCCACATACAAACTCCTCAAGACAGATCCCACCACCTACCTGGAAAAAACCACAAAATCCAAAATAAAAGCCACCCCCATCAGTGAAGAGATCCAGAAAACAATCATTCCCAGAGAAAAATCATCCAGATGTCCTAAGCTCTATACACAAAGAAGGAACCCCACTCAGACCCACTCAGACCCATAGTCAGCTCCATAGGCTCACCTCTACAAAATCTAGCCAAATTTCTTGCCAAACAACTACAGCCTTACGCAAATTCCATCACCTCACACGTACAAGATTCATTCCAATTCATAGAGATCATAAGTAAACTAAACTTACAGCCCTGTGACCTACTTGTGAGCTTCGATGTCGTATCCCTCTTCACCCAAGTGCCAATCAAAGAAGCCTTGACAGCTATCCTAAATAAATACAACCCCCCAAAACACATCCTAGATCTGACCAACCACTGCCTATCTAACACATACTTCATGTACAATGGACAAAGATACAAACAAATGGAAGGAGCACCCATGGGATCACCCCTTTCACCTGTCATCGCAAACCTCTACATGGAACACTTTGAAACCCTCGCTCTAGAAAAATCCAACCACAAACCCAAACTCTGGCTCAGATACGTAGATGACACCTTCGTAATCTGGCCACACGGCAAAGAAAAACTGGATGACTTCCTCACACACCTCAATAGCCTACACCCCAAAATACAATTCACCATGGAAACAGAAGCTAACAATCAACTTCCCTTCCTTGATGTCTTAGTCTACAAGAAATCCAACGGCTCCCTAGGACACACTATCTACCATAAAAAAAACACACACAAACCGCTATCTGAACGCACTCTCACACCACCACCCAGCACAGATCAACTCCGTAGCCAAGACACTCATCTCCAGAACAAAACACCTAGCTGACGAACAACACCAAAAAACCGAACTACACACTCTCACTAATGTACTAACAGCCAATGGATTCCAAAGAAACACGATTACCAACTTAATCCAAAGAGAGACACCCACAAAAACCCAAGACAGAGAACAAGAAAATGGCAAAGCCCTCCTCCCATACTTAAAAGGGACCACAGACAGAATCAGCAAGGTCCTCCAAAAACACAACATCAAAACAGCATTCTACACAGACAGAAAAATATCCACCATCCTAAGAAACCCCAAGGACATAATTAGCTTAGAAAACCAAGGAGTATACGAAATCCCATGCACCACCTGCCCCACCACATACATCGGACAGACCAACAGAAGAATAAGTGCACGCATTGAAGAGCACAAAAACTCACTCAGAAAAGGAGAACAAACTTCATCCCTGGTCCAACACTTTGAAGCCACGGGACATGAAATTGATTTTAAAAAAACCAAAACTATCGCCAAAATTGAACATTTTAACAACAGAATAATCAGAGAAGCCATTGAGATAGAAAAACGCCCCCACAGCATAAACAAACGAGATGATACCTCTCGCCTACCAACCATTTGGAAACCCGCCTTGATTGACAGACGAGTCCCAACCACCAAGAATGATAGACCCAAAGTCATGATAACACCACATGACATCACCACCACACAACCATTCAAAAAGCAAATCCGAACCCACAATGATAACGAGGCACAACCACAAAACAGAAACCTAACTACAGCTGCAACATCAGCCACTTTAAACCCCTCCAAACCACACAATAAGCAAACTGACACCCACTATAAAAACATGGCACCACCACAAACACGAAGCCGAACAAAAGCAGCACAACTCACCAGCTCAGGTCTAAGGCTGGCAGCTGAGACCAGCCCATCCACTCAAAACACACCCCCACCCAATCAGAACACACCCACCATTCAAAACACACTCCCACCCAATCAGAACACACTTACTCCCCCACCCAATCAGAGCACACCTCCACCCACAGAACACACCCCCTCTGGCAGTTTAAAAAAGAGGAACAAACAGCCACATGCTTCTCCCAGAAGAAGGAAGCAGAAGCCACCAGCCTGATGATGACGGATGGGATTCCATCGAAACATCGCCCCTACACCTTTAGTTCTACGCGGGGAAAAACCCGAATAACCAAAGATCCACATACGAACACCCGCGAAAACCTCAGAAAACACACACACACACACACACACACACATTATATATATATATATATATATATATATATATATATATATATATATATATATATATATATATATATATATATATATATATATATATATATATATATATATATAAATATATAAATATATATATAAATATAAATAATTCTTCACATTATAGCCTGGTATGTATTTGAAGATTTCTGTAATAATATTTTTTTAACTTCACCACTTTCAGTAAATGGAATTGTGCAGGTTATTTGCACAGAATAAATCAAATGTATCATATCCACTGTTTTCTTTAGATTGGCACAACACATGGAGAAATACAGTTACCCAATTTTTTAAAAAAATGGATAAAATGTATTAAATATGATTTTCACTGTAATAGAATATTAATGGAACCCAACTCTCATTTCCCATTAAGCTGATTTCGTCTTCATACACACATGCTTTTTATTATTTTGCACTCATGCAAAAATTCCACATTCAGAGAGTTTCCATCTACTTAGGAATGTCTCTGGCAAACGCTGAGCAAGAAATATCAAGCTGGGCATGAAGAGACAAATATGAAATGATAAGAAGTAGTTTGCCACAGATAAAATATAGTAAAATGCCAATGACATAACAATGGGTAACATCCAACCTAGGAGAAAAGCTACAGAAATGATTATATTTTAAATCCTTTTTTTCCTCCTTACTCTGTAGAGATGAAAATGGTTGATTTGCAGCATAAAAGATTCATTAATTACCACTTCAATATTGAAAGCCATTTTGCCAACTAACAGAAGGAGGTAAAGTGCTGAATTAAACCTGCTAATAAAATTGTGTAACATAAAGTTTACCAGGGATTTCTCAAGCTCCTGAATTCAGAAAAAAAGTCTGTTGGATAATCAGTCTAAAATCCCAATAGCTGACTGAAAAATTGATTAGAACTGTAGAAATGAAATGAATTGAGGATTTTTTAAAAAACCCACCAGTTTCTTCTGCTGCTGGTATTCAGACTGTTGACTCTGGTTTATGAAAGTCAGCCTCTTAGCAGCTGATGTCCACTGATGTGATATATCCCAAAGGCTCTCTTCAGTTCCTTAATCAAGGCTTTATAAAACCTCTAGGTCTTCTTGTAAGCAAGGGAAGGTCAGATAGTCTGCAGAATAAACCATGCTCAAGTATGGATCATCGTTCTTTTCAATATTTGTAGTATATTTTAAACATATACTCTCTCTTTCTCTCTCTCTCTCTCTCTCTCTCTCTCTCTCTCTCTCTCTCTCTCTCTCTCTCTCTCTCTCTCTCTCTCTCTCTCTCTCTCTCTCTGTGTGTGTGTGTGTGTGTGTGTGTTTGTCTGTGTATCAAACACTAATCACTCTGTCCAAGTTCATCATAATTCCATTCATTCTATACTCTTCAAAACTGTAAATCACAAAAACATTTTCTTACTCAGGCAAAAAGTCCATGGGGGTTTCCAGTCATTGATGAATGTCAATAATGGCCTTTCTCTAATCAAAGAAGTTGATTTGTCCATCTGACTAAGTTGTGTCAATTTCACCAATTGTACCAAGAGAAGAGAATATTTGTAGCTTTAAGGTCTTTGGTGCTCTCTAGACTTGTTTGTTGTCTTGCAGATGTTTCATTACCCAATTAGGTAACATCATCAATGCATCATCATTTGACCAATTCAGCAATTACCTTTCACTGCCTCTCCTTCCTCAGCCTCATGCTGATGCTGCTCAAATGGGCTCCTGCAGGACCACTGAGGCCCTGAGATTACTAGCAGACGTTCTGGAACTTATCCTGCGTTCAAGATCAAGGTAAGAGAGAAGCAACCTGGAATTAAGAAGAAACTTCCTAACAGTGAGGACAATTAACCAATTGGAACAGCTTGCCTTCAGAAATTGTAGGTGCTTCATCACTGGAGATTTTTAAGAAGAGACTGGACAGTCACTTGTCTGAAATGATATAGGATCTCCTGCTTGAGCAGGGGGATGGACTAGAAGACCTCCTAGGTCCCTTCCAACTCTATTCTGATTCTGATTCTTTTAAGGCAATTTTAGAAACTCCTTAATTCTTAGTGAGTTTTATGATTCCTAACAGAGATACCTTAGAATTGATTCTAGAATTAGGGTGCTTCAATCATGGTTCGAGATGTGAGTGAGTTTAAGGAGATAAATTTAACAAACGCAATAATGACAATATTCAGTTTGAACCAACCCATGAATTGAGACTGTCATTCATCACTCCCATTTTGCAGTTCAATTTGCAAATAGTGAAAAGTATTTATAAGAAAGGTTTTACCAGAATGCAGCATAAAGGAATAAATTATTAGCAAAAACTGTTCATTAGGCAAACTTGGAAAAAATATGTTTGGAGAAATGAGCTCTGAAAGTCCTACTATCTATATTTGAATGTGAACAGATTGAGAAGGATTTATTCAAACAGGGTAAACCGGCACAGCAGATACAGTCCTGACTCTAAAAGGGTAAAACCTGAGCAAGAAATTGCAGCTTTTTAAATACAATGTGGAATTTCAGCCAAAAAATTATCTTGGCATTGGTGTACTCTGTGAAATATTGACCTTATGTGTAACAACTATCAAAAGGTATCAAATTCTATATTGGGGATCATTAAGAAAGGAAATTGAAAATAACTCTGCCAATATCATAAAAAAATTAAGCTCTGGACCACAACTGGCACAATGTGCATGATTGTGGTTCCCACATCTCAGAATAGAAGTGTCAAGCTGGAAAAAATTCAATCCAAAGTTTTCTACAATGTGTTGTCTTTTTAATCTAGAATATAGAACAGAATATAGACTGACTTAATAAGAAAGTCACTAAGAAGGGATACAATAGGAATATTTAAAATTATTTCTGCTGGAGAGAAGGCAAAGATTATTACTGCTCACCTCATAAATATCCAGGATTATATCGGGAGACTGAATGGTAACAAATGCAAGTCAAACAATCGGTCATATACAATATAGTTAAAATACTGTTATCAAACAAGATAACATCAAATAATCTTTATATAGGACGAGGTTATAAATTATCATTATAGCTAAATCAATATATCTTTGATTACTTGTTGCTAATGAATATGTGTGCTTATAGTTGTACTTGTAGAGTTCCCATCAACATTCAGTTTAATTATTTATTGTTTATTATATGAATTATATTAATCATATATATTATGTTATATTGTTATATATTAATTATATGTTATATTGTTATGTTATATTATGTTATGTTGCATAGTGTTGTGTTGTGATACGTTATTTATTTTTCACATTTAGGAACCACCCTTCTTTCTCAAAGAAGGACTTTGGTCACAACTGTGTAAGACTCTGGGACACACAGCTTTTGGTCTGTTCCAATAAGGACTTTTAGAATGGCAAAGTACATAGATCTTCTCAAGTTAGTTTTTCAAGGCCAGTTCTGTCAGGCTATCATGCACTTGAGAAAGTTAACATTGAGCATTTGTTGATTTTAAGACATGGTTGATACAAGTTTTTTTAATCCACAGGACAGCCCTTTTAAGCTCAAAAGATAACAACTTTATCTCTTATTGAAAATATATAGTCAAGAAATCCTATGTAAAACAGCTGCAAGAAGATAAAATACATATGGAGAAAAGTCACATTAGTAAAAAAAAACATTTCTTGTTTCTGCACAGTCATCAGAATGCTTATTCACATAGAAGTTTTGTATCTTTTTACAGTGATTGTTCATTAGATAATCATGCCTAGGGACTTACATCCCATACTGGATTATAATATAGTTTCAAGAAAGATCTAAATACTACAAATCTATCTGTTTGAATTTAATTTTATGTGCATATTTTTTCTATTTTTTCAACTTATTCCCAATTAGATTTTTTTTTTAGAATTTCCATCTTTAGCTGATCAGTTAGACAACTGCAATTTAGATTCATCCGGAATGTCTGACCATATTCCAAATTAATTAATTAATTAATGAGTTTTGTTATGGCCTTTTGCCAAACAAATGCCCCAATTAGATTATCATTTTTAAAAAAAACCACAAATAATCTTATATGCATATAAACAAACATTGTATATGCTAAAATTATTTAAAGGCATTATAGCTAAAAATGATACCAAGTAAAATAGATGAAAGAGTTTCAATAATTTTGACATACATTTTCAGTGAATGGAGAGCTTATATGTAAGTTTTTAAAGCCAGATGGCTTTATGTACCTGACAATGAATATTGTCAAACGAGGCTATTAGAAAAAGAGAGGAAAATCTGTTAAGTTATTCACTTCCAGGAAAACATCACCTACCCTGTAAATCTCTCAAAAATCTGGGATCAGTAATGGATTATCTCTGATCTGATTGGTTAGGTTGGTAATGACTGAAATAGACAATCCTGCAGATCATTGGGTGTGAAGCCATAAGTGTTTTGTAAGTTAAAACCAACATCTTACATTGCAGCCAGAAACCAAATGGCAACCAATGCAGGGTTCACAAAAAATGTTATATGGTCTCAATGAGAGGAGCCACAAAGTATCTGAGTCACAGTATATTGGACCAACAGTAATTTCCAAATAGATTTTAAAGGCAGTCCCAAATAAAATGCATTATAGAAATATGAGCAAGTGCTGATATGGACATGAATTATGTAGCCAGATCCTCCTTTCCCAGGTGCAAAAGTCCCTCCAGCCACAGGAGGAGCTGTGAGTCCAGAAGGGCTGTCATATCATGAACCTGCTCCATGACAAACTGTTGGATGAACTCTCCCAGTGGCTTCATATAGATGTTGAATAAGATGGCAGCTGGTAACACAGATGGAATAAGCTTCTTTATCCCATCTCATGGCATGCTGGAGGACGTAGGAGGAAAGACCAGAGATGGTTTATCATATTAAATTGTAACTTAACAAAATATTCAAATGAGACCTTTATGACAAAAACAATCATAACCCTACTGTTCCATGGGCAAAAATCCAAAATAATGCCATTATTAAGTCCACAAATGATGTTTTCAAAGTCCAGCAGAATGAGGGTGTTATTTATTCATTAATACAATTTATTAGCTGCCAGTCTTACCATAAGGTACCTCTGGGGAGCTTACAGACATAAAAATATATATCTTCAATTTCAGTTTCAATTCAATTCAATTCAGGATAGAGTGGAAGGGACCTTGGAGGTCTTCTAGTCCGACTCCTTGCTTAAGCACGAGACTCTATACTACATTAAAACATGAAAAAAATTAAAACCAAAGATTAAAATCAAGGACACATGGGGAAGGCCGGAAAGGGAGGGGCAGTGGATTCTGTTGTCACTCAATCAACCACCTCCACTGTGCCGTTCCCCAATTGGGGCCCCAGATCAACTGGCAGAGCCAGCTGTTTAGGCCCTTATGAAAGGATAGGGGGGCTGCTCTTTCCAAATTTTATTGTTCATAGTCAGAATACTCAAGATCAAACTATATATTTGTCTGGGGATGCTGATACATTCTTGTCAGAGCAATTGTTTAGCCAAGAGGACAATTTTGAAAAAAAATCAGTGGTCATTTGATGCACATGAATTATTCATATTAATATCTGACTTTTATGTCAACTAGTTTAGAACTTTAAGCAAAAGTTGGAATGGAAAAAGTTGGGAAAAGCTGAAGGAGAGGTTGCTACGTATGCGTAGCCTTGCATTATTTAAAAAAAGCCATTAAATAAGAGATTATTTTTAAAAAGTATGATTTGATGCATGAAGAGAATTTTCAGTACGCGTTCATAATTCCTTTTTGAAATAAAATGAGACAAAGTTAAATATAGGCCATTAGTTGGAAAGCCACTTGATCGTGTGTGGAATCAAAGCACATGGTTTCATGCTGTTTTTATCTATTAAAAAAAACAGTAAGAAAGGTCTATCAGGGCCTATCTAGCCCTGATACTGTCTGATGCTTAATTGTGTTTTTAACATTTTTAGAATAAGATTTTGAATTGCTCAACTCAAAACAAAAACATATGATAAAAGCCAAGGGATAGGCTGCTTACTGCAAAGTTCATTTCCCTTCAAAAGTCCTTTAATTAAGAAAGCTGTAGAATACATTTCCTTTGGTGTGCAAAAAGGTGTGTAATTAAACCATCAGTATAATACCTTTCTACATGTAAAACCTGCACTTATGAACTTTAACTGCTGGATATAACTGCTTTCATATCTTTCCTGAAACAGATTGCTAGCAGGACTACAGAATTTGGTATCAAGATATTTGTGTGAACTGAAGAGATGGAGCATGCAGAGGTTTCATTTCAAAACAATGATCTAATATTAGTCCTTCCTTTTATGCTACAGAGCCATCTCACTACTTTTACTAATACCAAGCAAGTGTTGTTATTTTCCTTTCTCCCAACTCTTGCAATTGCAATGTATTGGGAAATGCTATAGAACATTAATGGAAGACCTACCTTTCCCAAGGCCTGGGTGATCTGAGGAAAGGCTTCACCTTGTAAACACCACTAGTTTGTTCTGCATTTCAGCACAAAGCCCAGAAAAGAAGCCACCAACTTTAAGAATGCAAGTATGGTGATTTACAGAAGAACCTCTGACCCACCAAAAGGGTGGATTGAGGAACTGGGATTCTACATACAGTAGTGGCCAAAATTGTGGAAACCTTTTGGGAAAAATGTACAGTAGAAACGTCACCTTTGGTTAAGTTTCCAGAAATTTTTCTTCTAAATTCTTTATAACTGTATCCTTGTTCACTTAATAATACTATTTTACATCACTTTCTGGTTGACCAGTCAACTCTTTGCACCATTACTTTAATTTTATTGTTTTACAACCTCACTAGATGAAAGAACACAAAAAAATCCCAACCAACTTGACAGCGATCACATAACACACTGACAAATGTCCTCCCCTCAGCTTCAATACATGACATCAATAACTGAATCCTACTGTGATCTGAATGGTTTATTGCCAAAACAAGATGACACCTGATTGGCTCTCTAAACACTCATGCTCATTGGCTACAATCAGATGAAGGAAAGCTACCTGATATCAACCTAAGCAAGTTGTGCTTCATTTTTCTGGTTATTTGGCTATAACCTTTCATAGAATACAGTACAGATAATTGAACAAACTTTGTTGTGTTACATTCTTGATTAAATTATCTTTCCATTGATATATAATTTTATGGTACTACTAAAAAAAAGGTGGTGTTATTAGCCATCAAACCTCAAAAATACACTTTTCCCAAAAGGTATCCACAATTTTGGCCACTACTGTATGTTCTGGGAAGTGCAATCAATATTTGGATACCTGCCCCAATGTGGAAGCCATTTTTTATTTTGCGCGGAGATGGACAGATTAACTATGAGGCTGAAAGATAAAGAAGAAACAGAATAGTACCAAAGCTGGAATCTATTCTACAAATGGCTAGAAGAGAGAACCAAAGAGTAGGACTTGATTATATATTAGCGTTTTATGAACCCAGATCACACGCTGTTTAAAAAACTAACATATGTATGTAGAGGGAAAAAAACAATAAAAAGCTTATTATAAAAAAAATAAAATCAGGATTCCCATCAAAAATAAATAAATAAATATAATTTTGAATTGAAAGGACTCAAACCATCATGGTAATTAAGAATGAAGTCCTTAACTGAGATTCCCGATCATTTATTCAACTCAACCTGGTGTTGCTCAGACATGTTAGGCTACATTCATTTTGGCCTAGTTGGGTGGAAATGATGGGAATTTTAGCCCAATAGATCTGGATTGTGTCAAGGAAACCAATTACCTTCAATTGTATTTTTACTTATCCCTTGCTCTGCCTCTTGTTCATATTAATAATCCACATGAATTACACATATGTGCATTTTTACTACACTATTGCATAAATAGTTCTGTTTATATCCAACCTTATATCCTTTTCCCGGTTTTGTCTGTTTAAATGAGGAAGCAGGGTGGGGGGAAAGATGCCCTTCCCAGTGCGTCCTACTGTTCTGCTTCTAGATAAATGTTTGGTTCAGAAGTCTTGATGAAATTACCAATCAAGCTTTCCTCCGACATTCTGCCTGCCTTAATCAGGTGGCTGCAGGAGCAATTTCTCATTAGCAGCAGGTGGTTGTTTACACATTATATAAACTCCCCTCCTTGGCAATGTTCGGCAGAGAAGTCTGCATTTTGCTTCAACATCTGCTGCTCTTTCTCTCACTGGTATGCAGATCAAGGGACGGCCTCTGTTCCCCTCAGTAGAGATGAGACCCAGTTTGGATGAGCTGAAACACAAATGTCACGCTTAACAGTAAACATTTGCCATAGAAAGTTAGGAGATGTCGGTAAATCACTTTATCCTATTCTCCTGCCCATTCCTCCTTTAGTCGAGATGGTTATTTCTTCAGGAGGCCTTAGCAAATGAAAAATGCAAATGCAAAGTAGTGCTGAATGTTGAACCCTCCACATGATCCTTCGGTAATCCCTCCCCGTGTATTTTCCCTTACCCAAAGAATTTGGAGATATTCTCCAGCATTGTGATCCTCTTGTGGGATTGCTCCTGCTGTTTGATTAAATAGGTGATCGTGTTCTAATCAGAATGTTGTTCACACATACTAAAGACCTTTAAAAAAATAATGTAGGGAGGAGCTCATACACCAAATGGAGGTTTTCCTCTTTTCTTAGGTTTTATGCTACTGTAATGATTAAACCCAACTCTTTTCTGCTATGATTATTTATATGAATGTCATATTCTGGGACAGACATAGAATTCAACAGTGAAGTATTTAAGCAATTTTATCCATGATTAAGTCCTTACAGTAGTGGAGGAAAGATTTAATAAACATTTTTGCAATGAAACTTGCATCATCTTTCATTTTTATCTTTGGTTATGCTGCAGGAATTCCACTTCTCTATCAAAATCCCACCTTACTCTTGTCTCCATGTTCTGAACTCAGGGGTGAAGGAGGGGAAGGGCAGAGGCCAGATTCCCTGTAATTGTGTCAATGGAAAAAAAAATCCCTTATGTATGTGTCCAGCTTCTCCAGACTTCATATGGTCAAGTGCTCATTCAATTATACTTTCTTTCCTTGGTATCTGGCTTAGTTTCAAAAGATTTCGCCTTACAATGTGTGTGTGCTCAGACACTCACCTGGCTAGCCTCCAAATGGCATTGTTGTGTTTTCAATAGACAAAAATATGAATTGGGAAGAGACCTTAGAAGGAAAAAGAAAGTGGAAGCATGTTCTTTTGTTCTCTTTCTAGGAGGTATTTTTCATCAGTCGCAGGACCTACTCATTCTTTGATTCAAGAAGGATCTGCAGAACAGAACAGTAAAAGCAGGCATCTTTCAGTACATAAATTTTACAACATATGTATAAGGAACATGTTTCTCCACAGAAAGATAATACTATTCCTTAAACAGTCTGACAAAGTGGAGTAAAGAACCAAGATTAAGAACTTCCTTTTAAAGTAATAGATGGTCAGCTTACAAAATAAGATCAGAAGTGAAGGATCCTGAATCAGCATTGTCTAAAATTTGAAGTCAAGTCTCAGATAGAATTACATTCCTAATTTAATTGTGCTATGAAACTGGTCTGAAGGCTTTATTTTATTCTCTGCCTCCTTTAACCAAGCTTTATATAAGAAGATTGCTCTCATATTTGTGCAGAATTCAGCATTGACTTGAGAATTTTCACACCAGGAAACCTTCCCATACATCAAGTTGCATCCACACAACGCAAACAAGGTCAGCTACTATGCTTCTCTTCCTCCACTACATCCACTTAAGCATATATAGCACTTAGAATTATATAGTAGGTAAGGTAAAGGAGTCCTTGGAGATTTTACTCCACTAGTCATTGTTGGATATAGGAGCTGATGCTCATCTCTGTTTCAAAGCCATTGAGCCTGTGCTGTCGGAAGACATTTCCATGGTCAAATGGACAGCACAGAGCACTGTTACCTTCCCACTAAAGTGGTACCTATTTATCTACTCAGATTTGCATGCTTTTGAAATGCTAGGTTGGCAGGAACTGGGGTGGAGACAGGAGCTCACCCTGTCATGTGGTGCTCAGTTCTCAAACCTAGGCTGCCAGCTTTCCAGCCGACAAGCCTAGTGTCACCCCAGTATTATATAGTATCATTTCAAAAATGAAATAATGTCCTCTATTCTCTAATAGAAATTGGCAGTCCAACATACATACATACATACATACATACATACATACACACACACACACACACACACACACACACACAGAGAGAGAGAGAGAGAGAGAGAGAGAGAGAGAGAGAGAGAGAGAGAGAGAGAGAGAGAGAGAGAGAGAGAGAGAGAGAGAGAGAGAATGAACCTATAGTCTGCTATGACCACCGTGGCCACCCAGTGATAAATAAGTGGGTTTTGAGTTGCAGTTTGGGCACTGGATCTCTAAAAGGTTCGCCATCACTGGACTAGTATGTAAAGTAAGGCCACCGGGTGGGTCCATATTTCTGTGGCTCACATTTTCAATCCCTGCTCAGTTTGTGATGGCTTTTAATTATCTAAAGAACTGCCTCACCCTCTTGGGAGTAGCCCACCCTACTTGTTTCAGCAAAAGGGCCCACTTGGCCAGTCGGGTCCAGGAAAATAGCTTTCTCTGCTGTAGACCCTGCCCTCTAAAATATTCTCCTGTTAGAGGTGAGGCCTGTTCTCACACTCCTGCTCTTGTGAAGGGCCTTAAAACCTGGCTCTGCCACTTGGCTTAGGGCTCTGACAGGGGCCTGCTTTGTTGAGGTAAAGAAGACTCCCACCTCCAGGCCTTCCATCAGCTCAGATTTTAGCTTTTCTACGCATTTTTTAATTTTAATTGTTTTCTAGTACTTCTTTAATCTTTTATTATGTTGTAAGTCACTCTGAGTTGCTGTATCAGTGGGTGGCATAAAAAGTTAAATAAAAAAATTAAATAAAAATAAAAATGTGCTTTAAAGATCAAGAGCAAGAAGGAAACACCGTTGGAAGCTACCTTTGCTAACACATGATGATGTTCAATACAGCATCTTGTATTTAAAGAACTATTTCATCCTGTTGCAACAACGATAGTCATTTTTAAGCTTTGAAATATTCTTCCTGTTGGGCTTTATTTGTAAGTTTTGATCAAAAGTTCTCCAACACTTAGCCATGCTTGAACATCATCTTTAAAATTTACCCAGCAGAGCTCATCTTCTCCACTGCAGTCCTGAGACTGTTCAAGTCTTGCAATAATTATAAAACAGCTTCCTCAATACCGCTGAAGTGTTAGGAGAAATATTTTATTGATATTCCCCAATGAGCGTAAATCTTTTTATAAATTGTTTCATTTCTATTGACCATAAAGCAAATGTAACCATGACTGCTATAAATGTTTATACCTGCTAATGGTTTGATGGACTCATATATCTAGCATTGGCAACGAGAATCATTAGACTGAAGAGAGTGAAAAAGTGTTTTATCACTTAAAAATTGAATCCTTTCTTTGAAAATAAAACTATAGGTTTATCACTGATTTTAAAAGGTCAGGGTTAAAAAGCTTATTAGAGTTGTTTTACTTACAGTGGCTGTTCAGAAGATTTGCTGACTCAGCGGCATCTCAGTGTTACTAGCTGCATCAGGGACAGCTGAACTTCTGAGTGCTAATTAATTCTTTGAAAATAATTTAAAATAAAATACCTACATAAGCAAATGCCTTTGTTTGTTTGTGCCTTTTTTTTCAAAATGGCAATGCTCAAAAGATCTAATACAGATCGTCCTTGACTTATGACCACAATTGAGACCATAATTTCTGTTGCTGAGACATTTGTTATGTGAGTTTTGACCCCATTTTACAACCTTTCTTGCCACAGTTTTTAAGTGGATCACTGCACCTGCATACTGCACAAACCAGAAAGAGGGCAGTGAAGATACCTGCAGACCCGTCATATCCTGGACATAAACTGTTTCAACTTTTTCCCTCAAGACAACGCTATAGGGCATTGCACGCCAAAACAACCAGACACAAAGACAGTTTTTCCCCCATGCTCTCACTCTGCTAAACAACTAATTCCCACAACACTGTCTATGCCCTTGAACAGGGGTCCCCAACCTCTGGTCCGCATGCCAGCAACCAGTCCACACAAACAAGCAAAGCTCCATCCGTGGGATGCAGGCAGCAGCACACAAAACCACTCATTCTCTGGTCTGTGGAAAAACCTGATTATGATCATGATTTATCACTTGTTGCTTGTATCTACACAGACAGCTTAGGCGCCAATTCCTTGTGAGTTTAATCACGCTTCACCAAATAAAGCTATTCTATTCTATTCTATTCTATTCTATTCTATTCTATTCTATTCTATTCTATTCTATTCTATTCTATTCTATTCTATTCTATTCTATTCTATTCTATTCTATTCTATTCTATTCTATTCTATTCTATTCTATTCTATTGACTTTGCTTGTCAGAAGGTCCCAAAAGGTGATCACATGACCCTGGGACACTGCAACTGTCATAAATATGAGTCACTTGCCAATTTTGATCACATGACCATGGGGATGCTGCAACACTTGTAAGTGTGCAAAATGTCATGTCACTTTTTTCAGTGCTGTTGTAACTTTGATTAGTGACACATTGGTCACTAAATGAATTGCTGTAAGTCGATGACTACCTGTACAAGAATTCTAGTCCTAATGAAAAGGGCCATAGACAGCACAAATGAAACAACCCAGCTGGATTCGAATTGGATGGATCTTTGGAAGATATCCAAAGGCTGGTAACAATGAAGGTAGAGTCATCTACCATCTGGGGAAATCCATGGAGATAAAATCCATGGAGAGCAAGTAGTTTAGTGGAAAAGATATTGGGAGAGAAATAGGTAGGTATTAATACAATTGATAATGTGAAATATATGTGAATCAAAGTCAACTTGCTTCAGCCAAAATAATAATAAAAAAATACTTCTGCAAGGTATACAGAGATTAAAAGTTCTTCTCAAAGGAATACACATAAGATTCCCTTGTGATTTCTTCTGATACCAGATGTTCTGTAGTAGCTTCCTAAAAAACCTTCCTCTGCAGGGCACTTAAAATAGCCTTGTATTTGTAACATGAGCAGAGTACTACACTGTGAAACAACATAGTCTCAAGTTGTGGGATTTTTTTCTTTGAACTAATTTAACTTTACTCAATGATTTGTCTAAACCTCTTGAAACTACTTCAAATTAAGCAACTTTTTTTTGTACACAGTGCAACACTCAATATATCTTATGTATATCAGAGTGTACACATGCATTTGCTGGCTGTATAAAATTTGAGGTAAGATGAGCAGCCTATAAATTGTATAAATAAATAAATAAAATAATAAATTAAACGGTTGAGGAAAGAAAAGTACTATGTGGATATGGATGTAGACTATCTGCATCTTGACTAAAGGAAGGAAAGGTTGGGCTTTCTTGTTTCTATACTGAAAGACAGCACCTTGTCCCAAGAAAAGTTTGTAATCAGGTATATGGACCAGGTGATTACACAGAAATGCTGTCTGACCATCCACTGTTTCAGCCTGATAAAACCTGTTCAGTCCTTACACTTCCAGAAAGGTATCGATGTCTCCTAGTCCTGACCCCAATGTCCTGTATACATTCCCTTGCATCTTCTATCTCCAATCTTCTCTTGTTATACCCATTCCTGACCTGGGATGTCATAGTTACTGTCACTCATGCCCTTGTGATCTCCCATCTGGATTATTGCAATGTGCTCTACATGGGGTTGACCTTGAAGAGCATTTGGAAGCTGCAACTAGTGCAGAATACAGCCGCATGGGTGGTAAATGGTGTTGGTTACTTGGCACATGTAATGCCACTACCCTGTGAGCTGCACTACTTGTCAGTTGCTTCCAGATACAGTTCAAGATGCTGGTTGTCACCTATAAATCCCTTCATAGATTGGGACTGGACTACTTGAGGTACTGTTTTTTCCCCCTACCACTCCAGTTTGGTTTGGCAGGATGGGCCTACTTTGGATCTCATCAGAGAATACCAGTTCATGGAACCCAGGAACTGTGCCTTTTCTGCATAGTGCCTACCTCTAGAACATTCTCCCTCTGGAGATTAGGGTGGCCCTAATCCTGCTGGTTTTTCATAAGGCCTAAAGACCTGATTTTATCCCCAGATTCTGAGCCCTGAGTTTGTGAAGGCTCCTGTCTTTTGGTTGTGAACAACCATGGATTGTAACATTCTTTATGGCTGCCGTGTTTATTGTAATTGTTGTGTTATAGTGGAAATTTGTTTTTAGTTTATTTGATTATTTGATTTGATGATTATTCTCTATCTAGAGTTACATATTGAGATGGGTGGCCATTCAACTGAGTGTAAGAATAAAATTAAGTGGGCTTCTATTAACATTCATGGAAATAAATACAACTAAACAGGAAGAAAGATGGCCTAGTGGCAAAGCACACTCATATTCAAGAGTAGTGAGTTCGTTGCGCAGGAATGAAGACGAGGCGAGTGAGTTCAGCAATGATCATGTTTATTTGCTTGCAGGATCTGAACTAGAGAACTGGGCTGCAGCTTGCAGCAATTTATAGCCTGGCCCCTAGGCGGTAGCCAATAAGTTTAAAGCAGCCTATTGCCGCCTTTTGGTACTGTCCATAGGTTCCTTCTCCTAATGAGAAGGAAGGACTCACTGGAGAAGAGCCTAATGCTGGGAAAGATTGAGGGCAATAGAAGAAGGGGACGACAGAGAATGAGGTGGCTGGATGGAGTCACTGAAGCAGTAGGCGTGAGCTTAAATGGACTCCAGAAGATGGTAGAGGACAGGAAGGCCTGGAGGAATGTTGTCCATAGGGTCGCGATGGGTCGGACACGACTTCGCAGCTAACAACAACAACATTGCCGCCTAGGGACAACCAATAGCAGCACTGGAGATGGGGTGTCTGAGATGCTGGGAGCCGTTAGCTGGCTTCAGCTACCACGTGGTGTTACAATTAAGCCCAATACATTACACCCCTCCCCTCTTAGAACGAACAACATCAAAGCAACAACAGAATGCTTACAATTTTACAATAGTATGAATAGGCTCCCATTAACAGTACAATAAGACTTTAAACAACATTATAGCTCCATTATCTTTTTGGTACAGTCTCATGGTCAACAATTAACACAAGGTACATACAACATTATAGCTCTTTTATTTTGCCACATAATCTGCTAAATAGGCAGGAGGTTTGTGTGCCCTTGCGGAACGTCTGAGGGATTCAGTCACTTTCTGGTCTACCAGCTTACCTACCGGGCCAGGCAGACCAGTATCCTTTAATGCAATTGAGTCAGAAAGATTTGGTGTTCTCTGGCTGGTCTCTCCAGGTTGGCCCACCCCAGAGTCAGTGTGTTCAGCAGAGTCAGCACAGCAGCTGTGAAAGTCAGGTTGGCTTGCTCCGTCAGGGGACCCATGTTGCACTTCCGGACTCCCCTCTTCTATGGCCAACTCCTCATTGCTTGAGCTGTGAGACCCTTCAAAGTCTATGCATGGGCCCCGGGCTGCCGGATTGGGGACTTTGGAAGGGACTTATGATGCAGTCCTCGCTTAGTGGCCATTCAGGAAACCACTTTCTGAGTTGATCAATGTGGCGTCTGACAACTTGCCCTCCCTCCAGCCCCACTTTGTAAGAGAGGGGGCCAGATGATTTAGTAATTTTCCCAGGAACCCACAGATTCCCATGCCCATAGTTTCTAGCCCACACCCCATCACCCACTTGCAGCCCCCTCGGGGGTTTTGGTGGAGAGGCTTCTGCTGCCACTCTATCTGGATGCAACCTGTCCAGTTTCGTGATCAGCCGTCTTCTCCAACGTAGTTCTGCTGGGCTTTTCCCAGTAGTGGTGCAGGGTGTGGAATGCTGGCAAAGTAAAAAATATGCCAATCTGTGATGCCAGTCCCCAGTCACTATGCATTTTACTGACTCCGTTGTGGTCCTTACCATGTGTTCAGCTTGACCGTTACTGGACGGATGAAATGGGGCAGACGTTGTGTGTCTGATGAGATTTGCTCTCAGGAAAGCCTGAAATTCAGCAGCAGTGAATTGGGCCCCATTGTCTGATACTAAGACATCTGGCAACCCATGTGTGGCAAAGAGTTTTCTCAGCACCTGGATGGTCCTAGCAGTAGTCATGTTTGCAACTGGGATTACTTCAAGCCATTTTGAGTGGCTATCCACTACTATCAGGAAGAGCTGCCCTTGAAAAGGCCCAGCGTAGTCTATGTGAATTCTAGACCAGGGAGAGTGCATTTCCTCCCACCTGTGAACTGGAGCGTGCGGCATTTCAGGCCTTGATTGCTGGCATGTATAACATCCATGCACCTGTGCCTCAATTGCCTTGTCTAAACCTGGCCACCATAGGTAGCTTCTAGCTAAAGCTTTCATATGAACAATACCCAGATGGCCTTCATGCAGTGACTGTAAAACTCTATTTCTCAGTGAAGTGGGAACTATGACCCTGTTCCCCCATAGGATACAACCCTTGTGAGCTGATAGCTCATGTCTTCTTGCAAAGTAACTCTGGAATTCAGAGCCTGGGCTTTTATCTAACCACCCTGTGTGCACCCATGAAAGCACTCTACTTAGTGTCTTATCGGCTGCGGTTTCTGCAACTATGTCCCCTGCATGGAGGGGAAATTCTGGCAAGTCCTGAAAGGACAGAATTCTGGCCGCTGGGGCTGGATCTGGTTAAATTAATGGCAGTGGGAGGCCATCAGCATGGCCCATTTCTTTGCCGGGTTTGTGAACCAGCTTAAACGTGTAAGCTGATAGAAAAATAGACCATCTCAACATTCTTGGGGAAAGTATGTGGGGTGTTTGTCTGTTGTAAAGAGTCCCAGTAATGGTTTGTGGTCTGTGAAGACCGTGAAGTCTCTGCCGTATAAGTAGTCATGGAATTTTTTAACTCCTGCTACAAGGCTAAGGCCTCTTTGTCAATTTGAGCATAATTACGCTCAGCAGAGGACAGTGTCTTTGAATAAAATGCAATAGGAACTTGTGTTCCATTCTTCTCTAAATGGCTCAAGACTGCCCCCACCCCATAAGGGGACACATCACATGCTAAACAGACTGGTTTAGACTCCCTAAAATTAGTGACAGTAGATTTAACCGACAAAAGTGCCTTTAGGTCTTAGAAACTTTTTTTTGTGAATGCTGGTCCATTTCCATGAAGCTTTTTTATCTAAGAGCCTGTGAAGGGGCTCTGCCAATGTGGCCTTGTTAGGCAGGAAGGCATGGTAGAAGTTGAGGAGGCCCAAGAATGCTTGTAGCTCTCCTTTTGATTTAGGAATAGGTGCCATTTGAATGGCCTTCACTTTGGATTCAGCTGTGTGAATGCCGTTAGCATCAATGCAAAACCCCAAAAATTCGGTTGAAGAAACTCCAATACTACATTTACTCTTTTTTAATTTGAGGCCTGCTTCATGCAGCCTCTGTAGGATGGCTCTGAGCCTGCAAGCTAACACCTCTGTGGATTCTCTGGCAATAAGCACATCATCGAAATAAGGGCAAACACCCGGAATGCCTTTAAGTGTGCGTTCCATGATTCCCTGAAAAATGCCTGGGGATACACTAACCCCAAATTGCAATCGCTTCACTTTGAAAGCCCCCCTGTGAGTCATGATCGTCTGAGCTGCGGCTGTGGCCTCATCAACCGGCAGTTGCTGATAGGTCTGTGCCAAGTCTGGTGCCCCCTTGCAAAGATGCCAAGATGTGGCTCACCACTGGGACAGGGTATGCGTGTTGCTTAAGGGCCTTGTTAATTGTGCATTTGTAATCTGCACATATTCTAATTTCTCCATTGGCCTTAAGTGGTGTTACTATAGGAGTTTCCCACTCCCCACTATCTACTGGTGGCAAAACGCCCTGTTCTACAAGTTTGTCTATTTCTGTATCAATTTTGTGTTTGAGGGCAAAGGGAACCCTTTGAGGCTTAATTCTAATGGGGACCACATTGTGGTCTAGTTTGAACATTATAGGCTGAATAACGCCCTAGTTTGTAAGTTCCTAGGGCTGAATCAAATACATCTGTGAAGTCCTCGTAAACTGACGCTAGACTCGCAACTTGTGTCTAGTTGATACTGGTTACTTGGATGCCTAATGCATCAAACCAATCGAGTCCAATTAGACTCGTTCTCTGGTCCCCTACTACTACGACATCCAGGTGTCCAAAAAATCCCTTAAATTTAATGACCAAGGTAGCTTCACCCTTGACTGTGACTTTAGCATTTTGAAAGTTTGTTAAAATTATGTCAGAGGGCCTTAGCTTGGCCCATTTTCTACTGTAACTGCACACGAAATTAAATGTGTCCAGAGAAATGATGGAAATGGCAGAGCCTGTGTCCAACTCCATTTTACAGGGGACGCCTTGTAGCTCCACCTGAAGTTTAAATTTGGGTCTGAGGGGGCATCGGGCCCCAGTATGGCAGACACTTCTGCGGCTTGCACAAAACCCCACACTGAATGGCCCCAGGGCCCTGGTACCTCTCCTGGTCGGATCTTCCGACTGGCGCTTCGATGGCCGGTCCCTCTGGTGAGCTCTGCATACTGCTGCATTGTGGCTGGTTTTGCCGCAGGCCCGGCACATGGCTGACCAGAACCTGCAGTCCACGCATTGGTGGCGGCCACCACAACCTGGACATCTAGGTAAGAGATCTGCCTTGTAAGGAATCTCTTGTTGCTTGCTGCTGTGGTTCTGTGTGTCGGGCTGTCTGTGCAGCTTGTCAACTTCGGCATCTTCTTCTTCTGATTCCTTGGTGTGTTCGGCGTCCTCATGGTGGACGGCTTCTTTGTGATGCATTGTTTTGGCAGGCCAGATTGTTTGGATGGCTCCCCCGGCAGCTTCGTCTGCCATGACTTCATCCTGGGCTTCAGCAAACGACAGATTTGTTCTAGTGAAAAGTTTTTGCTGCAGCTCTCGATTGCATAGGCTGCAGACGAGCCGGTCTCGAAGTCGCTCTTCGACGTCTGAAAATCGACACAGGCATGTGGCCTGCCTCAAGGCCGTGATGTACTCCGACGTGGTCTCACCCAGCTGCTGTATTCATTGTTCAAAGGTGTAGCGCGGTTGGAAGTGTTCTCTGAGCTTCTTCTTCAGCTCAGCGTAGGAGACTGACTCCAGCAGCATTGGCGCGAAGAGGTTTTCAGCCAGATCAATTGTTGCTGGGCTGCACACACAGAGCAGCATGGCGGCCTTCAGTCTGTCCTCTGCAACCTG
Organism: Vipera berus; assembly: GCF_964194415.1. NCBI lineage: Eukaryota > Metazoa > Chordata > Lepidosauria > Squamata > Viperidae > Vipera > Vipera berus. The sequence continues at coordinate 251,342,120 of NC_138203.1, forward strand.
GTTCACCTGAAGGTAGTTTTTGACCTGGGACAGGTACGAGGGCCATCCTTCTGGTCACTTGATGTCGAACTCTCACAGCCTTCCGAACTTGGGCATTCTTCTGGTCTTCGTGGCTGGTTCCTGCGTCTTCTGATCCTGCTCCTCCGTTGCCCACAGACTGATCCACTGAGTGTGTGGTTGCTAGTGTGTCTGGCTAGCTGACTGTAGGGGGGGAAAATGCTTTTCCCGCCAGGCATGCAGTGCCTCTCCCGTAATGACTTCCAGCTCCTTTGGAGAAGCAGGATCCCACCCTTGTCTCCAGTGTTGTGTAGTGAGTTTGTTGTGCAGGAATGAAGATGAGGCGAGTGAGTTCAGCAATGATCATGTTTATTTGCTTGCAGGATCTGAACTAGAGAACTGAGCTGCAGCTTGCAGCAATTTATAGCCTGGTCCCTAGGTGGCAGCCAATATGTTTAAAGCAGCCTATTGCCACCTAGGGACAACCAATAGCAGCACTGGAGATGGGGTGTCTGAGATGCTGGGAGCCGTTAGCTGGCTTCAGCTACCACGTGGTGTTACAATTAAACCCAATACATTACAACATAACTACTCCCTCTCCTTCAGAAAAAAGAAGCAAAGTTGGAAAGAAGAGGGAGCAGTGTAATGCACAGTCTTTATTTTTTACACTCTGCTTAGATAAAATGCCTGGAGAGACAGGAAGGTCCATTGCTGGCTGCAATTCATCATTTTTAATGTTTTTTTTCTTTTCTCTTTTACTAATAATTCTGTTATTAACCTAATGATTTGTCCTTTCCCAGAAGTGCATATACTAAAATTTAATCTTGGGCAGAATGACTCACATCAGTGTTTCTCTGTTTTGGGTGAATTTATGCCAGGGTTTCAGCCACAAAGCATTTACAATTAGGAATAGTTTTACAATACATACAGGGCATAACTTTGTTTAATGTAACTGTATAGGGATGCCAAATTCTAGGTGTTCTCTTTCTAACAAGGAGGCTTATTCAAGCAGCAAGAACTAAATGTGAACACTTTTTCATTTTCCCCACTTCCTCTCTCCCACTCCTTTACTTTCCAAAGCAAACACTTTCAGAAAAACTGAATATCAATCATTTATGTTAGAGGTAAAACTTCTGAAGTTTAAATAAAAGATTAACAACAACAATAACAAGATGTTTTGGATCACAAACGTACGTTTCAGAATGCTGATTTTGTTTAGAAAAGTTTCCATGAGCAAACAGACCTTTTTGTTGTTGTTGTTCAGATTTTAGTCTGTTTTATTCTGTGTGTCTTTAATGTGTTATTGGTTATACTGTTGGGTGCTGTTGCCATTATTCTGTTGGCTCAAGTCACAAGAAAAGCACCTGGACCAAAAAAACAAACCAAAAAAAAAGTACATGCATCATTTCACAGTTTAGGCAGTGAGTTTCCTTACTTGGATAGCAGTCTTCCAATATTTGAAGGGCTGCCAGAGGGAAGAGAGGTTGATTAATTCTCCATAGCACCTGAGGGCAGGATAAGAAGCAATGGAAGCTGTCAGAGGGAGATCCAACCTAGAAATAAGGAGGAATTTCCTAACACTGAGAGTGAATAATCAATGGAACAGCTTTCCTCTTGGAGTTGTGGGTGCTCCATTATCGGAGGTTTTTAAGACAAGAGTGGACAACCGTTTGTCTGGGATAGTATAAGGATTCCTGCAAGAGGCTGGATTAGATGACCTCCAAGGTCCCTTCCAGCCCTACCATACTATGATTCTATGATAGGAGAGGCTTATCAAAGCCATTTGGAAAATTCCACCAACAGTTTGGGGAGATGCCAACTCAATATGAATTTATTAGACTTGTGTTCAGTACCTAACAGGTTTGTTCTGTGTTTGTTATTGTTACATACCATCAAGGTAGTGTCAACCCTTAGTGACCATGTAATATTTTCTCTAGAATGGTTGGTTTCCAACCAGATCCCCCAGTTTTTCCAATGTTGCTCTTGTTGCTCTTGTAACTGAATCTATGCACAGTGTTGCTGCTGCTCATCCTCTTCTGTTTCCTTCTATCTTTGCCAGCATTGTAGACCTCTCCAGAAAGCTAGATCTTCACATTATATGCTTGAAGTATGACAATCTCAGTCTGATCACTTGTATTTTGAGTAAGAACTCTGAACTGATTTGTTCTATGATCCATGCAGTTCTTTTCTTAGGGCTATCCATGACATTGGAGTCAAAAAGGGCAATCATGTTTCTGTCCTGCTTCTTCAACATCTAACTCTGGTTTTCAAGGAATGTCACAACCTTTGTTTGAATAATTCTGACATTTGTAGGTGCAATCACATCCTGGCATCTGAATCTCTTTTCCAAGGCCTTCAGTGCTATTCTACAAAGGACTAGTCTCTGGTGTATATTGGACACTACAGTACTTGTTCTATTGTCTTCTAATTTGTACATTTAGGGAGTATTTAATTTTTTTCTCCATAACTATGGGATTCGGCCTATTTACTATCTGTTGCTAATTAATTCTACCACAAGATCTTTAGACCTGTTTTAAGCAAGTTTTCTTTAGCAAAAGTAAAATCTTCCTGTGGATGTTCTCTGACCTTTTTCCTCTGTACATCTTCTTGAACTTCAGTTTGATTTTATATTATACTTTTGCCTCAGCTACAGAGCCATATTTCCATTCATCCATCTAATATTTACTCTCATGAGTGTATTACCTACCAATTAAACACTGATTTACAAGAAACGAAGGACTAGATTGAGAAACAAGGTGGGCTTGCTGTCTGAACCCTTGGTTGAAGTATGTGGTACTCCAGCTATGTGATACTGACTAAATTCAGAATAAAGCTATTTCTTAAAATTAAAACTGCATCTATATTTCAATTAATTTGAACTTAGAGGACTTTCTACCAAGAAAACATTTCTAGAATTTTGAGGGGGAAAAATGCAAATGTTGTGATCTTTCTGTCTATACATATACAATATTCTTTAGTTATCCCCAAGCTAATTACCAATTGACACATCTCTATCACAATTCATAATTACTTGAATGAATTAACTGCCATGAAAGGTTGCCATGTTATATGTGCCAATGGTTATAAAAATAATTAGCTAGATTAATGGGGAATAATTTTTTCACCATCTGTAAGGAATGCTAGCTTGATGAAAACACTGTGCTTAAAGGTAGTTAGTCAATGGTGGGACAGTGTTTTGCCATGCCATGTTAGTATTACACTGCTGAAAGTTTCATTTCATTCAGAGGATAATCTAGGCTATATTTACATCTAAAAGCTTTCTTGTTACCCATAAATAATTTGCCTTGTCATCTACATCCTCCTTTTGCAAACTCTGTAACTTTAAGCTGTACAGACTTCAACTCCCAGAATTCAGTCTGCAAATTTCTGTTGACGTATCATATCTGTAGTTACTGAGAAAGAATATCCCTACAATATCTTATGCTTTTATTTAAGCAGAAATTAGAAGTAATTACTTATGTGTAAAGAACTAATATTTAATAAGCATGATAACAATGATGATGACGCTGGCCACGTTAATAATCACAATCATCGTCATCATCATCATCATCAACACCACCACCATCATCATCGTCATCAAAATAGCCTAGTAGTTAAGGTACCAGCTTAAAAACCAGGAGACTGTGAGTTCTAGTCTTCTAACCTTAGGCAGGAAAGTCAGCTGGGTGATTTTGGGCTAGTCACTTTCTCTTAGCCCAACTCACCTAATAGAGTTGTTGTTGTAGAGAAAATAGGAGGAGGAAGGAGTATTAGATATGTCTTCCGACCTTGAGTTATTTATAGAAATAATAAAGGTGATATTAAAAAAAATGTTAAGAAATGGGAGGAAAAAAATCCTAGTTTATATTCATATAAACAGTTGCCAAGTATGATGTTTTATATCAGTATGCTTTTAATCTAGGTAAGTTGTGGTGAATTTCAACAAGACAACTGATGGCACTTAGTCTCAACAGCTATGTGCAAGCTATAGCCGACCACATTGAGTGTCATTAAATTTACAATTGTTTTCTCTCTTTGCTCTCAGGTGACTCTCCCCTGCTATGAGATGAATTCTCAGGTCTCTGACCAAGATCCAATCTTTTTCCTCTTATCAAATTTAATAGAAAATGCTCTAGCCACAAAATTACAAGTATGCCTCCTGGATAAATATCAATCTATTTTTAAATGCAAGATCAGCACTGGTGCTACTGCAACAGGGATGCATCATTTCAAGCCTACATGGTGCCTTTTCATTGCTTATTGCTCTTGAATCTAACAGCCTTAATTTGGGGACCATTGACCCTGCTGTGGAATGCTTAGATATTGCTATGAAGATTTTCTTCTACTCTCTGAAACCATGATATTTGGCACAGAGTACCATAGGATGAAAATATGGAGCTATCCAATTTCTTACAGTATCGCATCACCTACTTGCTTTGCTCTGGAAGTGAAAAAGTTACAAGGAACTTGAGCATTTGTGAAACTTGGGTCAGTTTGGAATACAACCCAACTCAGTGTTGATCCTCACTCTATATTTTGTAGGCTAAATGGATGTACCAATCCATTGGGTGATGTACCACTCCTGATTTGGTCAATCTTGTGATTGACAAGCTTATCCCTGTTGGTTGTAAAACACTTAGAAATGAATAAAAACAAAATACTCCAGAAAAAAGTATTTATTTTTATGCAAAGCAATGAAAAGCTGTAAAAACAGCCCTCTGCACTTCTTTAGTGGGAGGCTAGAAATTAAAATCCCACCTCTACAATGAAATCTCTTATATATAGATGTTTACTTCTCACTGCAATAGTGCACTATGGGTTATACTATTTTATTAGTATATGTGGTTTCTCTGACCCCTCCCCCCAAGTTAGCAAGTGAGTGTTTAATAGTCCACTTACAGTATATGAACAATCAACCCATCTCCAGCAACGCACAACTATTCATCTATGTGGACAATACAGCAGGGGCCACACAAAGGTAAACTTTTGATGAGGTAATGTATGATAGCACTTGAAGAATTAGGACAATTTTACACCCTCAGCCACTTAAAGCCAACTCAAACAAGATCCAAGTGTGTTTTTTCCACCCCTGAAATCGATATGCAAGGGAAGAGTTGGATATTATGTAAGAAGGGAACTGACTGTCCAACACCAAAGTATCTCACTACGACACTCGACAGGACACTCTCTTTTAAGTAGCCCTGCCTGAACACTAAGGCTAAAGTCAGCTCGAGGAACAATATCATCAGGAAAATGATAAATTACATATGGGGAGCTCAACCATCTATGTTGCTCTCATCAGCTTTGGCCTTGAGCGTCTCTGCAGCAGAGTATGCTGCTCCAGTATGGGGCGCATCTGCACACGCAAAACAAGTTGATGTTGCCATCAATGAAGCAGTACATTTAGTGACAGGTTGTCTCAAACCTACCCCAATTGAGAAAATATATCCTCTTGCTGGGCATTGCCCCACCTAAGAGCAGGAGAGACGTAGCAGCAGATGGTGAGAGAATTAAGCAAGTGAATGAGCCCCAACATCCTCTGAAAGGACATATGTCCCAAGCCCACCGACTTAGATCTTGGAACAGCTGTATGGCAAGAACAAACATTCTTGATGGTACACAAGAAAAAAATTGAATTAAAAGGTGGAGGAAGGAGGCCATCGAGCAAGGAATAACATTAAAGGAGGATATGGCTGAATGATCTATCCTTCCTTATACTACTTGGAAGACCCTGAATAGGTTGAGAGTTGGGGTGCCTAAGTGTAAAACCAATATGTTCAAGTAGAGGCTCTTAGCTGGTAACAACTCTATGTGAATGTGAAGATACACAGAATGTAGCCCATCTGCTTGTATATCAACTATTACCAGAAACATGTACTGATAATGACTTATTTTTGGCTAATGACAAAGATTCTGACAGTTTAAAGTTTGATCTAGGCATGGAAAAAGAAGAAAAATAGTATAGAAATTGAAACTTCTTAATAGTTGCCCAGAACTACGTATTTACAAGAACGTGTGGTGCTGATAAGGATTGAAAACTGCAAACTGAGGACAGGTACAAAGCTGCTACAATTTATATAATGGTTGATCTTTTGAAAATTGACTGCCATAATTGAAAGGACATTGGGATAATGCAAAAGCATGGGACAAGCAGAAAACTTCAGTTTAATCTTCAAAAATTATTCTTGTAAATATCTAAGCATACATTCATAAACAAATGAAATATGGTCATACAAGCAATTTGATTTGATTGACAATGGAACCCAGATATTGTGACAACGGAACACTATATAACATACTGTACGTACCCAAGAGAGGGAGAGGAAAATGTCATTGACAATTGAGTTTTTATGCTCTCTATCAATTAAACATCTATAAATGTGTCCATCGTTGTAATATCATCTGCAAGGGATGGCTAGGCTAAGAGCATTCAAATTACATCTTGATTGATTTGTGACTAGTGATTGTTGTTGTCATAATGCAACCATGGGGAATTTAGAGCTGAGCTTATTTGAAAGGTCTCAAACTAAAAACATAATCAAAGAGTTTCTTGAAATATTTAGAGCTGATATTCACCTAACTACTCCTAAAGACTACTAAGGTCACGCAAACTCACTGGGAATAAGACTCTTGCCATCCTTTCTGGCTACAACACTTTACATCGGGGAGGATTTGTGGAGAGAGTTTCCTCCTTTAAATTTCTGGGAGTCTACCTCTGCGAAGATCTGACCTGGAAAGTTAATACAACCCAGGTGGCTAGAAAGGCCCAACAGAGGCTTCACTTTCTCAGGGTCTTGCAGAAGAACAGGGTAGAACAACGGCTAATGACCCTCTTTTACCAGTCTACTATAGAGAGCGTCCTCTTGTATGGTATTATGGTTTGGTATGCTGGTCTGACAGCCGTAGATAACAAAGTATTACAGAGGGTGGTGAGCACAGCACAAGACATTGTGGGCTGTCCCCTGACACCACTGGATGACATCACCAGGGCTCGTTGCCTTGGAAGAGTGAGGAAAATTCTCAGGGATGACTCACACCCTGGACGGTATCTCTTTACTCTCCTACCATCGGGTAGGAGATATAGGAGTATAGCCAGCCGCACCAACAGGCTGAAAAACAGCTTTTATCCATGGGCTGTTAGGCTTTTGAACGGGAAATAATTTTTATAAACTTTATGCAGAATTGACTTGCGAGGCCGGTGTGTGGTGCAATTAGTTCACATGGTGTAATAAGATGGAGGGTTTGTTGATACTGTGAGTTGGGGGGTGGGAGCACGAAGGGAGGCTCAGCTAATCTCAATGTATACATGGTTGTACTTTGACAATAAAGGTTCATTCATTCAAGATAGTTTGGATACACAGTATTTGGGGGGAAATTTCTAGTAATTTCAGGGCTTGAAATGAAAGAGAAGACATCTGACTTAAAGTACTCTTAATCAACATTTTCAATACAAGGAAACAATGGCCTGAGCAGATGGGGGCTGCTGTTTACATGAAGAAGGGGTTAATGGATAAAACCAAAAAAAGAGAAAGAAGAATGGAAAGTGACTTGCTTCTCAGTAGGTATAAATGATAGATAATAAACCTACTGAGAAGAGGTATAAGAAAAGGAGAAACTTTATAATTTATATTTTGCATAATTTCTCCCAAAATGAAACTTTAATCATACTAATGCCAAGTGAGGGGTTTTGGTTAGAATTCAAGATTGATCAGGAAATTAAGGTCTAGAAGACAAAATGAATTACAAAAAAATCCTGCTGGTGCTTCTCAGAAATCCATGCCTTACAGTAGTTTTGAGAAAAACTAAAGAGGATAAGGTCAAGTGCCACAAATACAGCAAATGAAATCCTAAATCTTAAAACCGATATTGTTGGACAGTCTGTATTCAAAAGCCGCAAAGATCATAGAACATCTGATTAAAAGATCCAAATTCACTTTGATAATAATATTGTGATTAATAGATACCAGGACAGATTTACTAAAAAGCAATGCTAGTAAGCTGATCTCATCTCCTTCCTTGATTGATTTACTGGTTGAATGACTGTTAGACTAGTGGAAATACATTTTTCTTCATTTCATCTTTGCATTTAACAAAATCCCCCAAGAAATTTTAATTAGCAATGTGAATTTTATAACACTATTAGATGGATTTCTAGGAATGTGAGAAACCATGCTCAAAATGATTGAGCTCTTTTTACAAATGAAGAAGAAGGTCTGAAGGTACATTTGCAGTTGACAAAAATCTGGTTAGTTCACGTATAGAAGCAGAAAATTCAAAATGATCCAATGAGTGCAAAATTGGGGTATTTTAATACATAGACTTCAATGGTAACCTCCTGTTCAATGCAGGATCTGCTAAAACTTTTCGTCTTCTCCCTGAATAGGTCCAATGAAGGGGAGTTCTCCAAGAGGCAACCTATTCCAATGATTCACAGCTTCTACTAGCAGGAAAGTCCTTTTAATAACTAATCTGAATCTACTTCCTTGATTTTCAGTTCTTTGGTTCTCATCCATTCCCTCCTTGTACGACAACCCTTTAGATTTCCAAAGATTATTATCATATATTCTGGCAATCTTCTCTTTCAGTTGCTGAAATGATGGACATTGTAACCAGAAGTTCTCTAATTTAACAGATCTCAGATTTCAGGCTTTTGTCTTGTTTTGTATTGCTTTCCTCTGGAATGATCCTTTTCAGTAATTAAGTAGGCCATTCAGCTTTTCCAAGATTCTGACTTACTCTTTTTCCTGGGACAGAAGATCTTTTTGTTAAGCTTTGCTTGAACAATAAGACTTCCCTAAGCAATTGCAATGTTTCTCTGATTGTTCTTCAGTTTCTTTGACTGTTCTTTGCACCTGAATTTGCCTCCTCCTGACATGTTTCAGATTCTTTTTGAATGGGTGTCCTCAGCCCACCCTACCTCCACCCAATTCAGCCTTTAGATTGAGCTCTCAGGGAATTGCTGCCATTAGAATAGAAAACATCAGACCACTGGGACTACACATGTGAAACAAATAAAAAAACTCAGTAGAGGGTTTTTTTTTGCTGAGAGACGAAGTTTCTTGAGCTGTGCAATGTAATCTTTTGAGCTTTTGCCACATCTATCAATGGGACTCTTTAGAGATATGCTAACAGCCTCTTCTTTCAAGAGAATATGGAAAATACATTTTAAAAATCCTGTTATTCTGCACAGTTTGTTGAATCTTCTCTGCTTTTAAATTCCCATTGCCTGAGGCAGCTAGATCAATCAATATTTTTTCTCTCTGACTAGTAGAGAACAAAGAAACAATTGGTGTGATCTGAGTTTAAAAGATTAAATGAGAGGTGTCATATCTGTGACTGCACCATAGTTAACATTCAACTGTTTTAAGAATATACATGCACGTTAGTGCACACGTGCACGCGTACACACACACACATCACAGGGCTTTCCATTAGTTTCCTGACTTTGCAGAAAAAGACACAACCAAAACATGCAAGTATTTCTAGAGATGTGTGCCGCTGCATACATAATCATCACTTTTGTTTTAGGAACATCTACTCCATTTTTAATCAAATACTAAACATCGACCATACCTCCAATTCAAATCATTCCTGTGATTATAACTCCCAATAATTTTATTAGAACAACTTCTCTAGTAACACTTTTATATTAACAGCACACTGTTTTTTATGGAGACTTCCAATGAGGCTATGGCAAATTAGAATATTCCTGCCAAAGTGGGACAACTTTTATGGTGGAAATGGATGGTCGATGAGGGATCCTGGCCAGCAAAATCTCTCCAGCTATCATGGTAATGGAATTTAACTACACAAACTATGTGTTTTTTGAAGGGAGAGGAGAGAAATAAATATAAACCCTTCATAATGTATATAGACTTCCTGGAAGGATGTAGGACAACTCAGCATGGCCATCTTGGCGTAGCCAGCTAGTGTAGCTTACTCACCACTGCCAAGGTCACCTCTGCCAACTCACCACTGCTAAGTCATCGCAGGACAACTGAACACAACCAATTCAACATGGAGACAACTCACCATGGACAGCTGGAGGAAGAGCTGGGAGGGAAAACAAATGGGTGGTCAGAGCACAGAGCGGTGGTATCAGCTGAGGTTTTCCCATTTTCACACACCCCTCTATCACCTCGTGCCATTCAGCAGTGGCAGTGTTTGGTTCATTTGGGGTGGTGAGTGGGGCAGGCAGTGTGGAGATAGTGGAAGCTGGGAGCATCCCATTTTCTCACACTCTGCTGCTCTTGCTGTGGACCATTCAGCAGTGGTGGTGTTCAGGCTGTTTGGGGGTGGCAGCAGTGGTTGGGGACGGGTGGCAGGGAGGCAACAAAAGCTGGGCTTATCTCATTTTCACACCTCTTGCCACCACCATCCATCCACCCCACCTATGCCACTGCCGCCAAATGGCCCAAACACTGCCTCCATTGAATGGCCACGGACAGCGAACAACCTGAACTGTGAACAGCCCGGAGCTTGGTGTAGCAGCAATGGTAGTGGCAGGGTGTGTATAAAACTTAGATGTGCCTGGCCTCCTCTACCTTCCCCGGCACCCACCCCACCCACTGCCATCATCCCTCAATGGTGCAAGCACTGCTGCTGCTGCCAAATGGCTCGAACTCTGAATGGACCTGAACTTGCTGTGGTGGCAGCAGCGGCAACAGATTGGGTGAAAATGGGAACCCCCCAACTGCTGCCACTTGCCTGCCCAGCTACCTGCTCACCTGTTCATTCGCTCTCCATCCGCTTGGTAGCCCCCAGCCAGCTCCACTCTCTGTGCTCTGCCCACCCATTCACTCACCTGCCCGTTTGCTTGGCTCTTCCTCCATCTGGCTGTGGTAAATTGTCCCCATGGCGAATTGGCTGTGTTCGGTTGTTCTGTTACAACTTGGCAGCTGTGTGTTGGCAGTGATGAACTGGCCATGCTGAGCTGGCCATGCCAAGTTGTACCATTCCTTCCTGGAAGTATGTTCTGGACAGTTAGAAATAATTTGATGAGAATGAGGTGTCTCTCCCCCCCTCCCCCAATTTAGCTTAGCCTTTTTTTTCTGAGCAAGCATTCATTTTGCAAATAAAGCCCTGGCCAGTAGCTTCCTGTCATTTTATTTTCTGTAAATGCTAATGAAGATTCTGTGGACCCCAAAGGCACTTTGCAAAAATGGATCATTCTAAAGACCTAAGCATTCTTTTGCAGCAAGCAAATTTTCCATTTTTAATTAAATTATCAGCTGTGATATGGAGCCAAACAGGCACTAAAGAACGTATCTCTAGGCATATTGATTGCTCACAAGCCATACCTTAATTATCTCCTTCAGTCTCATCCAGAAGAATGGCTCTTACATTTATGTTTTTAGAACTGAAAACAACATATAATATTTCTTCTCCCACTAGGCTGAGTTTAGCAGCTGTAGAACAAAAACCATCAACTTCCTCTTGATATAGTTATAATCAATTATTTAATTACTCTTTTCATTAGGTTGCTTGTCCCATAACTTTTCTGCTTAACTGAATATTAGCCCTTCTATAGTTCTGTATTTTCTATGAATGTCTTTTTTTATCCAAATCTAGCAACATTTCTCCTTTTCTGTTTTCTTTAGATAAATACTGTGTTATATGATGAGTTCCACCTCTAACTTTAAATTTCCCCCTTTTTAAAATAAGAAAATGATTTTAGTAATTTTCCCCTCAATCCTTTTGGAATTTCATATATTATTCAGTAATGAGGAAACCAACAGTGAATGTATTGGGGCATGTTTATTTGTAGTTTACAAAACTATATGAATGGCTTATTCATATAGAAATTTCATTCTCCTGCATATTTCTTTTCCCCCACAACATACTAGCTGTGTAAAAAAAATAGTAGTTTAGCTATGATAGCAATCATGTGAAATCAGACATTTATAATTTTCTTAAAGAACATAATATTCTAGTTGAGACCTGAGCACAGAATTAGAAGTGTAATTATTGTTAGCTTGTTTTATTTTCTTTTTTAGGATGCCCTAATCTGCCCTAACATTTTCTTCCTTCTCTCTCTCTCTCTCTTTTAAAAAAACCCCACATTTTTACCTCAATAGTTGCTAGATGAAAGCACAAACTCTACAGAGTGCCATTATCAAACAAGTATCTGACAGAAATGTCAAAGGCATAAGTTATTGGTTCTGTCCTCTTGAAACCTCAGGATATGTTTCCCAAGTCAGTCTTTTATAGAGATATATTATCTCTGAGAGAATTTCCTGTCAAACTATGTTAAATAAATAAAAGGGAGAGGTGAAATATCAGCAACAAATGGAACCAAATATTATCCTTGAAATAACAAACCCAGGTATTTACCATGCTAATCTGATGTGTATTTTTGATATTGTCAGTCAGGGTTCCCTAGTATAGGTGAGGACCCTAACACTTTCTGCTTATTTAACATAATGTTATATTTATGCATATTTACAGTTGGAATAGTATAATATATAAAGAGAATGATGTTGCGATTGAAAAAGTGGGGATTATTAAATCAGAAAATGAAGTCTTTTTGTGGTTTGACATTCAGAATATGTGATTTTCTAATTCAACCCTTTTTATTAGTACTTTGAAGCACTTTTTTAAAACAAGTTTTATTGGTTTTTCAGTTAAAATCTACATATTTAGAAAGGATCATGATGACTGGGTAATCAGAGATTCAGTAACAGAGTTTTCAGTACATAATTCAGGTTACATTATCAAAATATCCTTCTCAATTTCCCTTAACATTTCATACAACCAGTTTAAACTAATAAATTTCTAGAGATAGCATGGTCAGTTGAAAAATTTGTCAATTCAATTTCATTGAGATATATCTGTCCTGTTATTAAAGTTTACCTAATTTTAATTTTAATTATATTATTCAAATTTAGCCTTTAACATCCCAAATAATACTCACAACCCAAATTTCCCTTATTTCATTACAGCAAAAACTATAGCATCTAACATATACACAGTAGCTATGTTCTACCTAATCAATATCATCTGTTTCACATCCTAATACATCACACGTTACTGACAGGACCACAGCCTATGTTTATCAATCTAGAACTATTTATACACAACCAGATTCTGTTTTAAATTTTAGCTAATTCTTAATTCTTGAATAGAATAATCAAGCGTCTTTTAACATCAAACATGGGATCTATAAACCAAATTTCTATTATGTCAGTGCACAAATTATAATGTCTAAAATAAGCCTAATACATAAACACATTCTAGTTCTACCTCATAAACATTTTCTATTTTAGATCCTGATAGATCACTGATTACTAAAAGGATAAGTTTTAATGGTTCTCTAAGAACTCACTTTTAAAATCTAACTCGGGCTTTCTTTTTTTGCCAATCAGGTTTCCAGACCAAGGCCTTTGAATTGCCAGATAGGTCTCCCTTCGCTCCAATACATATTATTTGAATCAAAGGAGGCCATCTAGCCATCAGTGGTCCACAAAAACCAAACCATTTGTAATCATTATGTTGTTGCCCTGTTAGTTCTAGTCTCTGTATTTGCTCTAAAAACTTTATCTTCAGTTTGGTCTGGATTCCTCTTCCATCTGGGTTCATCTGCTTTAAATAGAGAGTCTTATCCAATTTTGTAATTAATGCTTGGCTATCCAGGCTTTCAGGAAACTGTCATTGTTGATCTTCCACGTCCTCTGTGTTAACATCACTATCTTGCACATTAAGTTTTCCCATAGTATGTTGTTGGTGCTTAAGGTTATTTGCCATAGTGATAGTTCCTTGTACTTTTAAAGTTGTACTTTAAAGTTGTTGGTTCTTTGGATAGTTATTGCTTATATTCCTCTGTCTCAATAGTAATATCTTCCAATTTTATTATATTCTGAAGTGTAAATTCTTTAGTTGAAGTCTGGGTTTCAATTTGTGACTTAAGGTTGGCATGTAAATTATTAAATCTGGAGATAGACATCTCAGTGACTCTGTAGATTGTTTCAAGTATGAGGTTATAATCAAGCAAGGCTTGTGGCTGATCCTTCTCCATTTTGTAATAATTAGAAATAGTCCTTGGTGGAGGCTATGTTTCAAACAAAAATCAGTAAGAGTCCACCTCCACAAGTCTAAGCCAAATTCATCTCCAGCTGTTTCAGGTTTTTATCTTAATGCCAAGGTCAATCCAAAATGTAAGCAAGCTTGTTTGCCAATAGTACTAACTAAATATCCTTAGAGTTCTTCAAAAGACAGTATCTTTTTATTTATTTCTTTTTTTGTCCCCTTTTTAGACTAATAAGTAGAATAGTCCATTTCTGTAAATATAGGAACTTTGGGCCAAAAGTAGAAAGGCAGTAAGTCCAATAAATCAGTATAATTTAGTAAAAGTCTGTTTATTTTCTCCCCCAATGTAGACAAAAGCCGCTCTTGAGGAGTGTGGGGGAAAAAATCCCTTCCCCCTCTCCTCACAGGGGGAAGCAAATTCAAGAAGCTTTTGCCAGGGAAAGTAGACAATTAGGAAAACAAGAAGGCAATTCTCACCCAGTTTTCAAGTGCTTTCAAGTGCTTTCGGCTTCAACAGGAAACGGCTAAATGATGGGCCATGGGAGTGGCCGATCTTTTCTTCTTCGGTTCGGAGAGTAGCTCCAAGCCGACAGGAAGCAGCTGACAGGAGGGCTGCCATGCTTCTACCGCCGACTGGAGAGACCTCTCCCCTGCTCATCACCCCTCCAGGGTGACTTTTGAGCCCTTTACAGGGGCTCCCCGATAAAGAAATCCAGGCAACATGAGGAGTCAATCCCTCGCACATCTGGGAGCACCGAAATTCTGGAACCAGAAGCCTGTACTTTGAAGCACTTTTGAAGGAAAACAGCTTTAAAAACAAAAACAGGGTTCTGTGTCCTTACCTGCATTGTTAACGTCACAGATTATGATTGATTGGTACAATCAGCGAAAGTCAATTAGAAGGCACAGAAATAATGGTGCTGTCACCTTCTTCTTGCAGAAGCTTCAGTTAGGTTTCACAGGATAATCAAAAGTTTTGCTTCTTTCTCTCTTGTGTTGAAACAACACTAAAGGGAAAGGTTTCCCTGTCCAGTTATGTCGGACTCTAGGGCACAGTGCTCTTCTCTATTTCTTGGTTGAGTGAGCCAGCATTGTTTGAAGACATTTTATGTGGTCATGTGGCCAGCATGAGTTTATGCCAGTGGTGCACAGGATGCTGTTACCTTCCCACCGAAGTGGTACCTATTAATCTATTTGCATTTGCCTGCTTTTGAATTGCTAGTTGGGCAGGAGGTGGGGCAAGTAATGGATGCTCACCCTGTTGTGCGAAGCTCAGGTCTCGAACCTGAACTGTCAGCTTTCCAGCTGAGAAGCTGATGCCCTCCTCAAAACAACAGTAGGAAGGTGCAATTCCTCTGATGTTCCTTGAGCAATGGTTATTCATGCAGAGTCTAAGGAAAGAGGAAAGTAACATAGCTCAGTTACAATATCTTCTCCTCTCCATTCCTCACTTCTCCTCTCCTCTCTCCACTCCACTCCACTCCACTCCACCCCACTCCACTGTATGCTACTGCTGAATCTCCGTTTTTTTAATTAAATTCATAGTTGTTTTCTTGTGTTAAATGATAGTTTAGTAAGGGATAGGACTAAAGAGGCCAAGGTATGAGTTGTTTAATGCTCTCCAGTGGTAGTGGTGTGAGGAAATATGAGGGAAGGATTTATATGGGGTAATCCCATAATAATTACATTAAAATAATATGGGAATCCTGAGTGCTGCGTAGAGTTGGAAATGACTAGCACGCATGTGCGGGGGAACCTTTACATTTACCTTTATTATGGGAAGTAATCTGAGGTGCCAGGCTAAACTTAACACTAATCCTGCTGAATGCTAAGGTAAAGGTAAAGGTTCCCCCGCACATGCGTGCTAGTCGTTTCTGACTCTAGGGGCCAGTGCTCATCTCCGTTTCAAAGCCGAAGAGCCAGCGCTTGTCCGAGGACGTCTCCGTGGTCATGTGGCCGGCATGACTAGACGCCAAAGGCGCACGGAACGCTGTTACCTTCCCACCGTAGCGGTCCCTATTTTTCTACTTGCATTTTTACGTGCTTTCGAACTGCTAGGTTGGCAGAAGCTGGGACGAGTAACAGGTGCTCACTCTGTTACGCGGCACTCGGGATTCGACCCGCCAAACTGCCGACCTTCTGATCGACAAGCTCAGCATCCTAACCCACTGAGCCACCGCGTCCCTATGCTGAATGCTAAAGTGCCTTTAATAAAAACAAGATCATATTTGTGCTATTTGATAATCGAATTTTATAGTTTAGGACTATTTAGGAATATTTGTAGCCTACTTAAAGCCACAAAATGGAAGTGATTGGAACATATCTTTTAAGCATTTGTATATATTTAAACTGGACTATCATTTGCTCTGAATCATAAACATATTTTTAGAAGTTACATATTTGTGAACATCACTTACTGATAACATACACATGGGAATTACCATTTTGGCTTTTCTACATGTTAGGTATCCAATATTGGAAAACCAACAGTTGCCTATTTTTTGATTCAGCAAAGCATGTTTAATGCTTATCCTAAAGGTAAGATTTTACATTTTATCTCTGAGTAGTAAAGCTCATACCGGCATATATTTTCCAACCTAATTTGCTTTGAGTTATTCTTCCTGGGTGATTATTAGTAATGCATGACTATAAGTAAGACAGAGTGTCATTTTTATTGATTATATCAATGGCTTTTTATATATAAAAAAGTAGCAATACAGTGAAAACAAAAACATATGAAATTCATTGCAGTAAGATGTGAGAATGACTATCAATTTAAATGGAATTGGAAAAAATTATATGGGATCAGGCTGTTGATTGTGACTTCTCTGTAGAGCCTCTTGAATCATAAAAAGCATATAAGTGAATGTCCTAAATTTATTGGCTGGCTGACTAACATAATGTTGAATGCTAGGCTTGATGGGCCCTTCACCTGCTTTAGCAGGCTCGTATGCAAACTAATTCTGGAATAATGTGGGGGTGGTGTCTGACTTGTACAATTCTCAAGAATCTTAGTGTTCCTGGTTCATTAGCAAATATGATGATGTACAAAATCATGCCTGTGGCTTAACGGTGTTATTCTTTTTATAAAAAAGCATGGCTTTTTTCCTCATAGAACGCTCAGAACGGAATTCCAGCACCTTTTTTGGATGGAACCTTGTAGGGTAGGCAAGGCTGGTTGTATGACATGTGTGAGTTCCAGCACCTTTTTCTTTTACAAAAAAGCACTGTAAAAAAGAATATATATATTTAAGTAAGTATAGTTTTTATTGAGTGATAGCATTTTTGTCCTTTGTGTTTAAGAGACTATTTGTATTGCTGATATTCTTTGGCCTCCTGTTGTTGGTCTTGTTCCAGATCTTCTTCTCTGCGCTGCTGCACTAAATAAATTAACAAGTGAGCAACAGGTCTGCCACACACCCATACAGGCATCCCTATTACACAGCCTGTCAATGGCACTCAAAAATCTGCTCAGATGTGACAACTTCACTGCAGAAAGTTACTTCCCTCCAGTGTCTTTCTTCCATATAGCTTGGTAACCATTATGATCCAACCATTCTGAGCAATGATTTGTGAGGAAAGAATAAGAAATCTATATCTTTTTAAATAATTCAAATTAGTTAAATTTAAATTTAGTTAAGGGAGAAGAAAATCCATTCAAATGAGAGGACAAAAACAAGCAGGTTCCTGAAAATGGCATTTAATTATATCTGAACCTAAAATCTGTAAAATTTATGTTAGGCTGTCCTAACATGTACATATAGCATTCCTTGTCATTTCTGTTCATTCTTCTTCTGGTTGTGATAAAAAAATGGCAAATACCAGGGAGATTTCTGTTGTTCCTTTCTGAGCCATAGTAAAGCTAGATGGATTTGCTCTCAGGCAGTCTGGCTAGTCCAATTTATGCTAGAGACTATAATTCTAAGAGTATTTGATGGGCCAATGAGTGAAAGTGGTATTTTAATGTCTGACAACTTTTAGTCAGAAAGAACTGGCATATGTGATCTCAGAACCACTGAACTATATCTTTTAAAGATCCTGGAGCACTAGGGAACTACCAGAGGACTGGAAAAGAGCTGATGTAGTTCCCATCTTCAAAAAAGGAAAAAAAATGGATCCAGGAAACTATAGACCTATCAGCCTGACCTCAATACTTGGGAAGATCTTGGAAAAGATAATCAAGCAACGAATCAGTGAACACCCTAGAGGCAAACAAAGTTATTACCAAAAGTCAACGTGGGTTTGTCAAAAACAGATCATGCCAGACAAATCTTATTGCATTCTTTGACCAGGTGACAAAATTAGTGGACCAGAGGAATGCGGTGGATATAATTTACTTGGACTTCAGCAAGGCATTTGATAAAGTAGATCACAACCTACTACTTAATAAGATAGAAAAATGTGGGTTAGACAGCATCACCACCAGATGGATTCGTAGCTGGCTCCTCGGCCATACTCAGCGTGTGGTCTTCAATGGAATTGCATCTACATGGAGGGAAGTGTGTAGTGGGGTGCCCCAGGGCTCAGTTCTGGGCCCAGTGCTCTTCAACATCTTAATCAATGATTTGGATGAGAGGATAGATGAGGAACCCATCAAATTTGCAGACGACACCAAGCTGGCAGGAATAGCCAACACTCCAGAAGACAGGCTTAAGATACAGGAGGATCTGGACAGACTCGAACATTGGGTGCTATCTAACAAAATGAAATTCAATGGTGAAAAAAGTAAGGTTCTACATTTAGGCAAGAAAAACCAAATGCACAGGTATAGTACAGGTGCTACCTTGCCCAATAGTAGTAACTGTGAGAGGGATCTTGGAGTCCTAGTGGACAATCACTTAAATATGAGCCAGCAGTGTCCTGAAGCTGCCAAAAATCCAACATAGTGCTAGGCTGCATTAACAGAGGGATAGAATCAAGATCATGTAAAGTGTTAATACCACTTTACAATGTCTTGGAAAGGCCACACTTGGTTTTGGTCACCACGATGTAAAAAAGATGTTGAGACTCTGGAAAGAGTACAGAGAAGAGTAACAAAGATGATTAGGGGACTGGAGACTAAAACATATAAGGAACGGTTGCTGGAATTGGGTATGTCTAGTTTAATGAAGGGAAGGATGAAGGGTGACATGACAGCAGTGTTCCAATAGCTCAGGGGCTGCCACAAAGAAGAGGGAGTCAAGCTATTCTCCAAAGCACCTGAAGGCAGGACAAGAAGCAATGGATGGAAACTGACCAAAGAGAGAAGAACTAAGGAGAAATTTCATGACAATTAAAACAATTTATCAGTGGAACAACCTGCCTCCAGAAGCTGTGAATGCTCCAACACTGGAATTTTTTAAGACGAGACTGGACAGCCATTTGTCTGAAATGGTATAGGGTTTCCTGCCTGAGCAGAGGGTTGGACTAGATGACCTCCAAGATTCCTTCTATTATTATTATTATTATTATTATTATTATTATTATTATTATTATTATTATTATTATTATTATTATTATTATTATTATTATTATTATTATTATTATTATTATATAATAATAATAATAATAATAATAATAATAATAATAATAATAATAATAATAATAATAATAATGTTTTGCAAATGAAACCCCCATTCTGCTACCTTTAGAGAGATATTAAAATTGTCCTTCTATATGAAATTTAGACAAATCTGACTTAGTATTGTCTGCCCTCCCATCATTTGGAATTCCCTATTTTATAAGGTCTGTAGGTAGTTTCTCTGAGCTTTGTCTGAAGTGTCCCATCCATGTGTAACCAGGTTCTTGGCTCATCTTCTGTTTGTGTGATCCTTGCTTGACTTCCTCACTATAACAATGCAAGACCCAACTCTTGACTGGCTGTTTTCTTCTAGGGGAAGCCTCACATTTTAAAAACCAGCACTTCCTGTAAGTTTAGCATTTTTGTAAAACACTTATGATTGCCCCTCTTTCTTTTGTGTCTTAAAGCAATAGCTTTTTTAAAGAAACAACAACAAAGCCTCCATTTCATTCTCTTCTCTTGGCTGGCTGCCATCAACACACACTAGGCAGCCACAGTTTTTGTTCTCTGTTGGGGAAATTTCATTTGACCCTCTCAAGTTGGGCAGGAGAAGATATTAGATTTGTTGACACTGAAGTGCTTTTATCTGAATGTAGCAAAAGAGGTACAATGAAAAGATTGCAGCTGTTCAGCTAATGTGTTAGACCTATTACAGGGATCATATGCATTTACAAGTGGCACATCACTGAAAGTCCTACTTACCTTAACAGCTGTGCACCTCTTTCACAGTGAATGTGTACATCTCTCAGCTCACTTTGCATACCTTGCATACCTTGGAGTAAAGAAGTGGCTTTTGATGTACTGACAACTATAGCGAGCCCAGCAGTTACAAGCGTACAAGGTGGTCCTTTATCTTTACCCCATGCTAAGTCTTTTAGCTTGTCTCCACAGAGTTCGCTGTATTTTTATATGGTGGATCTTTAAAGATGAAACATCCACAAAGGATCCTCACTCTAATCAGTCTTTCTGTGTTGTGCAAACCTCTGCTTGATATTTATTAAAGCAATCATTTCGGCTTTTTTGTTATGATTCTGTCACAATGATGTGCATCTCTTTTCTAGGAAAGTGTTACAAGGGTCTTTAGGGATTGTAACATTTTTGATCCAACACATCAGAATAATTCTAGACCGGAAATAGCTATTTTAGGTGGGTGTTCGGGACAAACCTAAGATTTACACTCAGTTCTCCTTGTGAATAAAGTGCTTATCAAACTTCCCGATCACTGATGCTATTTTTTTTTAAAAAAAATAGCAGCAGATTGTGGGGGTCCTGACTCAAACCTCTAAGAAAGGTGAGCATTTACTACATATTGACTCACTTTCCACATAGGTTTCTATGCAGGCTTAGAGAAGCTCCCCAGCAAATCATGTGGGAGTGAAAGACTTCAAGTCAAGACTTTGAAAAACATTGCCTTACAAATCTAAAAGTACTATAAAACTATGAAGTGGTAAAAATACAGAATGGAAGGCGGCAGTAGGGAAAATCACTCACTTGTATAGCATTAAGGAGCTATATTTTTTAATATAAAAATGCTTAGCTGCTTTTGTTTAACTTCCTAACTATGGAACATTTTCAGCAGTTCCGGAAGTGAAACGTTTGACAGTTTTCTGTTCTTAGTCCTATAGTGCTTGTAAGAAATCTCCAAAAATATGATTTAGCAAATCATCAGTTTCATGCTTTGCTCTTTTCCTGGAAATTAGACTATGCTGTTCCAACTTCTCTTCATTTTACATTTTCAGAGGAAACCTTAGAGCTCTATTGACAAGTGGCCAATGCTGAGCTGTTGCTTAGAAACTGTCTGGCTTTCTTCTGTTATTGCCTGATGTAATAGTTATATTGCCCACTTGCATCTGTTAACAAGCAATGCAGCAGAATCTGCAGGTACTTATAAAGAAATAAATCTGGCACTTATTTCTTTGCTTCGAAATTCATAAATGCTCCCTTTCATTTGGCAGTTGGAAGGAAAACATTTTGTTTAGGTGTTAGTTAATAAACTTTGATTGTATCAACCCTGAATGTATCCCCCCTATTTACCTAAATCTATTTATTTTGCTTCGTGGTACATACATTATAGGAAAAGTACAGTATATTATTATAATTAAACTTGTATGGAACTGTTAGTAAACCCACAATTGTTTGATACAACTGCTATCTAGAAGACATTGTTTGTTAACAGAACCTGATTCAAAACATACAAACAAATATAAGGATTAGATTCCTTCATCTCTAAGCACAGTAGGACAGAATTGTTCAAGTAAGTAAGCCATTTTGTAGATTGCAGCAATCAACAGTTCAAGCGACCAACTAAATTACATCACCTTGAAAATCAAAACTATTTTCGCTGCTTGACTTAGTGGTTATGATCTTGCAAGGCCAAGGGAATGAACTGAGGGCCCTAGCGGAACAGTCCTGTATTTTTTTGCCTTCTTATAGAACTGCTAGAAAAAAACAACCTCTTTTTTTGGTATACAGGCATAGAAGTGTCACGGAGTTTTAGAAGTGAGGACTTTCTACATGCCTGTAACTGATGGCAGCTAAGAGTCCAACCCTTGTCCTTCTTCATTGCCTTTATATCTCTGTGTTTTATGGATAAATGGTATGGCCTACCTGGCTTAAAAGAGAAAGATTGTGCAGATTGACAACTGCTATCCAGAGACTCTACTTCTTCCCTCATTTGCATAAGGAGCATGCTCTGTCTGTTTTGGTGAGGACAACTTCATATGAATGAAAAGTGGGGTTTTGCTTAGGCTGTTGTAATTTGTTATAGGTTGATGTGGCACTTAGGAACTTTAACAGGAATGGCCCTTTTCACTTGACTCTGCGGGGGGAAAGGAAGAAGGGGGACCAGGTGTTGCAACATCTAGATGAAATATTTTAATGTGAATACATCAATTATGGAGTTTGTGGTTGGTTCGGTGCAAACGAACAGAGGAAGCATTTTTAATGTAAACAGATCAGTTGTGGGGTTTTTGGAGGAAGAGGAGAGGCTAGAGGGAAGCACTGTTTTAATGTAAATAAACATTAAAAATATGAGGTTTTGGGTGGAGGCAAGGAAGCCAGTAATCAAGTCTGTGGAGGAAAATTTTTTAATATAAGTCAGCCAGTTGTGGGTTTGAGTTTGTTGTTGCTGTTGTTTTGTTTTTGCAACTAGGACTGGGATTTTTCTTCTCAGTTTGTTTTCTGGGGAAAGAAGGAGAAACAAGACTTAAGGAGGAGTGAGAGAAGCTGTTTTTTTAAATAAAAACAAACTGCACTTTTTTGGGTGGGGAACAATAAGATTTTTGTTTGCTTTACTTTGGGGCTAAGGAAAAGTAAAGAGTCTGGATTCAAGGCAATAGAAGAAGCCTTTCAATGTATATAAGTGCATTGTTTATCTTAGTAGCAGGAGGTATGAAATTTGTTATTTATGTTTGTCATTACTGTCCAGCAAACTTTAGTAGTTGATCATGGCATTGAACAAAATAATATCCCTAGAACAAAGAAACAAACAAAAAAGATATACTTGTCATAAACAAATTGATCAACATTAGCAATAAAATAATTGACTCTTCAGTCCCTGTTTATGCCCATGTAGCCAGATGTTAAGGTTTCTGAAAGTTAACAGTAAGGATGCTGATCTTTCTGGGGTAACTGTATGCAGAGGAGGGTAGCTCCAAGCAAGCAGAGCTTGCAATTTCATGGGGAATGAGGACCCTTCATGCATATGCTCTGTAGTTAACATAGAAGAAACAATGGCATACTGTCCCTCCAGTTTTTTTAGCTGAAAAGCAAAATGTTTCTGATTAGATAAATTGCAATTGTACATAATTGTCCAAAGATGGTGTTCACTTTTAGCAACTTTCAGTTTTAGCAATTTCCATATTCTGAATTAAGTACTGCTTAATTTTATACAGGGGAAATACAGAATCCCACACAAAATGTGTTTCTGCTATGTAAATATGGGCACCAAAAGTATCACAGTGCATCTTTGCTGTGATTTATGCATATGAATTCACACTAATGGTTAAAGTAAACTATCTGTACAGATACCTGCCCTTCAAAATAATAATGTACCCCTTAATTTCCAATTCACTTGGGCCTCAATTTCAAACCATTTTTATACAGTTTGTCCTAATTACAATAATTTCTAATGACAGCTTTAAAAATTGTGATTGTCTTATCAGACACAGCTTAATTTCTCACGTGAACATTAACATAGTTTCCTGGGAATTTGGGGCCATCAGAAACACTAACAAATTGATATTAAATGTTAGCTTTCCTTATTTTTTGCATGATCTATGCTCATGCCAGTTTGATCCTTTCTGAAGGAACTTCGCCATGGATTTTTGATACAAAACCAGAAAAACTTTAGATGATTTGAGATGACCTATGGGCTCATTCATATATATTGATTATTCATATACATTTTTGGCTAATGAAGGGTCTGCACAAAAACAATGGAGCTCAGCACCGAGGACTCCACAGTTCCTATATAGTGATAATTAAGAACAGCTGTTCCATATCTGACTAGGCTAAAGCTTAGACCAACATATTGTCTCTCATAGTGGCCAACAGGATGCCTTGAGGTGTTCATAAGCAGAAGATGAAGACATACTCTGCTTCCATTGTTGTTGCTCTGCAACTGGTATATGAAAATATTACCTTGTAACCAGTGGTATCTTCAGGATTGGAGGGAATGTCATGATAACCCCCTTTTATATGTAATAATACAAAATACAAAAGGAGTAGGATAGTAGCTATGGACAAAATTTGATGTGGGATTCTATTCTCAGGACACAAATAACATTTAAAGTTTGTTGTTGTTCTACTGCTTTGGAAAGGTACGTTTAAGGCTAATTGGGTCCTTATTAAATCAGCATCTGGATTCAACAAAGGATAGAGCTGAGACTTAGAGCCAACAGAAGAACATGGTCATTCCTTACACAGTCGATGTATCAGAGAAGCTAAAATGGATATTTGGAAAATACACATAACTGTGTTCTTCAGACCCACCAACCCACTTAGATGGAAATTTGTCCACCCTAAGAAAACAGACACTAAAACATAAGAAGAATAACATTGTATATTTAATCCAGTGAAGTGAGGAATGTTCAAAGCTCTACATTTGAGAAACCAAGCAGCCTTTACACAAGAGGATGGCCCAGCACAGGAGAAGCAACACCATAGGAACAGATTCAGCAGTATACCTCCATTTAAAATTAAAAGGACACTCTTTTGAGAACAATAATGTTCACATTTTGGACAGGGAAGATAGATGGCTTGAGAGAGGAGTGAAGGAGTCCATTTATGCCAAAGTGGAAAATCCTTCCCTCAACAGAGGTGGAGGTTTCAGACCCAACTTGTCCCCCATTTTTTATGCTGCTTTTTCATCAGTTCCTAGGAAGATTAAGACCACTTCACAGGTTCACCAGGGATCTCACAGTTAATGACCCACCAAGGAAAAAGGATTTAGGAGCAACAACTCTTTAAGACTGCCTACTCACCTAAGGAGCCTATCCAGATTAGGTGGGAAATGAAACCTCCTGGAGGACATATATGGAATTCCCCTAACCAACTTCCTCAGACTGAAGAAGCTACTTGGATAAGCAGTGAAATGTGTAAGGACCTGCCTCAGCTAAACCTTCCAAGAAAGCAGAACTCTTGAAACTTGCATTGTTTTAACAGGAACTTTTATTGGAAGGTATTGACAGCAGGAAAATAAGGCAGGATCTGAGGATTTCCTGCACAAAATGGTAGATTAAAAGAAACCATTCAAACCCCACCCCAATGGTCCATCTGGCTGGTTCAAACAGAGCCAATCCATTAGTGTCAAATTGTTGTGGGAAAGAATCGATAAGGAGCCGCTCTCAAGGCTGTGAGGTCTCTCTGTGGCTTATTCCCTCTGCCTGGAGATAAGGCAGATGGCCGGAGGCATATTCCATTCTCACCCCAGGAAATACTTCTAAGAGAAAGGAACAAAGCAAAGGGAAGGTCAGTCGGTCCTGAGAGATAGGCGAGTGCTGTTTTGAAGGGACAGGAGATAGTCTCTGTTGCCCTTGGCTGATCGAAAGGGAGTTGGGTTCAGATCCCCAAATCCGAAGTGGCGGAGATGGGCACTGCGAGGCGTCCAGTGCGGTAATGCGACCTCAGATTGGATGTGGTGACCTGCTGAATTTAAGCATATTAGTCAGTGATTCTGACAGAAATCTTTCAAATCAACAAGAAAAGAAGTTCAGTTGTCATGACTCAGCTCCATCTGGATGACTGAGAATCTTCATCAACATCACTTGAATATCATGGGTGTTACAAAATCCCCATCAGTCAACTGTAACAGGCATCTTTATTTGAAATGACATACATCCTGCAACAATATCAACAGCAACAATCAACATCTGCCCATCCCAAGTCCTTGTGTAGAACTTGTTAGGTGAATAAAAATACCAAATCTAGTCTAAACATTTGGCTGACAAAAACAGTAGCTGCAAAATGGAGTTCCAGTGTGGTATAGTGGCTGAGGTATTGAACTGGCTCTGAGAAGAATGCTGTTGAAGGATTTGGGGGCAGTCAGTATTTCTCAGCCTAACTTATCTCAAAGGGCTATTGTTACAGGCCAAAATACAAGGTGGAAACATTGTGTACAATGCTTAGATGAAAAATGAATATATTAACATCAAGGGAAGCCACCTGTATGCATCATTTTTTTGCAATCCCCATAATAGCAATAGCACTTAGACTTATATACTCCTTCATAGTATATAAGTATAAAATAGCTGTGGTGGTGCAGAGGTTACAATGCAGAACTGCAGGCTACTTCTGTTGACTGCTGGCTGCCTGCAGTTCAGCAGTATGTTTCTCACCAGGTCAAGGTTGACTCAACCTTCCATCCTTCTGAGGTCGGTAAAATGAGGACCCAGAATGTTGGGGGCTGTATGCTGACTCTGTAAATCACTTAGAGAGGGCTGTAAAGCACTATAGTAATAGCAGTAGCACTTAGACTTATAGACCACTTCACAGTGCTTTACAGCTTTCTCTAAGCGGTTTACAGAGTCAGCATACTGACCCCAACAATCTGGGTCCACATTTTACTGACCTTGGAAGGATGGAAAGCTGAGTCAGTCTTGAGCCAGTCAGGGTTGAACTCTGGCAGTGGGCAAAGTCAACCTGCAATAGTGCATTCTAGCCACTGCACCACCACGGCTCTTATATATAGGATCAGCTAATGGAAAATGAAACAAATAATCACCCATTTGTGGGTCATGGGATGTAACACTTTTGAGCCCCCTTTTTCACTTAGCCATTTTTCCCTTTGCATCATCATCAGTGTATTGTATCGTGGTGACACATGGCTGTATTTTAATAAAGAGATCATTGGATTTGGATCATTCAGAATTTCTATCAGCCAAAGGTTGAATATATGTTCTACCATGCTGCTCTGTCAAAATTGCAAATAGGAAACATTCCTGCCAGATTAGAATGCTTTAAAATCTTCACTTCAGCTGGAAAGTGTTATTACCGTGTTTATAATAGTAGTTTGCAAATGCTGTTTTATGTCTCTGCTCTTATTGTCAGCATTGTTTTTGCTGTACGAAATAACAAGGGGTCACAATTTGTTCCTGTAGTACAAATAAAATCATACTCCAGGAAATATTTTTAGTCTTCTTTACAAATAATGTCATAAATTTAGAAACCGATCTGCAATAGACAAATCATTTGTAAAAGCCTTCATTGTGCTTTCATGACTTTGCTTGAGAAGTCTGCTTTTAAAATAAAAGAGGATATGCAACACTACAAGAGCTAAGCTAGTTATTTTTTAAACAAATAAATGGTGGTCGTACAAAGTTGCAAATACATCAGAGACCTCTTCCCTCATGCAGATTGTCAAAGGCGTGTTGCAATAGGCAACCAAGCATACACTCTCTTTGTAACCCCCTTCCCATAT
This sequence comes from Vipera berus, assembly GCF_964194415.1. Taxonomy (NCBI): domain Eukaryota; kingdom Metazoa; phylum Chordata; class Lepidosauria; order Squamata; family Viperidae; genus Vipera; species Vipera berus. The sequence continues at coordinate 251,369,620 of NC_138203.1, forward strand.
GACAAGAGTTTAAGTGTATTTGAGTAATGTGCCATAAAAACAACAACATATTTTTCCTCCTGGATGCCTGAAGATTTTTTTTAACTTAAGTGATAGAACTAGCCAAATGTGGTGGATTTTGTGAGCACTTTCAGGAGAAGAAAAACAATTTGTCTTTCTTAACCTCAGATTCTGCTAGCCCAAGACAATTATTGCTGTTGTTTGAAGTGTGCTTGGGAAGGAAGAGAGAGAAGGAGAGAACAAGCTCCAGCCCCAGCAGACTGCAGTGACTAAAGCTGAAGACAATTTATTTGGGCTCTGGTAATCAAACGGATCAGCAGAAGATGGATAGGACCAGGAGACAAGATGGCCTTTTCGGAGGACTGAACTACTTGTTTCTCTATTTATCTCATTTGATGATCTTAATCTAGTGAACTTACATTGAAATATAAACATGCCGCATTTCCCTGAAAATAAGACTGGGTCTTATGTTAATTTTTGCTCCAAAAGATGCATTAGAATTTATTTTAGGTCTTATTTTTGGGAAATACATTATTCTTGTCGATATCACCTGGGAGGAGTTTGATTCTGTGACTCCGGAGGAAGTGGACAGGATTATGGGGAGGCTGAGCTCCACCACATGTTTATTGGACCCGTGCCCTTCCTGGCTGGTTTATGCAGCCCGGGAGAGGACACGCAGCTGGTTCCAAGCAGTTATATCAGCTTCTTTGAGTGAGGGTAGCTTCCCTGCCATCTTGAAAGAGGCGGTGGTGAGGCCTCTCCTCAAGAAGCCTGCCTTGGACCCAGCTGTATTGAACAACTTTCGTCCGGTCTCCAACCTTCGCTTTCTTGCGAAGGTTGTTGAGAGTGTGGTGGCGCATCAGCTCCCTTTGGTCCTGGATGAAGCGGATTATCTAGACCCGTACCAATCGGGTTTCAGGCCCGGGCACAGCACGGAGACGGCATTGGTCGCGCTGGTGAATGATCTCTGGAGGGCTCGGGACAGGGGTCATTCCTCTGTTCTAGTCCTATTAGACCTCTCAGCGGCTTTCGATACCATCGACCATGGTATCCTGCTGCGGCGTCTCAGGGGATTGGGAGTGGGAGGCACGGTCTTACAGTGGTTCTCCTCCTATCTCCAGGGACGCTCGCAGTCGGTGTTGACAGGAGGGCAGAGGTCGACCGCGAGGTCTCTCGTTTGTGGAGTTCCTCAGGGGTCGGTCCTCTCGCCTCTCCTGTTCAACATCTACATGAAACCGCTGGGTGAGATCATTCGTGGCTTTGGAGTTGGGTATCATCAGTATGCTGATGATACCCAGCTTTTTCTTTCGACCCCAAACCACCCCAGTGATGCCCTCAAAGTGATGTCCCATTGCCTGGAGGCGGTTCGGGTCTGGATGGGGAGGAACAGACTTCAACTCAACCCCGACAAGACCAAGTGGCTTTGCATACCTTCATCCCGGGTTTATTCGGATATTCCATCTCTTTCTATGGGGGGTGAATTATTACCCCCCGTAGATAGGGCTCGCAACTTGGGAGTCCTCCTAGATTCACGGCTCACCTTGGAAGATCACATGGTGGCTGTGACTAGGGGGGCTTTCGCCCAGGTTCGCCTGGTGCGCCAGTTGCGGCCCTATCTAAGCCGGGATGATTTATGCACGGTCACTCATGCGCTCGTGACCTCTCGTCTAGACTACTGCAACGCTCTCTACATGGGGCTTCCCTTGAGGACCACCCGGAGGCTCCAACTGGTACAGAATGCAGCCGCGAGAGTTGTGTTTGGAGTCTCCCGATACTCCCATGTCACACCTCTGCTCCGTGAGCTGCATTGGTTGCCAGTTGTCTTCCGGGTGAGATTCAAGGTGCTAGTAATGGTGTTTAAAGCCCTACATGGCAGGGGTCCGGAGTACCTTAGGGAACACCTGCTGCCGGCGTCTACTTCCCTCCACCCTGTGCGTTCCCACAGAGAGGGCCTCCTCAGGGTGCCACCAGTCAGAGAATGTCGACTGGTGGCCCCCAGGGGGAGATCCTTCTCTGTGGGCGCCCCGGAGCTATGGAACCAGTTACCGGTTGAGCTCCGGACGGCGCCCGATCTTCGCTACTTTCGCCGCGATCTGAAAACATACCTGTTCGAGCAAGCCGGCCTGGCCTGAGGGGGGATTGGTGGGGTTTTTACTATTTTTTATTGGGGTTTTTAGTATGTATTAACTGTATTTTTTAATTGGGCATGTATTTAATTACTTTTTATCTTTTGTAAATTTCTGTGTTTTATTCTTGCCTTGTACACCGCCCTGAGTCCTTCGGGAGAAGGGCGGTATAGAAATATTTTAAAAAAAATATGGTACTAAATACATCCGTTTGACTGACAATCTTATTTTTGAGGTGGGGCTTATATTACGAGCATCCTGAAAAAGCATGCTAGGGCTTCTTTTCTGGTTGGGTCTTATTTTGGGGGAAACACGGTATACATACATATATTTGTCTCTATTCTTCCAACTCAATGCATTTTTATTGGATCCTGAAGGTCTCAAGTGCCAGGGAAATCAGAAGATCCCAGCAGTTCAAATGGGTATAAAGATTTATTGCAAGCTTAAGCTCTCTACAAGAATTTGAAATGCTAACAACCCAAGCAAATTGGTAGTAGATAAGACTCAATGGAATTCTAGGTGGGCTGGACTTAGATCTCTTGGGGATGCAAAGAGACTCGAGACTGATGATGCATTTGATCCCTCCCTCAGGCTCAGCCTGGTCATCTTCTACAGAAGGCACTTTATACCATATTAAGTTATAATATACCCATAGTCTATGACTTACAACCATTCATTTAGCAACCATTTGAAGTTACAACGGCACTGAAAAGAGTGACTTACAACCGGCCCTTGTACTTAGCATCATCACAGCATCCTCACAGTCACAGGGTAAAAAAAATTGCAGTCTTGGCAACCGGCATGTACTGTATTTATGGCATTTGCAATCTTCCCAGGGGACTTCTAACTAGCAAAGTCAATGGGGAAAGAAGGGCTTGTTTAACAACTACAGTGATTTGCTTAATCACCACAGCAAATAAGATTGCAAAACCAGGAGCAACTCACAACAACCACCTTGCTTATCAACACAAATTCTGGCCCAGATTGTGGTTATAGGTCAGGGGTCTTCAACCTTGGCCCTTTTATGACTTGTGGACTTCAACTTCCAGAATTCCTCAGCCAGCGTGCCTGGTTGAAGAATTCTGGGAGTTGAAGTCCACAAGTCATAAAAGGGCCAAGTTTGAAGACCCCTGTTTTAGGTCAATGACTATCTGTATTTACCTACTCTAACAGCTCCACTTCAGGGTTCAAGTAGAGATTTTTCATATCTGCTACTCAATTCTATTTAATTGGATATGCTCAGGTCCTTCAACATAGATTTGACCCTTAGGTTAGTTATGACCTTTTCCAAAATTAAATAACACTTAGGAATGAATTGGTACAGAAATCAGTATTTATAGATGTTTTTATTTTGCTTATCTGGGCTTCTGCCTAAAACTTAAATAATAAAAAATGGGATGATTCCTAAAATTTATGTTGTGTCTCATCTCTGAAGCTTAACTACTTACTCATGCATGCATGGTGATCCTTTGTTATCTGAGCTGTAAAGCTTTGTCCATTCAGTAGCATCCTGCTGTTGAAGGCTTTACATTCCCCTCCCCTCCCCCCATGTTACTTAGGGCCAAATTGGGAAAATACTTTATTCTTTTTTGCATATTTGAAGGAGGAAAGGAATGTTAGAGATGGTATAATTATATACCCAAACATCCAAAGCAGTCCCCCCGAAGCCTGCCATCACAGCTGTACAGAGATCTGCATAACCTAACACAGGATTGTTACAATTTTTTGAGTAATTGTCCTAGCTCTAATGTAGAGAGCTACATTTGGAACTAATTTGTGCTTAATTCCTGACAATCTGAACTTCTTTGATGAGATGCGCATTAACCCTGACTGCTCACCTCCCTGAATTTCATGAATATAAATTTGAACGAGTGCCTGAGCACCACTTCCATTTTTCCTAGAATGTAGGTCCTGGAAGATACACTTGCCATGGGAAGAACATTTAATACCTTGTGTTGACTGACTTTACGTGCCCATTAAGTCAAAAAGGAAGAAGAGACTTGCCATGGACAGGATAGAGACGTTATCTTGAGTTTCTGCATAAAATGGAAATGTGATGGCACAACACAAACTTGTGTGTTAGGTTGCAATGTGAATACGAGAAAGCAGAGCTTGTGCCTGTGATGTCACGACGCACATGCCATCATTTGGGCATTGTCACTTTAGAAATGGACACCTGTAGTAGAAATCATTAGACTTATTCTATCTTCTGTCTCCCCACTGAAAGAGATTAGTGAGAGTTGAGTTTGTTTTTCCTCTGGGGCAAAAGCTTTGATTCCTGTCTGTTGCAATGAGAAATGAAAATTAAAAAAAAATCACACAACCCCCGAGCATAAGCAAACATCATTAAGGGGTACCCTTTGCAAGCTTACTGACAGCACTTTCTTTATTCTTGTCAGTGGAAAGGATTATGCATGAAAAAATAATAGAGGAGTAACAGAAAGCAAAGAACATTGGAAGATTAGCCTCAATTCAAAGGAATCTGGACAAGTTCACAATGAGATAAGATTCTTCAAACTAGAGAAACTTGAATGCATGCATGTTTAGGTGAATGCTTATTCAGGTTTTTATATGGAATATGGAGTATACTGTACATACATGTGCACGTACACGTACACACACACACACACACACACACACACACACAAACACATTTTCTCTTTCAAAAAATAGGAACGATCCAAATGGGCAACTCCTTGATAAGCTTTACATACTCAATTCTGCTTGCCAGAAGATCTGCACAAAAGCCCATTCTTTACGTTGTCTTAATTAAATTAAATTAATTAATTAATTATATGTTTTGTTCAGTGAAAGAATGCTGTGTTCAATATTAATAATTCATCTATAAATTCAGGAAACTTCCAGACCATGTTGTGGTCTCCTGGTTTCAAAGAATTTTACTATTCTATGCCTTTTTAATCACCTGTCTTAAATCCTTCCATACCCTTCCCACTGGTTCTTCCATTCTTTTTTATTGCACTCACAAAAATCTGTTAAGATTCTTTTTTATTGCTAATTCTAGGCATTGATTATCCGGAGGAATTCATTTATTTTGTTTTTAAGTTCAAGAAGAAAACTAACAAGTTAGGAAACACTAAAAGAAGGATTGTTAGGGCAATTAAACAACCTAAAAGGGATATCACGTTATATCAAAAATGATGAAAGAACTGGACAGATGACTTGTTTATTAATAAGCAATCTGGTTGTGCAAGAGAATTTTACAAATGCACAATCCCTTTTCTTTTCTAGTGGGAGATCTAGAAACGAAGCAGCCTTGCAATGTAATTCTTGAAAAGTTGGAAAATACACGCTTGTTATAGAAAGCAACCATATTCCGTCTCTGTCCTAGTTTACTGTAGCTAAATCATCGGGAGTATGAAAGTTAATTAAAAATAAATAAATAAAATATAGCAAAATATTAGTTTGGACTAATCAATAAAATGGTAAGGAAATAACGAGAGGGAAAACTATTTTGCTATGTTATGCAAGTAGTCCTTGACTTACAACCATTTGTTCAGTGACCGTTCGAAGTTACAATGGACCTGAAAAAAGTGACTAATGACTATTTTTCACACTTACAACCATTGCAGGATCCCCATGGTCATGTGATCAGAATTTGAAGACTAGGCAACTGGCATGTATTTATTTATTTATTTATTTATTTATTTATTTATTTATTTATTTATTTATTTATTTATTTATTATTTGGATTTATATACCGCCCCTCTCCCGAAGGACTCGGGGCGGTGTACAGGGCAATTAAAACACTATATACAACACATAATATACAAAAATTAAAATAAATTAAACCAAGTAGCCCTAAACAATAAAACATGTTCTAAAATTTAAAATTTAAAATTTAAAATCTAAAATCCCAGTCCCTCAGTCCAGGCCGGCAAGTTCAAATAGCCAAGTCTTCAGATCGCGGCGAAAAGAGCGAAGGTCGGGAGCCATCCGGAGCTCAACAGGGAGCTGATTCCAGAGGGCAGGTGCGCCCACAGAGAATGCTCTCCTCCTGGGGGCCGCCAGTTGACATTCCCTGACCGACGGCACCCTGAGGAGGCCCTCTCTGTGGGAGCGCACAGTACGATGGGAAGTTAATGCCGGCAAAAGGTACTCCCGTAAATAATCCGGGCCCATGCCATTTAGGGCTTTATAGGTCATCACCAGCACCTTGAATCTCACCCAGAAGACAACTGGAAGCCAATGCAGCTCACGGAGCAGAGGTGTTAAATGGGAGTATCGGGAGACCCCCATCACAACTCGCGCGGCCGCATTCTGCACCAGCTGGAGCCTCTGAGTGGTATTCAAGGGCAGCCCCATGTAGAGAGCGTTGCAGTAGTCTATCTGAGAGGTCACGAGCGCATGAGTGACTGTGCATAGGGCATCTCAGTCCAAATAGGGCCGCAACTGGCGCACCAGGCGAACCTGGGCAAAAGCCCCCCTGGTCACAGCTCCTATATGATCTTCTAAACTGAGCTGTGACTCAAGGAGGACACCCAAGTTGCGAGCCCTATCTATGGGGGGTAACACCTCACCCCCTATAGATAAAGATGGAATAGAGTGGACAACCCGAGATGCCGGTATGCACAGTCACTGGGTCTTGTCGGGATTTAGACAAAGCCTGTTCCTCCCCATCCAGACCCTCCCCACCTCCAGGCAACAGGACATCACGTCGAGGGCATCACCAGGTTGATCTGGGGTGGAAATAAAAAGCTGGGTATCATCATCGTACTGATGATACCCCACCCCAAAATCACGAATGATCTCACCCAGTGGCTTCATATAGATGTTGAACAGAAGGGGCAAGAGGACCAACCCCTGAGGGACTCCACAAACGAGAGGCCTCGAGGCCGACCTCTGCCCCCCTGCCAACACCGACTGTGAATGACCCAGGAGGTAGGAGGAGAACCACTGTAAAACAGTGCCACCCACTCCCAACCCCCTGAGGCGCCGCAGTAGGATACCATGGTCGATGGTATCAAAATCCGCTGAGAGGTCTAATAGGACTAGGACAGAGGAGCAACCCCTGTCCCGAGCCCGCCAGAGATCATTCACCAGTGCGACCAATGCCGTCTCTGTGCTGTACCCAGGCCTAAAGCCCGATTGGTAGGGGTCCAGATAATCCGCTTCCTCCAGGAACAGAGGAAGCTGATGTGCCACCACACTCTCAACAACCTTCGCTAAAAAGCAAAGGTTGGAGACCGGATGATAGTTGTTCAAAATGGTCGGGTCCAGGGCAGGCTTCTTGAGGTGGGGCCTCACCACCGGCTCCTTCAAGGTGGCAGGGAAGCTACCCTCTCTCAAAGAAGCAGTTATTACCGCCTGGAGCCAGCCTCGTGTCCCCTCCCGAGCTGCATAAACCAGCCAGGAGGGGCACGGGTCCAATAAACACGTGGTGGAACTCAGCCTTCCCATGATCCTGTCCACTTCTTCCGGAGTCACAGGATCAAATTCTTCCCATGTAATGTTCCCAAGACCGCTTGATTCCCCATCGTCAGACTCTGCCCAGTCAGAGTCCAAGCCGGCCTGAATCTGAGCGATTTTATCTGCCAGATATTGACTAAACTCCTCGGCATGACCCTGCAGGGGCTCCTCCCTCACCTCCTGATTCAGGAGGGAGCGAGTCACCCCAAACAGGGCGGCTGGGCACGATGAGGGCAGCGAAGTAATTAGACTTCGCTGCCTCCATCGCTGCAAGATAAGACCTCGTGAAGGTTTTTAACTGCAATCGATCAGACTCAGACTGGCTGGACCTCCAACAGCTCTCTAGGCTCCGTCTCCGACGCTTCATCTCCCGGAGCTCCACGGAGAACCATGGTGCCCGCTGGGATCTGCACCGGGTCAGGGGCCGCATGGGAACAACGCGGTCGAGTGCCTCCATGGCCTCCCTTTCCCAGGCTTCCACTAAGGCATCGACCGGGTTGTGAGCAAAGATGGCAGGCACAGATCCAAGCACCACCTGGAACCGTTCAGGGTCCATTAGGCACCTGGGACGGAACCACCTGGTCGGTTCCGTAACTCCGCAACAGGGGTGTGTGTGAAATGGAAGGCCAGCCACAGGAGGTGATGATCGGTCCATGACAGGGGTGTAATAGCTGGAGATCCCCCTCCCAGATCATCAAGCCACCGTCCAGATAGAAAAATAAGATCGAGTGTGTGACCCCCCCATGAGTCGGGTCCTGAATTACCTGGGTCAGGTCCATGGCCATCATGGAGGCCATAAACTCCCAAGCCAACCCCAACAAACCTCCTAGGGTTGGCAGGTTAAAGTCCCCCAGAACCATAAGTCTGGGGAACTCAACCGCCAACCCAGAGAGGGTGTCGAGGAGCTTGGGCAGGGCTGCTGCTATACAGGTATTTTTATTATTTATTTTTATTTTTATTACATTTATATCCCGCCCTTCTCCAAAGACTCAGGGCGGCTTACAAGCTTAGCAGTAGCCTTCATTCTATGCATATGCCTGCTTGTTAGGGCTTTCACACCCACCCCAAGTGGCATTATTACAAAGTCGGCTTATTGCCCCCAACAATCTGGGTCCTCATTTTACCTACCTTGGAAGGATGGAAGCCTGAGTCAACCTTGAGCCTGGTGGGATGCGAACCTGCACTAATTGCAGGCAGCTGGTGTTACTTAAGGAGGCATCAGCCCACTGCTCCAGGTAGGCGAAAGATACGCCAGCAACAAGCCCAACTGAGCCCCAGGGCCAAATCTCAGGAGGAGCGACTCACACCCGAATATCTGAGTAACGGTAGCCTCCCGCGGACACAAGGTCTTCCTTACAACCACTGCAACACCCCCACCCCTTCCCTGAGCCCGAGGCTGGTGAAGCACATGGAAACCTGGTGGGCAAAGTTCAGTCAGAGGGACACCTCCCTCTGGGCCCAACCAGGTCTCAGTAATGCAAGCCAGATCGGCACGCTCCTCCTCAACTAACTCTCGGATAAGGGGAGCCTTATTAATCTTTTGCCACCTTCTGACCAGCAAAGTCAATGGGGAAGTTAGATTTAAACAACAACAACAACAACAACAACAATATCAATAATAATAAAGTTGGAAGGTACCTTGGAGGTCATCTAGTCCAACCCTCTGCTCAGGTAGGAAACCCTATGCCATTTCAGACAAATGGCTCTCCAGTCTCCTCTTAAAAACCTCCACAATTGGAGCATTCACAACTTCTGGAGGCAGGCTGTTCCACTGATTAATTGTTCTAACTATCAAGAAATTTCTCCTTAGTTCTAGGTTGCTTCTCTCCTTGATTAGTTTCCACCCGTTGCTTCTTGTCCTGCCTTCAGGTGCTTTGGAGAATAGCTTGACTCCTTCTTTGTGGCAGCCCCTGAGATATTGAAACACTGCTATCATGTCACCCCTCACCCTTCTCTTCGTTAAACTACACATACCCAATTCGAACTGATTCACTTAATAACTGTGACAAAAAAGGTGTAAAATGGGGAAAAACTCACTAACACCACCTAACTTGCTTAGCAAGAGAAAAGATGACCTCAACTGTGGTTGTAACCCAAGGACTACCTGAGTCGATTCTTGAATTGGCCATTACTAGGAGTGACTCGACAGCTTTTTGGAAAAATATTAATTGCTGACAAGTGAGTACCTGAATTCCACATACAGGAGAAAGAGCAATTTGTCACGTTTATACAGTATGCGACAATAAACATGGCACCAGATGTAGTATATAATCTAGTGCTCTATATGGCCTTTGAAACAAATAGTGGCAGGGATTAACATTGTAAGCATAGATAAACTAGAAAGAGCCAGGCAGCAGCTGAAATATTTGCCTCTGAAGGCAATCCAGTTAGGAATCAAAAGGGCCTAATGTTGAGAACTTACATCTCAAATGTAACAAATCATTATACTTGTCAAGATTTATGGACAGATTTATTTATGTTGACAGTTGGTCCACTAATAGTTTGACAAATGGGAAGTCCTGACAGATACAACAGATACATTTAAGCATATTCCTTCTGTTTGGGGAGGGGGAAGAAATGAGCAGGCTTGACAAATCATACACACACACACGTGCACACACACACATAATGCCAATCCTGGGCACTATAGACTTCATAAAGGAGCAAGGACACACCAGGGAAAACATCCATCCATTTAAAGCCAACTTGTTTGAACAAGCGATTGTGTTCAATGCAGAACCACAGAAATGTTCTTCTACTACACGAACAGCTGCTTTAGGAATTTACAGAACAAAGTTGTGCAGGCTGATTGATCTCTTTTCTCTACAATTGTTCCAATGTGTAAACTATCCAATCATACAGACAGGCTTGGTGCAAGATTCCCCTGACTTGAGGAATAATCACATTTTTCACACAGAGAAAATTTTTACTCTGTAGGAGCTGGGAGATGCAATATCCTTGCAACTGAAGAAACATTTTGACATCTATATAAAACTATTAGGAGAGGCCATCTGGAATTTTGGGCTCCAATGTTATAAATACGCATATGATACAAGGTTCTGCCTTGTCAATATAAAAGAATGTATAGAAGGATTAGGATGGGATAGCAGCACCCTTCCTCAAGCAGGGCTAAAGAATCAGCCAATCCAGAAGCATGTAATCTTGCCTTGCTTTTGGTATGACTGAAGGCAGCTAATAGCAATAGCACTGAGACTTATATACCACTTCACAGTGCTTTACAGCCCACAGTGGTTTACAGAGTCAGCCTATTGCCCCCAACAATCTGGGTTCTCATTTTACTAACCTCGGAAGGATGGAAGGATGAGTCAACCTTGAGCGGGTCTAGATCGAACTGCTGGAAGTGAGCAGTGAGTCAGCCTGCAGTACCGCTTTCTAACCACTGCACCAGCACCGCTCTTACAACAAGCTAATACAACAAGTGGGCATAGATAAGGCACAATATAGCGTGCTTATTGATCTTACTTTTTTACACACAGTATGGTAGTTTCAAGGGCAGCACTGGCATTTGCCACTCAAATGCTTTTGCTGTACAGGTAGTCCTCAATTTATGATCACAACTGAGCCCCAAATTTTTATTGCTAAATGAGACATAAAGTGTAAAGTGAATTCTGCCCCATTTTAAAACATTTCTGGCCACCTTTGTTAAAAGTGAGTCACTAAAGTTGTTAAGTTAGCAACATGGTTGTTATGTAAAGCTGCGTTCCCCACTGAACTGGCTTGTCGGAAGGTGGCAAAAGGTGATCACCTGACTCCCAGAACACTGCAACCATCATAAATATGAGTGAAGTGCCAAGCACTCTGAATTTTGATCACATGACCATGGGGATTGCTGCAACAAGTGGTTAAGTGTGAAAAATGGCCATAAGTCACTTTTTCAATGCCTTTGTAACTTTAAATGTTCACTAGATCAGGGGTAGGCAACCTTGGCTCTTTTATGACTTGTGGACTTTAACTCTCAGAATGACTCATGGACTTCAACTCCCAGAATTCCTGAACCAGCATGGCTGGCTCAGGAATTCTGGGAGTTGAAGTCCACGAGTCATAAAAGAGCCAAGGTTGCCTACCCCTGGGTTAGGCCAAAGACATAATTGTATAACCTGTTGATGAGAAGCCAATCACATGTATGTCGGGGAAATGAATTCCATAAAGTGAAGGCTTCTTCTCACAAGGCCTCCTGAACTGTCCATACACCTTATAGCCCACACAGTGAGATGGACTCTTAAGGACTCTCTTACCACAGGGGTTGCCACAAAGCTATTCTACAAAGCACCTGAAGCAACGGATGGAAACTAACCAAAGAGAGAAGCAACCTAGAACTAAGGAGAAATTTCCTGACAGTTCGATCAATTATTCAGTGGAACAACCTGCTTCCAGCAGTTGTGAGTGCTCCAACACTGGAAGTTTTTAAAAAGAGACTGTATTATTATTATTATTATTATTATTATTATTATTATTATTATTATTATTATTATTATTATTATTATTATTATTATTATTATTATTGTTGTTGTTGTTGTTGTTGTTGTTGTTGTTGTTTGTTGTTGTTGGTAGTGTTATTACTACTACTACTACTACTACTACTACTACTACTACTACTACTGTGTTCAAACTGGACAGGAGATTCCACTGACAGGCATTGTCAATTGTTACCTGGTTCTACACCACATAAGGTAACAACCAGTCTACACCAGGCACTGATTTTAAAGTTGTGTTATTCTGCACTGCTGTGATTGAGTCTCCAACATACTAGCTGCTATGTTTTGGGCCAGCTGTAGTTCTGAGGTCATCTCCAAAACCTTGCAGAGACTAATACTGCATCTAGTTTTGCTTGCCACGATGTAAAAAAGATGTTGAGACTCTAGAAAGAATGCAGAGAAGAGCAACAGAAATGATCAGGGGACTGGAGGCTAAAACATATAAAGAACGATTGCTGAATTGGGTATATCTAGTTTAATCAAGAGAAGGACGAGGGGTGATATGATAGTAATATTCCAATATCTCAGGGGTTGCCACAAAGAAGAGGGAGTCAAACTATTATCCAAAGCACCTGAAGGTAGGAAAAGAAGCAATGGATGGAAACTAATCAAGGAGAGAAGCAACCTAGAACTAAGGAGAAATTTTCTGACAGAACAATTAATCGGTGGGACAATTTGTCTCCAGAAGTTATGAATGCTCCAACAATGGAAGTTTTTAAGAAGACTTTGGACAACCATTTGTCTGAAATGGCATGGGGTTTCCTGTCTAAGCAGGAGGTTGGACTAGAAGATATCCAAGGTCCATTCCAACTCTGTCATTCTAATTCTAATTCTAAATAATCAGCATTGCTATAGCCCAGGCAAGTAGTGATTAAAGTTATTGTTACTTAGGTTTATATGACGTATGCTTCATGTACAATGAGAAAAACACTATTGTGCATCTTTTAGGCCATTGGTCTCTAGATGACAGCTGTGGAATTGATAGACCCTTGTTCAGATCCACATAATTACCTCAATGATCTGCTATGTATATATTTAAATTTATTTATTTATTAAATTTTAGTTGGCCTGCTGCAATCCCATATATACTATATATACATACAGGATCTATGAACCTCAACCATACACTTTCCTGGAAGATGGCTATCAATAGTTTGTTGCAGATGATTGAGTCAGGCTTGTCTATTCTATCTGGAGTATGCAGTCCTGAAGATAATTTGGCCATTATCTGTATAGGAATGTACAGTAAATAACTAGGACTTGATTTGTACTTGAAAACCTATCAAACAAAAGTCAGTGTAAGGCTTGAAGGACAACTGCAATATGTTCATGGTGCTGAGTGCCAGGCAATAAATGAGGCACTGCATTCTGGACTAAGTGAAATGTCCATGTGGACTTCAAGGGCAGCCCCATGTTTATTTAATTGCACAAGTTCTTCACACTTTAGAGATTCCTTTGTAAATCTCACAGCATCTTGAACTATGCAAAAATGTGATTGTTCTTATATCTAGGCAATTTGCTTTGTAGATTGAGCATTGCATGTGAGAGCTAGGCAACCAATGACTTTTCATTAAGCCTAATGGGATAATAATAAAACTCTGTGCATATGCCAACAAAACTTCTGACTATGCATGTCCTGTCTGCTAAATGCTGGCTATATCCATAAAATAAAGTTACCTGCTCTTTAGATAACTTCTGGCAGTTGAGGAAGGGGCAAGAAGTAGTACTTCTATCAGTTACGAAAGGCCAAATTATTATAAATATGGTAATGACTTAGCTTAAAATACATATTCACATAAGACTGATTATGATTATGTGCCATCAAGTCATTTTCAACTCCTAGCAGCCACACAGATTTTTCTTCACAAAGAACTATCTCCAACGTATTCCTTCAAGTCTCCCAATGCTGTGCTCATTGCCACTGTAAATGAGTCCCTTCAGCTTGCTGCTAGCTAGCCTTGTCTTCTCTTTCCCACCTTTCCCAGCGTTGGAGCCTTTTCCAGGGAGTTGTGTCTTCACATAATGTGTTCAAAGTAGGATAACTTGAACCTGGTCATTTGTATCTTGAGCAAAAACTCTGTGTTGTCTTGTTGGATGATTATCGACTGCTTTTCTTGGCTGTCCATGAGATACCCAGAATCTTCTTCAATACCAAAACCCAAAGGCATCTTGTTAACCTCTTCTTTAAAGTCTATGTTTTGCTTCCATAATATATCTTTGTAGATATAGACACATCACGACATTGGAATATCTTTTCAAGACTTTCATGGCTGTTATGCCAAACACTAGTCTGTGGTCTATTTCTTGAGAACTTGTTCCTGTACTCTTGATGACCAATGCTAAATTGATTTACATCAGAACAATTCCTAATCTTATTTTCTTTTTCTTAAAATAAATGGTACAAATATTGCACTTTTCTGGGAGTGGGTTGCCCCAGTCCAATTTGGATGATCTTTCTTATCCATTCTCAGGTTTACAGTATCCATTTTTATCAGCAGGCAGAGCTGTACGTATCCTTTTAGATGCACCAACAATTTAATATAAACATATTACAAAAACAGAAGCTTTATTTACTATAAGATGTATATATTGCTTAACTCTGAAAGATCTAAGTGGTGCACAAGTAAAAGTAACACTGTAATATAACATGACATTAATATAGCATTAAACAGTATTGCTAACCCAAAAACAAGTTCCAATCCTTTCTGTAGTAAATCTGCTTGCAAATAAAGGTGAGTAAAATGTAATGTTACACTTAGGAAATGTAAATATTTTTTGTTGTGAATAATCCTTCCTGCCTAGCCTGCTTCCTCTTGAAATAACAGGCTACAGAATATATTTGTAAGTAAATTGCTTTGTGAGCAATTCTTCCCTCTTACCTTTGAAAGAGTAAACTTGAATGAAAGGTTAATTCTTTCCAGTGTCTGTCCTATAACAGCTCTTGTGTTAGCAACAGATGCCGAAGTGACTGGGGTGGTACAAAGGACCATAATGCTGAGATGAGAATTCTGTGTGCTTCCTGGTTTACCCTTATAATTCTCTTCATCTATTAATATGAAAAACAAGAGTGCCAGTTTGGTCTAGTGCTTAAGGCACCAGGCTAGGAACCAGGAGACTGTGAGTTCTAGTCCTGCCTTAGGCATGAAAGCTGACTGGGTGATTTGGGGTCTCAGCCCAGCTCACCTCACAGGGTTGTTGTGGGGAAAATAGGAGGGGGAAGAGTATTATGTATATTCCCTTGAGTTACTTATGTGGGATAAATAAATAAAATAAAGATGCAGCTCCCCTTAGGACACAGATGTCAAACTCGCTGTGTCACGTGACATGTGGCGATGTATCGTGGCTTTTTTCGCATTGCCGGAGCTGGGGTGGGCGTGGCCTCTGCATGATGCAACCGGCCCGCAGGCCGGCAGTTTGACACCCCTGCCTTAGGAGATAGCTTTGGCACATGGTATAGGAAAGGATCTCATCTTAAACTTCACTTGTAGAAGAAAAAGGTCAACTATCAATTTGTAATACCAACTTTTCATAGTTTTGAACAAATGTGCTAACATAGATTGCAGAACATTCTTTTCCAATGTCCCATTAAAACCAAGGCTCTGTGTGGTCATAAGGCCCTTTAGCTGGATGTCTGCAAACATCCATTGTGTACCATTAGCAGAAAAAGGTAGGGATATATTTTTTCTTTCTTTCTGTGTCAGTAAAGAGTAAAAGGGAGTGCTTGCCAGACATACGCCTGACATCAAAATACGTTTAGCAGAAGCACAATGGGTAATGCTGTTAATGCAAAAACATTTTGGTATTTCAAGAAACCATTAGATGGCATCAGGGGAAGGTTGAAACTCTAAAAAGAATGAATCTTGACAGGCTGTACTAACTGCTTCTTTTACCGGTCTGTGTTTTTCCTGGACAACCCTGGAACTGGAAGTAATGAATTCAGATTTCCTCATGAGTGATCGTTTCAAAGAGATGAATAATGCCATTCCATCAATGCACCATTTAAGTTGAATATATTTGCTATTATTTCCGCATCTAAAAATTATGAGTTTGGTTCTCCCTGTCCTGAATTCCTGCTAGGTGATATCATGTCAACCTGAGCGCCCTTTAGTCTGATGCATCTTATTTCTTCAGAATGGATATAAACAACTCTCATGCCTATCAACCTGGCTAGTCATTTTATATTCTGTTCTTGCTCTATTTTTTTTGTCCTCCTTAGTTTGGAAGTTATCTCTGGGAGTGGTTAATCTTTTAAAGCAACATTATGCATTGTAATACCAAGGGTATCCTTCAGTGTAATAATCCTCCAATAAGGCAAGCAATATTAACATGCTGTAGGAGCCCTGGGGACATGGCGTTTTTCCAGCACCGGAAAGTAGTGAGGATTTTTTCAGTAAAGAAAAGCGTGTTGTGTCTAATCCCATCAGCGAAAAACAAACTAAATATTTATGGTGGAGAAAAAAAGGACTAAAGATCATAGACAATAAATGTTAATGGAGAGTAAAACAGTTCCTCTTCTAAAAATTTCATGCAATGCATTTACATGAAGGACAATATTATAGCGTGATGCTTATTTTACAAAAGAGCTAGTTAATTAACTGTAGCACTTAAATATGGATATGTTCAGATCTTTTCGGACTCAATGGTGCTAAAATTTGGCATTCAGTTGATGGAACATTTCCACTTTGAATATCTTATAGCACTTGATTTTAATATAGCCACAAAAAACAAGGCACTGGTAGGCACAATTCTTTGCCTTATTTTAGATTGGTTTTTGTTCTTCTGTCTAGTTATAAAGATTAGCAAGTAAGAGTTTCCATGTATTTTAGCTCTGTTGGACTGAGAGCACTCTAGCTGGTGAAAACCACTGATATCAGAACTTCTATTTACATAAAAACATTTTTTTCTTGAGATACAGGTTTCACAAATACAAGGTTGTCAGTGTAGGTTGAGCACATTCTAAGTGCAGGTCAAGACTGCATCTTTTAGAAGAACAAATATCTTAAAGCCATTTGGACTGTCAGTAGCCAAATATGTTTCTTTATACAGTGGAATTTAGTCAACTGTAGACTGTGAAACACTTATCTCATTGATTAGTATAGGTTCTTTGGCAAAAGGTGCTTCATCCTTGAGAACTATTGTTGAATAGGAAACAGCAACCTTTTTTCAGTAAAAAGCCACATTTCATCATCTGTTAACAAACCATTTGGAAAGTACAGCTGACACAAGGATTACATGGGATCCATGAACAGTACATACAAAAGTAGGGGATCCATATCATACATGTTTTATTATACCTCTGTGTTGTTGTTGTTTTTTGAACCATACAGTGGATAAATGAAGTCTAGACATCCCTATTTTTTCGCACCTTTAATATAACATATACAGTAGATTGCATGGAAGAGGAAGGGCTCATCATATCTCCCAACTGCAGCACAACATTTCTTGAAAACTGTGTTTCATATGGTTGAAGGAAAAGTCTTCATCATGGTTCAGTCCAAGCCGGGGATAAACAACATGGTGACTGCTTTAGAAAGAAGATTGCAGTTTATTGAAGAGGAGAGCAAGACAGAAAGATGGCTCTGGGGAAAAAAAGAGAGAGAGAGCACATGTAGGGAGTGGGTTTTTATATCCTCTGGGGCTTTTGTTTGGAGTTGTTTCCTGTTCCTGTTTGAGGCTTTGTATTTCCTGTGTCATGTATTCTGACCTGAGTCTGACTGTGCTCCTTTGGCACTTGTGGGTTAATCCTATTATGTCCTGTCTTAATTTGGGGTATGTAGATTTTAGGTGTCTTTGTCTTCCTAAGCTTCTAGCTGGGGGCCTTCAACCTTCCTGGATTATTTACATCTACATTTGTACAGAGCTGGTTTCTGCTTGGGGGAGGGAGACTTGGGGGAGACTTTATTAAGAAAACTGGGCATGCTTTTCTGCCTCTTTAAGATCCTTTGAGGAAATATATTTTTCTGCCTTTTTAATATTTCCTTCTCTGCGGTGTGTGTGTGTGTGTGTGTGTGTGTGACTTTCCACAATATCATGTCCTTGTGACATTGCCTTTGGGTCATCTTCAGACTACAATTGAGGCAGATTTGGGTTGTTTCAATTTTAGAGCAACATTTTCCTTCTTGTTTCCCATCCACAATTTTTTTTGCTATAGGTGTAGCTGTAGGTTCCAGTTGCTAATCTATCCAGTTCTTATTGGTCATTTTAGGCTGATGGAACAGGCCCTTCCCCTCCAAAGATTAGGAACCATGCTTAGTATTTCTTTCAGTTTGGACTGCAGGGCATTCAGCTTCCTCAGCGGCTCCAGCTTTTGTAACGCTGACCTAGCATTTCCTAAAGAGTTTTTAAGAGAAGAACATTAGCTGCTTAAAAACATGGATACAAATACTAGGTCTGTATTTAAAAAGCTGGAACTACTGATTTCTTGTTGGATCTCTCACAATAGGGCTGCATTTCGGCTGCCTTTGCCAAGAAGGGTTTTGATTGCCCACACCTTCCTGTTTTCATTTCTTCATGACATTTGTTGATGTGGTGGGACAGCGACACCAGTTTTGCCACTTCATTCCGGCTGCCTGTTCCAAGCGGTAGAATGACTTGCTTCCAGAAGTTTTGGGTGCTCCATCACTGGAAGTTTTTAAAGAGGTTAGATAACCATCCATCTGAAATGGGATATAGTCTCCTGCTTTTGCAAGGGGTTGGACTAGAAGACCACCAAGGTCCCTTCCAACTCTGTTATTCTGTTATTCTTATTCTGGTGCCAGCTACAAAGCCAGAAGTGAATTTTCTGCCATGACTGCCAGGTCAAGGCTCTCTCATTACCAACCATTCAATTCCATTTCACTACACATTCTTCCTGAGATTTACCTGCTAGGCTATTTGGGGGAACAAGTTGTAATGTTCATTCAGAAGAGCCATAGTCTCATGCCTTTCTAAGCACACACAGTAATTAAAGTTGCTCAACCTCAAGTTATAGAGAGTGGAGGTGATGGTTTTGTTGTTGAAGGGTATTGCATTGTGGAACCAGAAACAAAGCTATGGGGATTCAACAATTGCTTTTCTTAACTTGACCTACATTTCTTAATTTGACCTGGTTTTCTATATAATCTATCTGGTCACCAAAAGTCAACAATGAATAGATGGCACACATTTTTCTGCCAGCATAACTACTGGTGGATAACTTTTCAATGTGATTGTCTATTTGCATCCAATGATAATTCTTACAAGAGGTAAGAACTGCTTTGGAACGTAGGTTTGAATTTAGACTGAAGATGGTCCACTGTTCTACAGCTACAAATTCCCTCTTTAATGCAGAGGGCAAAATCAAACATACTTCATTAATATTTGACCTGCTTTATACTTACTCATTTTGCTGTTTGCAAAAGCAATACAGAAATGTATTATTTCTATTTGTTTCATGGTGCTTCCCCATTTCATCTGGGAGGGGGTCTAGATATTATAAACTATAATCAAGCTGGCCTATTTTCATCTAAGGACAGCTGGAATGTTGTCACCCATTTCTTTTGGATACAGAACCTACTCATCCATCATTTTTTGACACTTGAAGATTGAAATGCAGCAATGAGTATTGTTTTATTTAGAAACTACAGCTGGTTCAAAATTCCTGAAGCTCATTTGCCAATTTGTTTTGTTTGTGCACAGACCAAAGATGTAAGTTATTGAAATATTTAGAAATAAATTTAAATTTTATTTTACTTTCTGGTGGAAATCTCAGTTGTCTCTGGATCCCATCTTGTTCAAACAGGTGAGTTTTCCTTTCATTTTTCTGGATGCTACCAGGGCATTAACTTCTTCTTGTATGTATAGTCCTTGGTACTTTTTCTGTTATTTCTGTAACAAGTTTAATCCAAAGAGTGACTTCATGGCATGTATAATTGGCTAAAAATTGCTAGTTCAATTATTCATTCTTTAGAAGTTGAAGATGTCACTGGAAATTTTTTCTTGAAATCTTGTGATTACACGTATGTTTTTATATAAATGAATAATTGCTAGTATTAAGAAATAACTGGAATAATCTATAGAAAAAATAGGGAGTTTTCCATAATTTTATAAAAAGATTATGGAAGTATAGGAAATATACCTGCAGATAACAGTTTAGTAACCTTGGGTGATGTTTACAATAATACCAAATGTGACAGCTTTCAAAGCATTATGTATATTCTGAACGTTGTACATGTATAGCTGTGACAGCATGTCAGTTATAATTCTTGTAACAACAACAAAAAGAGATTTATTTATAATCTTTCAAATATAGATTAAACTGGGTAAATGCTTCAAAATAAAATGCTTCTCTTCCCATTCCCATGGGCTGATGTGTGATACAAATAAATACAAAGGAAATTTAATACACCAAGGTATCCTTTCCCCCCTTAATAGTGTGTGAAATCATTTTTGTTAGGGTTAAACAGAGACAAGAAGGAAATTTCTTATCCAACAAAAATTAAACCTTAAGTACAAAGAGACTTGAGTTATACCAAATCACTGGGGAAAGAAGGAGGGCTGTTATGTAGTTGGTAGTAATGTTGTTGTCACACTTTTGTACATTCCCTTGTGAATGTTTATCTAGCTTTCTTGATAATCACAACTATAAAGTTAGAAATGTATTTTTCTAAGATTTCATGCATGCAGGTGCATTCCAAAGGATTGCTCATATGTGTTCTCCAGGACTGTGAATCTTCCATGTGAATAGTGAAATAGAAAGTGAGTTTGAGAGTGTGTGTTTCTATGGCAGTAATACACTAACGCAAATAATTAAAAGGTAAAAACATCCTTAATTTGAGATTGTCTTCTGCTGATTGCATTGACTTCCCATTTTTCCTCTCATGGTTTATCATTGTTGTGTTTTATAAAATATGCTCAGTGTAAAGGCATATTCTATATGTATAATTTTGGAACGACAACTGATCATCTACCTATCTTTTCCTACCCTAGAAAGAGTACAGAGAAGAGCAACAAAGATTAGAAGGGATCCAGAGGCTAAACTATAAGGGAACTAGGTATGTCTAGTCTTTTAAAGAGAAGGATTAGGGGTGACCTTATAGCTGTCTTCTGGTACTTGAGGGACTGTCATAGGGAGGAGGGGATCGATTTATTCTCCAAAGCACCTGAGGACAGGACCAGAAGCAATGGATGGAAACTCATTAAAGAGATAGCCAATCTGGAACAAAAGACAAATTTCCTGACAGTAAGAACAACTAACCAATGAAACAACTTGCCACCCAGAATTGTGAATGCTCCATTGGTAGAGGTCTTCAAAAACAGAATGGACAGCCATTTGTTCAGGATGCAATAAGATCTCCTGCCTTGGGGAGAAGTTTGGACTAGTATTCCACCAAGGTCCCTTCCAGTTTTATGATACTATGATAGAGCTACAGTGACAACTCATTCACTCTTATGCTAAACAGTGACATCTAGAAAAGCGACCAAACTCTGAAATCCCTGTCACTTTCATTAATTAATGTGAATAATTGAAAATAGATGATTCTCAGTCTCTGTGGTTCTGGAGTTCCAAACTTACCCCGGTGAATTCCATATATCAAAATAGGGTGATGAAAGAGGTAAGAAACCATTGACTCTTTCTCCTTGGATTTTAAGCTATATCTACATATATTTATATCTCATTATTTTTTTTCCATGGAAGTTGAAGATGGGAATGGATGGGAACATTGATGGAATCTGGTGGCTGGATTAAGATTTTCACCAGATCTGGCACAATGTGACGTTGTTCTATTAAGACAGATACCATCCGTTTTTCATAAAGAAGTATGTGAGTAGCTATCTTCATCAGTAATATCATGTTGAACTTGTCAAACATCATGGATATAGTTGTTAGGAGTGGTAGTGAGCCTGAGTTATTCTGGAGAGGAAGAAATCACAGAACACATTCTTCTTCTATAGCACTGGTGATGTTACTTAGTTGGGTAATGAAATGTCTGCAAAAAAAACATCCAAGGACTCCACATGTTCTTCTTCATTGCTCCTTTGATAGAGACATTCAAACCAACTTTATCTTCCTTTTGGCAGATATCTGGGCTATGCCTAGGTGAAATTCCATTTACTACAGCACACACACATGGATAGGTTTTGCACAGCGGCATGTAAGATCTGCCAGTCCTTGATAGGGCAAGCTCCTGTTACATATTTTAAATAACTTTACATATTATCAATTTTATGTAATTTGAGTTTTCATCACTTTATATAAAATTCAGATGTCATCACATTTTTAATTTTATATACCATATGCACACATATACACATACTTTGTATCCACACACACAATTTCACTTATATCTTAGACAAAGATTGCTCCTTTTGGATTTTATTCATTGGTTCTAGTCAGGTTGCTTTATAGATGTACTTTAATTATTCAAATTGTATTCATTATTTCATAGATAGATTTTTAAGTGCTCATTGGTTACTCATGGACACATTTCTTGTACTGGTCTAAAATTATAATAACCTGACTGACTGAATTCGAGGCAGGTAAATCAGTATAAAGAAAAGCTATAGTTCCCAGATTCCATTTTTAAGGAACCTGTAATGATTATTGGTAATCGATTTATCACACATTGCTTAGCAACTGCATGAAATTATGACAGACCCCCTAAATTTTAGGGCCTAAAAGGTACTTATGATTCAAATTCAGAGATCTGATACCCCTTCCCTGCCCATGGTCATGTGATCCATTTTGGGTGTTTGCCAGGTGGTTTGCATTTACAACTGTTTGTAGCATCCTGTGTTTATGTGACTGCAATTTATGACATGTCTTGTCAGAAACGGATGTTTACTTCCAGTTTCCAGCAAAACAAACAAACAAACAACTCCCCCACCCATTGTGGACATTGTGTTCACTCAATGACAGCCCCATTCACTTAACAACTGCTGAATTCACATTTTGACCACCCCAAAAATGTCAAATCAGGTTGGTCATATGGATACCTTGACTTATGACAGAATTCCCAGACTCCATTATGGTTATAAGCAAGGACTACCTGTACATAAAATTGTACCTATGATAAACACTTTTGTACTTTTTTTGAGGGGGTACATGTAACTTTTTGGTATTGTATTATATAACAAGAAAGCTGCCTGTATAATTTATTATCTAGTATACACTATTTCACAAATACACCTGCAAATTAGGAGGACGGCTTCATTCTTGTTTGTTTCTTGACCATGTTGCTCAACGATAATTGCATTTTAGTAATTGATGAATATCAACAATGTCCCTCATTTTCCTCCTTTCCTGCTTACTGAGGAAAACAGTTATCCTTGAGTCTTTAGCTGCTGCATAGAGGCTTGCATAGTACATAGCAATTTCCTCATCACTTCAATCATGTACACAGATCTCTCCCACCCTGCCCCCAAAACACCCAGCCATCTGCAAAGATTAGAATTTGTTGTGACCTGTGAAGGGAGGAAGGATAGATAGTTTGCACTGCAGGGCTTTGAAGTGTACGTTTGTCATTTTTAATTCTACCATTGCCTTCAAAAAGAGAAAAAGATAGGAAACTCTGGCCTTCATATAAAGACTGACTGAATTTCCTCTCTCTCTTCTGTGTATTGGTGTAGAATGCAAGGATGGTGTCTCGCTCTGCCTTAGACAATAAAAAAAAGCCAGCAGTTGAAGCCATTAGATACAAGTTCTGCATTAATGTAATAGATGTTTTCCCTGAAAAGGATTAAGACAGCATTTTATTTTGATATTAGCTTTCATTAAGCTGGATTATCATCCCCATTTCAAAAATATCTGTTTATCCACACTTACCTATAGGTCAATCTAAACAATTGAGAAACCTCATACAAGCTACCTGAGACTTTGTGTAACTTATCCATGGTACAAAAAGAGAGAGGGGGAAGGAAGGAGGGCAGGAAAGAGTGACTAAGTATATAGTGTCGTGTAATGGTTTAGGTCCCCTTCATGGATTACTGCCTTGTCGTGGCGAAGGGGCTTGCGTAATTCAATGAAGCTATGAGCTATGCCGTGCAGGGCCACCCAAGACGGACAGGTCATAGCAGAGAGTTCTGACAAAACGTGATCCACTGGAGAAGGAAATGGCAAACCACTCCAGTATCTTTGCCATGAAAACCCTATGGACAGTACCAAAAGGCAAAACGATATGACGCTGGAAGATGAGCCCCTCAGGTCGGAAGGTGTCCAATATGCTACTGGGGAAGAGCAGAGGGCTAGTACTAGTAGCGCCAGAAAGAATGAAGCGACTGGGCCAAAGCCGAAAGGACGCTCAGCTGTGGATATGTCTGGTGGTGAAAGGAAAGTCCGATGCTGTAAAGATTTTTTCTCCATAGGAACCTGGAATGTAAGATCCATGAATCAAGGAAAACTGGACGTGGTCAAACAAGAGATGACAAGACTGAACATTGACATCTTAGGTATCAGCGAACTAAAATGGACAGGAATGGGTGAATTTAATTCAGATGACCATCAGGTATACTACTGTGGGCAAGAATCCTTCAGAAGAAATGGAGTAGCCTTCATAGTCAATAAAAGAGTAGGAAAAGCAATACTGGGATACAATCCTCAAAATGACAGAATGATCTCAGTTCGAATCCAAGGCAAACCATTCAATATCACAGTAGTCCAGGTCTATGCCCCAACCACCAGTGCTGAAGAGGATGAAATTGACCAGTTCTATGAAGCACTACAGCACCTTATAGAACTAACACCAAAAAATGATGTTCTTATCATCATGGGGGATTGGAATGCTAAAGTAGGAAGCCAAAAGAAATCTGGAATAACAGGCAAGTTTGGCCTTGGAGTGCAAAATGAAGCAGGGCACAGGCTGATAGAATTCTGTCAAGAGAATACAATGGTCATAGCAAACACTCTTTTCCAACAACCCAAGAGACGGCTCTACACATGGACATCACCAGACGGTCAACACAGAAATCAGATTGACTATATGCTCTGCAGCCAAAGATGGAGAAGCTCTATACAGTCAGTAAAAACAAGACCAGGAGCTGACTGTGGCTCAGACCATGAGCTTCTCCTTGGAAAGTTTAGGCTTAAACTGAAGAAAGTAGGGAAAAGCACTAGGCCACTCAGGTATGAATTAAATCATATCCCTGTTGAATATACAGTAGAGGTGACAAATAGATTTAAGGAATTAGATCTGATAGACAGAGTGCCTGAAGAACTATGGACAGAGGTTCGCGACATTGTACAACAGGTAGCAACCAAAACCATCCCAAAGAAAAAGAAATGCAAGAAAGCAAAATGGCTGTCTGAGGAAGCTTTGCAAATAGCTGAGGAAAGGAGGGAAGCGAAAGGCAAGGGAGGAAAAGAAAGATACACCCAATTGAATGCAGAATTCCAGAGAATAGCTAGAAGAGATAAGAATGCCTTCTTAAATGAACAGTGCAAAGAAATAGAAGAAAATAATAGAATAGGGAGGACCAGAGATCTTTTCAAGAAAATTGGAGAAATGAAGGGAACGTTTAATGCAAAAATGGGCATGATAAAGGACCAAAATGGCAGGGACCTAACAGAGGCAGAAGAGATTAAGAAGAGGTGGCAAAATTACACAGAAGAACTATACAAGAATGAGCTTAACGTCCCTGATAATCGCAATGAGGTGGTCACTGACCTCGAGCCAGACATCCTAGAATGTGAAGTGAAGTGGGCCTTAGAAAAGCTGAGCAACAACAAAGCTAGTGGAAGTGACAGTATTCCAGCTGAGCTATTCAAAATCTTAAAAGACAATGCAGTAAAAGTGCTACACTCAATTTGCCAGCAAATTTGGAAAACTCAACAATGGCCACAGGATTGGAAAAGATCAGTTTACATTCCAATTCCAAAGAAAGGCAGTGCCAAAGAATGTTCAAACTATCGCACCATTGCACTCATTTCTCATGCTAGTAAAGTCATGCTTAAAATCCTACAAGCTAGACTTCAGCAGTATGTGGATCGAGAACTACCAGAAGTGCAGGCAGGATTTCGAAGAGGCAGAGGAACTAGAGATCAAATTGCCAACATACGCTGGATCATGGAGAAAGCTAGGGAGTTCCAGAAAAACATCTACTTCTGCTTCATTGACTATGCTAAAGCCTTTGATTGTGTGGATCATAACAAACTGTGGCAAGTTCTTAAAGAGATGGGAGTACCAGACCATCTTATTTGTCTCTTGAGAAACCTATATGCGGGTCAAGAAGCAACAGTGAGAACTGGACACGGAACCACTGATTGGTTCAAAATTGGGAAAGGAGTCCGGCAAGGCTGTATACTGTCGCCCTGCCTATTTAACTTATATGCAGAGCACATCATGAGAAAGGCAGGGCTAGATGAATCAAAAGTTGGAATTAAGATTGCCAGAAGAAATATCAACAACCTAAGATACGCAGATGATACCACTCTAATGGCAGAAAGTGAAGAAGAACTAAAGAGCCTCTTGTTGCAGGTGAAGAAGGAGAGTGCAAAACTTGGGTTGAAACTTAACATTAAGAAAACCAAGATCATGGCATCTGGCCCTCTCAATTCCTGGCAAATAGATGGGGAAGAAATGGAGGTAGTGACAGATTTTATTTTCCTGGGCTCCAAGATCACTGCAGATGGGGACTGTAGCCAAGAAATTAAAAGACGCTTGCTCCTGGGGAGGAAAGCCATGGCAAATCTAGACAGCACACTAAAAAGCAGAGACATCACCCTGTCAACAAAAGTGCGTATAGTCAAGGCTATGGTCTTCCCAGTTGCAACGTATGGCAGTGAAAGTTGGACCATAAGAAAGGCTGAGCGCCAAAGAATTGAGGCCTTTGAACTGTGGTGCTGGAGAAGACTCCTGCGAGTCCCTTGGACCACAAGGCGATCAAACCGGTCAGTCCTAGAGGAGATCAATCCTGACTGCTCTTTAGAAGGCCAGATCCTGAAGCTAAAACTCAAGTACTTTGGCCACCTAATGAGAAGAAAGGACTCACTGGAGAAGAGCCTAATGCTGGGAAAGATCGAGGGCAATAGAAGAAGGGGACGACAGAGAATGAGGTGGCTGGATGGAGTCACTGAAGCAGTAGGCGTGAGCTTAAATGGACTCCAGAAGATGGTAGAGGACAGGAAG
This sequence comes from Vipera berus, assembly GCF_964194415.1. Classification (NCBI taxonomy): domain Eukaryota; kingdom Metazoa; phylum Chordata; class Lepidosauria; order Squamata; family Viperidae; genus Vipera; species Vipera berus. Next base: position 251,396,749 of record NC_138203.1, read on the forward strand.
GCCTGGAGGAATGTTGTCCATAGGGTCGCGATGGGTCGGACACGACTTCGCAGCTAACAACAACAACAATGGTTTAGGTCCTGGACTAAGTTAAAGTACTTCTATAGGCATGGAAGCTGCCAGGATGACTTTAAGCCAGTCACTTTCTGTCTGCCCAAGACTTGACCCTCAAAAAACATCTACCTACATTCCACACTGGATCAGTAGATTATGGACCAGGAACCCTAATGACGAGGGCGGCCTCCTGACTGATTAGGCTTGATAATATATTTTTAACATATCTTTACATATTAAAAACAACAGGAAAAAAAACATTGTGTCCAAACAGTGAAGCTTTTAAATTATCAATTTACACAATTTGCTTTTGAATAAAGGAGGGTGTGTGAGGGAACTTGGGAGAATATTGGACTTAAACTTTTCCATCCAGAAAGTGATGGTACGGTCTCAATAAGACATTAACACATGATTTTTTAAACATATTTACAATAGTATTCTGCATAACCACCCATAGAATAGGGCTGCCTTTTGGACTGATTATAATGTATAAATTGTTTGCGCAATAGCCCTGTGGTTCTTTTCAGCACCACTTGATCAATTACTGTGTGGAAATCTAAGCATCTCATTTGTTCACTTAATGTTATTCTTATTTATGGACAATTGTTTCATATATGAACCCCCAATCTCTATTCTGTAGCCTTTTGGTGGTACAGGTTTCTGTTTTCTTGCCATTAAAACTTTTAAAATTTTATATTTTTAAATATAAAAAAGGATAGAGGGACCCAAATATCCCAACACAGGAACAACAGGAGGCAAAACTTCCAATCCTGCTCTCTCAGGGGGTGTTATACGTTTTTCCTTGCCCATCTGAAGCAGTGCTAGCTATTAAAAGGTCATTGGGAGAAATATAGCCATCAATATTGTATTCCAACAGAAAATCACTAAAGTGGTTTTTGCACAATCCCCACAGATTAAAACTCAATCCACCCAAGTCACATGAATTGCTGGTTGGAGAGATCTCAACCTAACTGAAGGGATTTCCTTGCATTTGACAGAAGGAGATTCATACATTGGGAGAGCTCTTTGTGTTACCACATGGAGTGAGCAGATCAGCAAATGGGAATTGATTTCCTGTTACTCATGTGCAAAAAACTACATTTGTTATGGGATCTGGGTATCATTAACCATGCACATCTATGGAGATTCTCAGGCATCCAGTTTATGATTGTCCCAAAGGTGCTTTTTCAAGAGGAAGCTGGACTTTCTTTGTTTTTCCTTTAAGACATTTTACTCCTTATCCAAGAAGCTTCTTCAGTTCTGAAGGAGTACAGAAGGAGCTTCTTCGATGAGAAGCAAAATGTCTTCAAGGAAAAAGCACCTTTGGACATTATCCATGCATAGGCTATCTCCCGTTTAAGATATTGTAACCCATTCTATAAGAGAAAGGGGTGGAAGGAAATCCAGAAATCGCAACTGATCCCTAAACCAATGTCCAAAATTATGTTGGGGTGCTTAGTGTGTTCTGGCTGAACTGCTCTGGCTCCTGGTAGATTTCCAAGATAAATTCAAGGAGTTGGTAACATAAATCCCTAAGTGGTTCCACCTTCAGTACTTGAAGGAATAGTTTTCCACATACATTATATCATGGGACTTATGATTAATTGCATGCCTGTCTTGCAAGAAGGCCACCTGGAATTTCCAAGGCCTGGGCATCTTAGTAATGACCCAAGAGATATGGAGTTTCCTCTCCCTAATAATTCTAACTGTCTTTACTTTAACTTGTGTTAAGAAGAATTTAAAAACTTACTATTATATTGTAGTCTCTCCCCCACAATAAAATATCTGTATTTTTCACAGATTTTCTTATGACACAATGATACATTGTTCTTTGGATTATCTGTTCCTTTTAATGCATAATGATATATGATATGGTTATTTGTTTCTATTGTTGATCATTGATGAGTCCCATTCTAAACCCAACAAGGGGTTGAGTGGCCAAGATTCCATGAATCTGGACCCAGTACTGTTGCATTTTATGTACCTCTATTTCTATTTCCAGCTTATCTATCTATCTATCTATCTATCTATCTATCTATCTATCTATCTATCTATCTATCTATCTATCTATCTATCTATCTATCTATATTGTAGCTCATATTTGGGGACACTAAAAAAAACTATTTCCCCATATCTATGTATTTTTCTCCAGATTTTCTAAATATTTCAAACAATATTTCAAACAATCAGCAATTTCAGTTAGATGATGATTTCATGCATTGTTCTAAATCGTGAAAAAGAACATGAATCAACCAAGTTACCAAAAAAACCAAAAATGTTCAATAGAATGTGCTTAGGCTTATAATTGCTTTTATCTATTTTAACTCTGATAATAATTATGGCAAAACCTGGGATGGTTTTCAACAAGTTAATACTCAGCACACATTGCAAGAATATGTAAGCAAGAACAGTTAAGCCACCTTATTATTTTATTTACTGTATTGAGTACAAACTTCCTGCATTCTCACTGATGCTACGAGCTACATCTACAAAGAAAATATTTTTTCAACACTGCCATTCCACACTTGGAATATCTCATAGGATATTCTGGATCAGCTCCTAATGCCAGAGAATGGAAAAGATGTATCTTTTAGTGTAGTGTAATGCAGTGGCTATGGATGAAGTTGTAAAATTCACAGATCAAGAAGATCCTAAATAGCATTTTGTACAGCTTTGAATAGATTCCTTTACATTAGCAGTGTAGTCTTTCTTATAGCATATAAATAATGTTACATCAAAAAATAGAAACAATAAACTGCATTATAATTAAATAAACATTACAAACTATGGCACGTTGTGTCCAATTACAACATTCAGTTTTTTTCTCCACACAGTAAACCTTTGAATGAACCTTTATTGTCAAAGTACAACCATGTATACATTGAGATTGGCTGAGCCTCCCTTCGTGCCCCCCCAACTCACAGTGACAACAAATTCACCATCTTGATACACCATGCCCTTTTCTTTATTGGTAACTATTCTTGTCTCATCTTTGTATCTTGGTAACTCTTTTTATAACATTAATTAAGCTTTACAGTAAAACAAAATCTGAAATGAGGGGCTTCAAATCCCCAGTTCTGGGATCATATGGGGCCTTCTGCAGCCTAGAGGAATATTTTATACGTGGAATGCTAGCATTGCTAAGCCCTATGCTTATTGACTAATAAGCATAGGGCTTAGCAATGCTAGCATTCCACGTATCAGGATTCTAACCACAGGACATATTCAGAAAGAGGAACTGTATGTTGTTGGAAGTTATGGAAGCTAATCGGGAACTAAGTAGCGAGGCTTCTGGAAATAGTGACCCTGATCAGGTGGCTTCTGTAGTTGGCACTCCGAGGCCTCTTCTATCAAGCAGTGCAATCTTCCTTGCTGTTGTACAATATGGAAGGAGAGCATTGTTTCTGCTTCTCTGGGGCAGAGAGAGTACAGAGATGATGCTTGTTCAGACAAGTTGCCTAAGAGAGAGAGGAAGGAAGGAAGAAAGGAAGAAAGGAAGGAAGGAAGGAAGGGTACTGCCAGGGAAGGGCAAAGGGAAAAAAGGGATAGCAAATGAGAAAAGACCAAAAGTAAAAGATCTCAAATGTTCAGCAAGGGCAGCTTGTTATGAGATAGTTATTTTAAATTATATAATCCTCTGTGCTCTGATCAAAATAAATGACCTCAGTAATCAAATCAAATTTTGGTATTCTGGTTAATGAAAAAAGTTGCCAGCTAAGTGGCCAAAATGAAATTGCTATTTTGTTTTTTCTTGCTCATCCGGATCTGTTTAACAGTAAAGTTTTTTTTTAATTCATAAATTAAATGTTTGATTATGAGTATAATTGTCTTCCTTTTTGACTTGCCAAAGGCTTTTGTATTAATGCATGAAAAAGTTTTGATGCTGTGGCCATGTGAGCTAATGAGTTAGTCCTCAGTGGCAGTCATGGAAATTTGCATATGAGAGAACACATTGCATTAATTGAGTCATGTACAGCTGATCCTTCTGCTTCTATGTACTATAGAGTAAGTATATGGGATCCCCAATTCAGACTGAGACCACAAGAAAGCTTAACCCTCAATTCTTTCATTTTGCAAAACCATATGTTCTAACCCCCCCAGCATTAAAAAAGCCCATTAGATTTGATATGCCAGCTGCTCTGTGAAGAAGGTAATAAGTAACAAAGAAAAGAGAAATATTAGATATTTGATTCAGCCTTCTCCAACAAAAAGGGGAACATCAACAGCCAATAATAGAGTGATTTGCAAGCACCTTGCAAACAAAGTGATAATTTCCAGAAGTTAGTATGGATTTATGAAGAATAAATCATGCCAGACTAAACTTATGCCATTTTTGATAGGGTAACACATTTAACAGACTATAAGGCTGCTGTAGACATCTGCTGGTCAGCAAAGCATTTGACAGAGTACCTCATGACATGCTGATTAGCAAGCCAGATGAGTGTCGGCTGAATGGCATGACAATTAGCTGCCTCAAAAATCATACTCAAAGAGTGCTCATCAGTATTTCTTCATCAAATTAGAAATAAGTATAGAGTGGGGTGTTACAAGGATCACTCCTTGGTCCTCTGCTCTTCTATATTTCAATCACTCATTTAGATGAAGAGATG